>NC_135232.1:854124263-854437075 GCF_051348905.1 Ranitomeya variabilis
AAAATTGGCTGTTCCGGCCTACTAAAGGTGTCTGTCTGCCCCTGCCTGGTGTTGTCCTCAACTGAATAAAGCTGAGCTTCAACCTTCTGTTCCAAATTACCATTTTTAAAAATGCAATTGGCTGTTCCGGCCTACTAAAGGTGAATGTCTGCCCCTGCCTGGTGTTGTCCTCAACTGAATAAAGCTGAGCTTCTACCTTCTGTTCCAAATTACCATTTTTAAAAATGCAATTGGCTGTTCCGGCCTACTAAAGGTGAATGTCTGCCCCTGCCTGGTGTTGTCCTCAACTGAATAAAGCTGAGCTTCTACCTTCTGTTCCAAATTACCATTTTTAAAAATGCCATTGGCTGTTCCGGCCTACTAAAGGTGTCTGTCTGCCCCTGCCTGGTGTTGTCCTCAACTGAATAAAGCTGAGCTTCTACCTTCAGTTCCAAATTACCATTTTTAAAAATGCAATTGGCTGTTCCGGCCTACTAAAGGTGTCTGTCTGCCCCTGCCTGGTGTTGTCCTCAACTGAATAAAGCTGAGCTTCTACCTTCTGCCTCTTACTAACTGCTGTTTTTTTAAAAAATTGGCTGTTCCGGCCTACTAAAGGTGTCTGTCTGCCCCTGCCTGGTGTTGTCCTCAACTGAACAAAGCTGAGCTTCCACATTCTGGCTTTCGCCCTATACTATCAGATATTAAACTGCATTTGGCCTACTAGTGTGGTTAGGCCCTTGAAACAGTGTCTGCTGCTCTTGGGTTTGCTACTCCACTGAACAAAGCAATGCCGCCTGTTTAGTCCTGTTACCAATTTTGAACTGCATTTAGCCTACTTTATTCTTTGGCCCTATATCTGTTTCCTCCTCATCCTGCCCATTGCCCAGCCACTGCTAGATGAGTCTGCTGGTACATTGACCTAGACCACTACATTCCCCTTATACTCTACACAGCCAGAATCTGACCCTGCTGAAAGTAAGGTTCCCCTTCCCGCATGTTATACCACCTTACACAGGGACAGAGAGGAAGGTGCAGATGAAAGTGCAGGTTCCTTCATCAGGTGGGGGGGCATACTCGTTGGCGACGTCACTGGCACAGGGCCCCTCAGAGTACGCAAAAGTGTCGCTGCTGGTGGGAGGCGCCCCTGCCATGCAAACACACATCGCTGTACTTTGAGGGGCCCTGTGCCAGTGCCAATGCGAACGAGTGGGCCCCCCCTGCTTGCTCAGGATCACAGCACTTGCAACGTTGAAATACTTACCTTTCCCTGCAACACCGCCGTGACGTAGTCCGCATTTCCTGGGCCCACGAAAAACTTGAGCCGGCCCTACTCCCCCCACAACTTTTGCCAAATGACCCCCAATTCCCTATGCCCAACTATTATTATAAAGTTAATTAAGATTGACAAGCTTCAGAAACAAGAATGGATGTTTTTGGCATTAAAATGGGCACTGTAGGTGTTTTCCTGGCCTCCACTCACTGCCGACTATGCTTCCCCATTGACTTGCATTGGGTTTCGTGTTTCGGTCGATCCCCGACTTTTAGCGATAATCGGCCGACTGCACTCGACTCGACTCTGGACAAAATCGGGTTTCACAAAACCCGACTCGATCTTAAAAAAATGAAAGTCGCTCAACTCTAGTTGTTACTCATGACTGTTGTGTTTGAAACTGTTAAACTGTAAAACGCTGCGGAATATGTTGGCGCTATATAAATAAACATTATTATTATTATCACATAGGAGATGCTGAGACAGATGTATATACACCTCATAGGAGATGATGGGACTGCTGTATATACACCACATAGGAGACACTGTGACTGTTGTCTATACATCACATAGGAGACACTGGGACTGCTGTATATACATCACATAGTAGATGCTGAGACTGCTGTATCTATATCACATAGAGGACGCTGAGACAGCTGTATATACATCACATAGGAGAAGCTGGGACTGCTGTACATACATAACATAGGAAACATTGAGACTGCTGTATATGCATCACAGGAAACTCTGGGCTCATATAAATTACAGGAGGGGCTGGGGGGCATAGACATCACAGGAGATGCTGGGACATATTCATCACTGGGGAGACGGGTTAAAAGCCATCACTGAGGGGCTATATACATCACTGGGAAGCACAGACAGCACTGGGGGTATATATGTCCCTGGGGGGAATATACATCACCGGTGGGGTCACATACATCACTGGGGGCTATACACAGCACAGGTGGGGGGTTATACAGCACTGGGGGGATATACAGCACTTTTGGGGTAAATGCAGCACTGGGGAATATACACATCACGTGAGGGCACAAACAGCCCAGGGGGGTATACAGCACTGGGGGAGGGGCAATAAACTGATGGAAGTACAGAGATCACCGGGGGGTGGGTCACAGGGGGCTCATAGCTGGGAGGCACTGAGGGGACAGGGGCATATAGCTGGAGGGGACAGAGATCACAGGGGGCACAGAGATCACATGGGAGTGCAGCGCCCATGGGTCATGGACGTTGCAGTAATGTCATTTTCCTCTAGGGGAGAGGGATGTTACGTTTGGAGGCAAAGAAGGACAACTGAATCCAGGTATCACAAACATGCAACACATTTCGCACTCCAGGCCACCAGGGGAGCTCTGCTCCTATTTATTAGGGCACTCCTCACACATAGGTAAAACTGGTTGCCTGGGGAGGAAGTTAGTTGCTGGCTTCGCTTCACTCAGGTAGTTGGTCCCTGACAGGGGTGGGATCCTGTCAGAGATCGAGACAGAAGGACACGAAGCTGTGCCTGCCCTAAGTGCGGCAGCTTCTAGAAAGAGACACTGAAGGAGAACTGTATTGCAGAGAGGGTGAAGAAGTCATAGCAAAGGAGTGGATACCAGGAGGAGTTCTGCCCTACACAGGCTGCCTCCTTCTGAGGCGCAGGATCCCGGTAGCCAGAAAACCGAGGGAGCAACAGTCCTTTATGCCTTGCTCCAGAGACCGGCAAGACAGCTAATTTCACGTTACCTGTCCGCCCCTACACCCAGGAGGCAAGGTGGCACCCCCTTAGAGGCTGGGGCATGATAGAGTCCCTGTAAAATGCCTCAAGCCACCGGTCATACGGGTTTGTCCTATCCATCTGGGGGACAGAGAGAGAGACACAACATCTACAACATCTGTGAGGACCTTGTGAGAAGCTTAGCAGTAAGGTACTACAACACCATGGTGCTAGAGGAAGGCTACTGATTTCTACCTGGACATGGGGACTCTGGATTTGCCTCCAAACCAGCCGGACTCTGCCCTGTGGTCTGGTGCTCTGGACTGTGGATGCTGAAGCCTGCAGTAAAAAGGTAAAGAGACTGCAACCTTGTGTCCTTGTTCTTCACTGCGCCTCTCACCATCCACCATTTACACACTGGGAAGCCCTGGGGACATACTTCACCTGTGGGAAGGTATACCATCTAGCTGCCATAACATCACCCCAGCGGACCCCTTAAAGCAGCGTCGGTCACCCTGACCGAATACCACAGGTGGCGTCACGAACATTTCCCCTTTAAAGACCTTTCCCTTTAACACGGACGTCCCAAGGGCCACGGACCGGGTCAGCCACTGTGACATCCCCCTGTGAACCGAACGACCTGGTACCGAGTACCCCGCTGCCCTTGGGGGCGCTCCAGGAGCACAAATATCACGGGGAGCTACATAGCAGGGGGCACAGGGATCACAGAGGGCACATAGATCACAAGGGGGCACAAAGCTGGGAGCCACAGAGATCACTGAGTTGTGAATAGCTGGGGGACACAGAGATCACAGGGGGCTTATAGCTAGGGGGCAAAGAGATCACGGGCACAGAGATCACAAGGGGGCATAGAGATAACATATGGAAACAGCTGGGGCACAGCGATCACAGGGGGGCACCAAGATCACAGGGGACATATAGCTGGAGGGCACAGAGATCACAGGGGGACATTGCTGGGGCCACAGAGATCACAGTGGGGCACATACCTGGGAGGCACAGAGATCACAGTGGGTCATATAGTTGGGGGCACAGAGATCACATGGAGGCACATAGCTGGGGAACAGAGATCACGGGGGCACAGAAACCCCCAGCAGACCTGCACAGAGCTGCCAGCACAGAGATCCCTGGGAAGGCACAGAGCTGCCTGCATAGAGATCACTCTAGAGTATCTGGCGGTGCGGCAGCTCCTCTTCCAGGACAGGAGCACATTGGGTGCTAACTCCACCCACCACAGCGCTAACCCCGCCCACCCAGATGACATCATTCAAGTGCAGGCAGGCAGCATTCTGTAATGAACGCTGCGTGCCGTGCATTTGGGGCAGGGCCTGTGTCAGCACCCGACGCATCCGGAGAATTGCTGGGGCCCTGGCGAGATGGGGGGCCCCATTCATGGTACGGTACACTGGGGCTCCAGGGGCATTAGAGGCAGGCAGCTGCCTAGGGCACCCGCTCCCCCAGGGGCCCTCAGCTAGTGGCACATCACACAGCCACTATGAGCCCCTGTGTTTTTTTTAACTTTAACAGTGAGTACTGGACTGTGGGGCCATTCTCGGCGGGATATGCGGGCTGTGCTATATACTAAATGGCTGTGCTATATGCTACGTGGGCTGTGTTATATACTTTGTGGCTGTGCTATATACTACATGGCTGTGCTATATGCCATGTGGGCTGTGTTATATACTACGTGGCTGTGTTATATGCTACGTGGCTGTGTTATATGCTATGTGGCTGTGCTATATACTATGTGGGCTGTACCATATACTACGTGGGCTGTGTTATATGATACGTGGGCTGAGTTATATACTACGTGGCTGTGCTATATACTATGTGGCTGTGCTATAAACTACGTGGCTGTGCTATATACTATGTGGGCTGTGTTATATGCTATATGGGCTGTGTTATATACTACACGGCTGTGCTATATACTACGTGGGCTGTGTTATATACTATGTGGCTGTGTTATATACTACATGGCTGTGCTATATACTACATGGGCTGTGTTATATACTATGTGGCTAAGCTATATACTATGTGGCTTTGCTATATACTACATGGGCTGTGCTATATACTGCGTGGGCTGTGTTATATGCTACGTGGGCTGTGTTATATACTATGCGGCAGTGCTATATACTACGTGGGCTGTGTTATATACTATATAGCTGTGCTATATACTACATGGCTGTGTTATATACTACGTGGGCTGTGTTATATACTACGTGGCTGTGCTACATACTACATGGGCTGTGTTATATACTATGTGGCTGTGTTATATACTACGTGGCTGTGCTATTTATACTACATGGCTGTTATATACTACGTGGGCTGTGTTATATACTACGTGGCTGTGCTATATACTATGTGGCTGTGTTATATGCTTCGTGGCTGTGCTATATGCTATCCATTTTGCACTTTCTAATGTTTACATTAACATTTTCCTTTAAAAAATTGTCATATTTAATGTATGCAGTTTTTTCTTTGCAGCAAGTTCAGCTAACAATAAAATGCCTACTGGTAACTGAGGAAGAGGAGTAGGTCACAAAAGTTGGCATATAAGGGGTTGACTTATATAAAGCCCCTCTGCTGTATCGTATTGTAAAATTTATAATAGCAATCATTCAAGTCAGAAGTGAAATCTGGCATTGTACTACTACCACTGAGACTCTTTCGCCCAGGCCCTCAAAAACCTGGATCCGGCCCTGACTTGGGGGTTAAATGGCCGGCAGCCGACAGGATACGGCTGCCGCCCAAGTATTGCAGAGTTCGGGGACCTGCCCGCGGGCCGCATGAAAAGTCACCATGGGCCGCATGTGGCCCGCGGGCCGGAGGTTCCCCACCCTTGGGTTAGAGTATAGAGAGGCAATCGCTCGGATCATATTACCGCTAAATCCAAATCTGGACAGTATTTCTAACAAGAACCCCCAATGCACCCGATCAAACGCCTTTTCGTCATCAAAAGGAAGAAGCATAGAGGGGATCCGCCACCCCCCCGGCTGTATGGATGATAACGATCATCCTCCTTGTGCCATCCAAGGTCTGTCTAGATTTAACAAAACCCACTTAATTTTTATGCAGTAAGGCCGGTATTATTTCTGAGATCCTATTAGCTAGGATTTTGGAGTAGATTTTTAGGTCCATGTTCAATAATGATAACGGCCTAAATCAGGGGTTTTCCCTGGTTTTGGGAGGGCTATAATTATTGCCTGAATAATTTATTTCAGTATTTTCCCGTTTGCATAACATTTTGGAAAATTGATGTCATGTGGGGGGTTAGTATGTCTTGAAATATTTTTAAATATTCGCTTGTTAGTCCATCAGGGCCGGGGGACTTGTTATTTTTCATTTCTCTAATTGTTTGCTGTATTTCTGCCTGGGATATTAGTTGGTTTAATATTTGAAGTGTTTCCTATGGTATTTTAGGGAGTTGTATGCTCTACAAGAATTGATTTATCAGTTGGGGGGGTGGGTTGTGGTATTGAGATGTTTTCCTGTGGGTTGTAGAGGGAAGATTAGTAGTTTCAGAAGGTATTGGCGATTTCCTTAGGGTTATATATTATGGTTTTTTTGTCGTTCTGTGGGATAACCTTCGTTTGGTCACTTTGGCCTTGATTTTATTGGCTAATATTTTGCCTACTTTGTTTCCCTGCCAGTAATATTTGGCTTTACTTTTCCGTAGATTGTGCTTGTATTTGTGTTGGAGCAGTTGGTATAGTTCATACCTTAGTTTCTGTCATTTTGTAGAATTATCTTTGTGGGGCTTTATTTGTGTGCCTCTACTAGTGCGGCTATGTTTTGATTAATTTCCTCTATTTGGCGTAGTCTCGCTTTTTTGTTTTGGAACGCTATTTGAAGCAGTTTAGGCCTTGAGAGCACATCATACCGTTGGTGAGGACAAATCAGGTGTGTCATTGATTGTGAAATATTCTGATAATATCTCCTGTAACTGGGGCCTAATTTTATGGGAGGTGATTAAATAATTATTTATTCTGCATTAGGAATATGTTGGATAGTTGTATCCCACTTTAATTTGGCAGGAGATGGGGGTGTGATCCGACCAGGTGATTTTCCTTATCATGGCCGTTTGGATATCCTGTAATAACCATTTATTTGTGACCATTAGATCAATTCTTGAGTAGCCTCTATGTGAGTGTGAATAGAAGCTGTAATCCCGCTCGGAGGCGTGCAGAACCCGCCTGACATCATAGAATTCTTCCGCTAGGAGAGTCTGAGAAAGTGTTCGGGTATTTTCTTTCTCTTGAGGGTGTACCGATTTGTCAATATTGGGGCAAGACTAAAAGGGCGCCTTTTTTAATCTTTGCTGCTACCGCCATTGTGTCTTTAAGAAATAGAATCTGCCTGGAGTTAGGGGCGTAAATAGTGACAATTGTGTAGGTCGTTTTATTTATCCTGCAGACTAGGATGACGTACACTACCGTTCAAAAGTTTAGGGTCACCCAGACAATTTTGTGTTTTCCATGAAAACTCATACTTTTGCTAATCAAATGAGTTGCTAAATGAATTTAAAATCTAGTCCAGACATTGAGAAGGTAAAAAAAAAAGATTTTTATTTGAAATAATAATTTTCTCCTTCAAACTTTGCAGCAATTACAGCACTGCAGACCAGAATAGCTGGAAGGCGACTGCATTCTTTATTGCAATTACTATTCTTTTTTGTCAGCTGTCTGGGAGTGAAATACTGTACATTTGGGAAGTTTCTATTCTGCAATCTGAGGGCGTCGGTGCTATTTAGGTGGGTTTCCTGAACACATAACACGTCGGTTTTTAGAGATTGGGACTCTTTCCATAGAAGGGATCTTTTGAATGGACTATTCAACCTTTTACATTGATGCTGGAAATGTGAAGAACCATATACAAATTACAGATACAATCTGTATGTCACCACTAGACATTTAGGTAAAATGGGCGAATAACAAAAAAAACCAAATCTTAAATTTGTGAAAAACTGTAAGTTTTAAAAATAGAGTTCGGTTCTAAGGCTAGGGTCACATTGCGTTATGTGACCGCGTTTAACGGACTACGTTACACCGCGGCATAACGCGGTGTAACGTAGTCCGTTAACGCCGCCATTGCATGTAATGGCGAACGCATTGCTAGCGCCCGCCCACATTGGGCGTGCGCTAGCGATGTGCCGTCATTTGAGTGATGGCCCGAGAACGCTGCTTGCAGCGTTCACGGTCCGTTCCTCGCTAGCGCAGATCGGGGATCTGCGCTAGCGGGATCGGCTAACGCGATCCCTTTTGGAACATTGCGTTAGCTCAGTCCGTAGCGCAATGCGCTAAACGGACTGCCCTAACGCAATGTGACCCTAGCCTAAGTGAATCTCCTGGATATGCTCCACTATCCAGTATATAGTGGGGGGGGTATTGAGGGAAATGAAAATTATCCTCTCATGCCTCCTCTGAGCATTGTGAAAAGATAGTCTTGTATTGTCTTCTCTTGTTCATGTCCATTCCCTCATCAGTGTTGGCAAATTCTTCTTCTTGAGCCGGGAGCTTGTCTATTTGTCCACAGTCGCCAGCGACCACTTCTGCAGCGGAGTCATGGACTCTCGTGGGGAAGTCAGGACCTGTGTGGCTCCATTTTTGGTGATGATCAGCTTCACTGGGTAGCCCCACTTGTACGCGATCCCATCTCGTAGGATCTTGGTGGCTGTGAAGAACTCCCGCATTCTGTTCAGGGCATTAGCGGAGAGGTCGGTGAACACCAGGATGCCCCTAAACCTCTTTGGGAGCTCTGGTCCGCCCCCTGCTACTGATGATTTCTTTGAAATGGAAAAAGTGAAGTTGGGCAATTACATCCCTGGGTGCAGAGGCGGGGGCACTTTTGGTTTTGGGGATTCTGTGCGTTCTGTCTATTATGAGGTCTCGTTGCTCCACCTCAGGGACTAGTGCAGTAAACAAATCTGTTAGGAACTCCTTTAATGCCTCCACAGCATCGCTTTCTGGTATCCCCTGAAGTGCAGGTTGTCACTTCTGGAGCGGTCCTCCAGGTCCACCTGCTTCAGTGTTAGAGCAGTGATCTCCTCATCTGCCTCATTGTGAGTGACCACTAAGTGGTTGTGGGCTGTGGTGAACTCCTCCAGCTTCTCCTCAATGTGGTCTGTTCTGTCCCCTATATGCACAATGTCTTTCTGTAGTGCAGTGAACGCTGAGGTGATATAACTGTGTATGGCCTGCTTTAGCTCGTCCAGCAGGGAGTTTAGTGTGGCCGATGTGATGGGAGTGGAACTGTATTCTGTGTCAGGTGCATATACTTGCGGTTTGGTGCCTGATGATGTCTCCAGGCTCCTGGATGGTGATCTGCCCAGCTCATCTTGTTCCTACTTCCCACTGCTGATGCTTCTTTCCGGTGAGGTCGGACCTAGTGTCAGGAGATCAGACCTCCCAGAGCGCTCCACAGTGCTGCGGCCATCTTGATTTTTCCCTTGCATCGGTACAAAGACCATGATCCTGCACAGCACTGCTCCCCTGCTCCTGGTACTGCGTCTCATCGCCGACTGGAGTGTGCCTGAGGCTGCTGTAGGCTTTTATGCGGGCTTCCCCGCTGTTGTACGCTGCTGTGAGCCGCTGATGGTCCATGTAATCATGGAGCTAGAATTGCCTGCAACCGCTCAGCTCCTCATCCAGACATGCTCACCTCCCTAATCTAATTTCCTTCTATAATGGAATCACTGACTGGGTGGATTGGGGAAATGCGGTACATATAGTATATTTCAACTTCAGCAGAGCATTTGATAAAGTATCTCATACTATCCTTACTGAAAAATTTACCTAGTATGGGATTGAAAGGCTACAGTTAGGTGGATTCATAACTGGCTCAGTGATTGTACTCAAAGAATGGTAATTAATGGTTGCACATCCAATTGGAAAAATGTTTCAAGTGGGGTACCACAAGGCTCTGTCCTGGCCCCAGTGTTGCTCAACATTTTTATAAATGATATAGAAAAGGGAGCTGAAGGTAAACAAATCAAATTTGCAGACAATGCAAAGCTTGGAGGGATAGCTATCACTAGAGAAGACAGAAAACATTCAGAAGGATTTAGATAAGTTTGAACAATGGGTAGCAATGAATAGAATGGTATTTAATAGGGAGAAATACAAGATTCTATATCTGGGCAAGAAAAACGAAAATTACATTTATAGAATGGGAGGAATAGAACTAAGCAACTGCACGTGTGAAAAAGACTTGGGTATACTAATACAGTCATGGCCAAAAGTATTGACACCCCTGCAATTCTGTCAGATAATACTCAGTTTCTTCCTGAAAATGATTGCAAACACAAATTCTTTGGTATTATTATCTTCATTTAATTTGTCTTATATGAAAAAACACAAAAGAGAATGAAGTAAAAAGCAAAACATTGATCATTTCACACAAAACTCCAAAAATGGGCCAGACAAAAGTATTGGCACCCTCGGCCTAATACTTGGTTGCATAACCTTTAGCCAAAATAACTGCGACCAACCGCTTCCGGTAACCATCAATGAGTTTCTTACAATGCTCTGCTGGAATTTTAGACCATTCTTCTTTGCCAAACTGCTCCAGGTCCCTGATATTTGAAGGGTGCCTTCTCCAAACTGCCATTTTTAGATCTCTCCACAGGTGTTCTATGGGATTCAGGTCTGGACTCATTGCTGGCCATCTTAGAAGTCTCCCGTGCTTTCTCTCAAACCATTTTCTAGTGTTTTTTGAAGTGTGTTTTGGGTCATTGTCCTGCTGGAAGACCCATGACCTCTGAGGGAGACCCAGCTTTCTCACACTGGGCCCTACATTATGCTGTAAAATTTGTTGGTAGTCTTCAGACTTTATAATGCCATGCACACGGTCAAGCAGTCCAGTTCCAGAGGCAGCAAAGCAACCCCAAAACATCAGGGAACCTCCGCCATGTTTGACTGTAGGGACCGTGTTCTTTTCTTTGAATGCCTCTTTTTTTCCCCTGTAAACTCTATGTTGATGCCTTTGCCCAAAAAGCTATACTTTTGTCTCATTTGACCAAAGAACATTCTTCCAAAACATTTTAGGCTTTTTCAGGTAAGTTTTGGCAAACTCCAGCCTGGCTTTTTTATGTCTCGGGGTAAGAAGTGGAGTCTTCCTGGGTCTCCTACCATACAGTCCCTTTTCATTCAGATGCCGATGGATAGTACGGGTTGACACTGTTGTACCCTCGGACTGCAGGGCAGCTTGAACTTGTTTGGATGTTAGTCGAGGTTCTTTATCCAACATCCGCACAATCTTGCCTTGAAATCTCTTGTCAATTTTTCTATTCCGTCCACATCTAGGGAGGTTAGCCACAGTGCCATGGGCTTTAAACTTCTTGATGACACTGCGCAGGGTAGACACAGGAACATTCAGGTCTTTGGAGATGGACTTGTAGCCTTGAGATTACTCATGCTTCCTCACAATTTGGTTTCTCAAGTCCTCAGACAGTTCTTTGGTCTTCTTTCTTTTCTCCATGCTCAATGTGGTACACACAAGGACACAGGACAGAGGTTGAGTTAACTTTAATCCATGTCAACTGGCTGCAAGTGTGATTTATTTATTGCCAACACCTGTTAGTTGCCACAGGTAAGTTACAGGTGCTGTTAATTACACAAATTAGAGAAGCATCACATGATTTTTCGAACGGTGCCAATACTTTTGTCCACCCCCTTTTTATGTTTGGTGTGGAATTATATCCAATTTGGCTTTAGGACAATTCTTTTTGCGTTTTTTCATTTAAGACAAATTAAATGAAGATAATAATACCAAAGAATTTGTGTTTGCAATCATTTTCTGGAAGAAACTGAGTATTATCTGACAGAATTGCAGGGGCGTGAATACTTTTGGCCATGACTGTAGATAACAGACTGCACATGTGTCAACAGTGTGAAGCAGCAGCAAAAAAGGCTTAGGCTATGGGCACACGATGTGTTCTTTATGCGTTTTTGCATTTTGTTTATGGACGTAAATGGTCCAAAAACACAATGGTATACTAAAGTAAGATAATTCAATAACAATCCTGAAGTGTTGTGCACATGATCAGTAAATTTCTGTCCGTATATGCAGTGTTTTGTTTTCTGCAGCATATTAATTCTTTTTGCGTTTCTGCAGCGTTTTTGACTCATTGACTTCAATTGAGTCAGTCAAATCTGCAGCAAAAACGAAGGTGTTAAAAGGTTTGCGTATTTGCTGCCAAAAATGCTGTGAATTGTCAAAGATAAATGTCAGAAGGAGGAATAGTGTGTGGGCGGAGAATATAAGTGTGTGTCTCTGTGTGTGGGCAGAGAATATGTGTGTGGACGGAGAATATGAGTGTGGACAGAGAATATGTGTGTGAACGGAGAATATGTGTGTGAGCGGAGAATCTGTGTCTGTGTGTGTATACCCATGCGACGAACTGCCCATAGTGATTGTACTTAGGCGTCATCTGATGGGACTACTACTCCCATCTGGTTACGTCTTTTGTCACACATAACAGAGACAGCATGAGCCAATGATGGGAGAATGCTGTAGTCTCAACATCCTGCGTCTGTGTTCAATTGTAAAAAAAATCAAAACATTTGCATAATTACATACATATTCACATACAGAATAAAATACATACTCACCAAATTCCTAATTCCCGATGCACGTGTCTCCTGCAAACAATCAAAAATAATAAACCAACATATACTCACCTTTCCGCTGCAGTCCATTTAATACTGAGTGTCCCAAGTCGATCTCACCCGGCTGCCGGCGATACACTGATATGCACGCGCTGCTGCCGAGAGCTTCCCTGCACTGAATGTGTCAGCGCCGGCAGTAACAGCGGTGACGTCACTGCTGTGCTCTGCTTTACGGCCGGCGCTGACACGGTCAGTGCAGGGAAGCTCTCGGCAGCAGCGCGTGCATTAGCAGCGCTCCTGCCAAAAGCAATTTTAACCCTGTGGACGCCGGGGGACGTGACAGACATCAGAATGTGAGTATGTACTGTTTTTTTTTTACTTTTACAATGGTAACCAGGGTAAATATCAGGTTACTAAGCGCGGCCCTGCGCTTTTAACCCGATATTTACCCTGGTTACAAGTGAACACATCGCTGGATCGGCGTCACACACGCCGATCCAGCGATGACAGCGGGTGATCAGCGACCAAAAAATGGTCCTGATCATTCCCATCGACCAACGATCTCCCAGCTGGGGCCTGATCGTTGGTCGCTGTCACACATAACGAGATCGTTAGCGGGATCGTTGCTACGTCACCAAAAGCGTGACGTTGCAACGATATCGTTAACGATATCGTTATGTGTGACTCAGCCTTTAGAGAAAAGGGGCGGTAAGCAGGATCTGTGGAGAATCCTCCCCCAGAATTAGTGCATCGGATGCATGGAATCAACACTGTAAAGTAAAGGAAGGGTTCTAGAGTCGGGTGAGACCTTTCCTGTTTATACCTAACACTGAAAAAACATTTTATCATTTGCTGTGCATAGATCTGAAAAATTGCATGCTGAGCACAAGGCAAGTGATTGAGATTTTGATGGGTATATTCTATGATGGTACAATGTTTTAAAGAAAGGGTGTTTCACCATGCTATAAGAATTGCAGCGCTCGGCAGGAGCGTCTGGCAGTATACGTATATTGTGTGTGGTTTATTGTTTTGTTTTTTTTTTGGTAATTTTTCGAGGCTTGAGGCCTTTTTTAAGGATGATATTAGAAGTTATTTTTTAACTAATAACAATACTACCTTGCTATATATTATTTATGAGGAAACCGGAGTACTAGGAGGAAACCCACGCAAACACGGGGAGAACATATAAACTCCTTGCAGATGTTATCCCTGGTGGGATTTGAACACAGGACCCCAGCGCTGCAAGGCTGCAGTGCTATCTACTGAGCCTCTGTGCTGCCCTGTGATACAGTGTGGGAATGATCACCTCCTGTCAGTGTATCACCGGCGGCCGGGTAGAGCGGTCACATCTCCTGAAGTGACTTTTCTACAAGTGAGATCGCCTTGGCACACTCAGTATTAAATGGACTACGTCAGACAGGATAGTATTATATGTTGGTTTATTATTTTTTGATTGTTTGCAGGAGACGAGGGCATCAGGGATTAGGCGTTCAGTAAGTATGGCAATTTTACTATTCAATAAAGGAGTCTGTGTCATTATGTCAACCGCTACAGGGCAAGTGGGAAGAATGAGGCTAAGTGCCAGAATTGGCGCATCTATAAGATGTGCCATTTCTGGAGTGGCTGACAACTGATGTTTTTAGCCTGGGGAGTGCCAATTTCCATGGCCTTTCCCATGCTATTAATATCAGCCTGCAGCTATCTGCTTAGCCTTTGCTGGTTCAATTTTATAGGGGGACCCCATGTCAATTTTTTTTTCTTGGGTTCCCCTGTAAACTGGCCAGTAAAAGCTAAGCAAATATCTGTGAGCTGATATTAATAGACTGGGAACCTTTGGCTATTGGCTCCTTCCCAGAATATTAACATCTGCCCTCAACCGTCGGCTTTCCCTTTGCTGGTTATCAAAATTGTGGGGGAGCCCACGTAATTTTTTTAAAAATTTTAAAAAAATAAACAGATATTGCATTTAACGCAGATTTCTGACATTTTCTGTTTTGTTACAGCATATGTAGGTTAATTATGTTATTGCTCCTACATAGGCTGGTGACTGTGTGTGTGTGTCTTTCTTTAATGAGGGTATCTGGCTGAAAAGGTTGAAAAAGGAAATGACATCACAATTCTTTTTTTTACAATATATCTAGCTCTATTGATTTACAAAAACGCATGCAAAAGCGCAAAAAAGGCGCTTATTTTCAGATATGTTTTCCTGCCAAGAGATGCAGAAATCTTGCAGAAATTTTTGCAAGCAAATACGCAATGTGAGCACATAGCCTTACACAGTTCTAGGATGTATTATGAGAATCATAGAGTCTAGATCACATGAAGTAGTTATCCCCCTCTTCTATTTCTTGGTCAGGCCTCATCTGGAATATTGTGTCCAGTTCTGGGCACCACATTTTAAAAAAGATATTGTAAAACTGGAACAAGTTCATAGAAGAGCTACCAGGATGGTAAGTGGACTGCAAAGTACAGTTGTGCTCAAAAGTTTACATACTCCGGCATAATTTTTGCTTTCTTGGCCTTTTTTCAGAGAATATGCATGATAACACCAAAACTTTTTCTCCACTCATGGTTAGTGGTTGGGTGAAGCCATTTATTGTCAAACTACTGTGTTTTCTCTTTTTAAATCAGAATGACCACCCAAAACATTCAAATTACTCTGATCATACCCTATTTCTTAATACCTTATATTGCCCCCTCTAACATAAATGACAGCTTGAAGTCTTTTGCGGTAGTTGTGGATGAGGTTCTTTATTTTTTCAGATGGTAAAGCTGCCCACTCTTCTTCGCAAAAAACTCCAGTTCCTGTAAATTCCTGGGCTGAGTAGCATGAACTGCATGGTTGAGATCTCCCCAGATTGGCTCAATGATATTGAGGTCAGGAGACTGAAATGGCCACTCCAGAACCTTTAGGCCGGCCTCACACTCAGCGTATGTAAATACGGTCCTTATTTTACGGCCATAATACGCAGAAAAGTCCCCAAAATAGTGATCTGTATGTCATCCGTAGGCAGGGTGTGTCAGCGTATTTTGCGCATGGCATCCTCCGTATGTAATCCGTATGGCATCCGTACTGAGATATTTTCTCGCAGGCTTGCAAAACCGACATCTAATGGATTTGTGTGCTCAAATGTTCGGTAAAACATATATACAGTATATACAGTTAGGTCCATATATATTTGGACAGAGACAACATTTTTCTAATTTTGGTTATAGACATTACCACAATGAATTTTAACCAAAACAATTCAGATGCAGTTGAAGTTCAGACTTTCAGCTGTCATTTGAGGGTATCCACATTAAAATTGGATGAAGGGTTAAGGAGTTTCATCTACTTAACATGTGCCACCCTGTTTTTAAAGGGACCAAAAGTAATTGGACAGATTCAATAATTTTAAATGAAATGTTCATTTTTAATACTTGGTTGAAAACCCTTTGTTGGCAATGACTGCCTGAAGTCTTGAACTCATGGACATTACCAGACGCTGTGTTTCCTCCTTTTTGATGCTCTGCCAGGCCTTCACTGCAGTGGTTTTCAGTTGCTGTTTGTTTGTGGGCCTTTCTGTCTGAAGTTTAGTCTTTAACAAGTGAAATGCATGCTCAGTTGGGTTGAGATCCGGGGACTGACTTGGCCATTCAAGAATATTCCACTTCTTTGCTTTAATTAACTCCTGGGTTGCTTTGGCTTTATGTTTTGGGTCATTGTCCATCTGTAGTATGAAACGACGACCAATCAGTTTGGCTGCATTTGGCTGGATCTGAGCACACAGTATGTCTCTGAATACCTCAGAATTCATTCGGCTGCTTCTGTCCTGTGTCACATCATCAATAAACACTAGTCACCCAGTGCCACTGGCAGCCATGCATGCCCAAGCCATCACACTGCCTCCACCATGTTTTACAGATAATGTGGTATGCTTTGGATCATGAGCTGTACCACGCCTTTGCCATACTTTTCTCTTGCCATCATTCTGGTAGAGGTTGATCTTTGTTTCATCTGTCCAAAGAATGTTATTCCAGAACTGTGCTGGCTTTTTTAGATGTTTTTTAGCAAAGTCCAGTCTAGCCTTTTTATTCTTGATGCTTATGAGTGGCTTGCACCGTGCAGTGAACCCTCTGTATTTACTTTCATGCAGTCTTCTCTTTATGGTAGATTTGAATATTGATGCGCCTACCTCCCGGAGAGTGTTGGTCACTTGGTTGGCTGTTGTGAAGGGGTTTCTCTTCACCATGGAGATTATTCTGCGATCATCCACCACTGTTGTCTTCCGTGGGTGCCCACGTCTTTTTGCATTGTTGAGTTCACCAGTGCTTTCTTTCTTTCTCAGGATGTACCAAACTGTAGATTTTGCCACTCCTAATATTGTAGCAATTTCTCGGATGCGTTTTTTCTGTTTTTGCAGCTTAAGGATGGTTTGCTTCACCTGCATGGAGAGCTCCTTTGACCGCATGTTTACTTCACAGCAAAACCTTCCAAATGCAAGCACCACACCTCAAATCAGCTCCAGGCCTTTTATCTGCTTAATTAAGAATGACATAATGAAGGGATTGCCCACACCTGTCCATGAAATAGCCTTGGAGCCAATTGTCCAATTACTTTTGGTCCCTTTAAAAACAGGGTGGCACATGTTAAGTAGCTGAAACTCCTTAATCCTTCATCCAATTTTAATGTGGATACCCTCAAATGAAAGCTGAAAGTCTGAACTTCAACTGCATCTGAATTGTTTTGTTTAAAATTCATTGTGGTAATGTCCATAACCAAAATTAGAAAAATGTTGTCTCTGTCCAAATATATATGGACCTAACTGTATATATATATATATATATATATATATATATATGTAATTGAGACACACATATATATATATATATATATATATATATATATATATATATATATATATATATTTTGTTTTCTGTATTTATATTTAATTCAGCACGATGTATGTGAAGAGACGGTAATTCAATTACCGGCCTTTCATTTCTCCTTCCCAAACCCGACATGATATGAGACATGGTTTACATACAGTAAACCATCTCATATCCCTTTTTTTTGCATATTCCACACTACTGTTAGTAGTGTGTATGTGCAAAATTTGGCCGCTGTAGCTGCTAAAATAAAGGGTTAAATGGCGGAAAAAATTGGCATGGGCTCCCGCGCAATTTTCTCCGCCAGAGTGGTAAAGCCAGTGACTGAGGGCAGATATTAATAGCCAGGAGAGGGTCCATGGTTATTGGCCCCCCCGGCTACAAACATCTGCCCCCAGCCACCCCAGAAAAGGCACATCTGGAAGATGCGCCTATTCTGGCACTTGGCCTCTCTCTTCCCATTCCCGTGTAGCAGTGGGATATGAGGTAATGAAGGGTTAATGTCACCTTGCTATTGTAAGGTGACATTAAGCCAGATTAATAATGGAGAGGTGTCAATTATGACACCTATCCATTATTAATCCAATTGTATGAAAGGGTTAAAAAAAACACATTATTAAAAAGTATTTTAATGAAATAAACACACAGGTTGTTTTAATATTTTATTGCTCTCTCAATCCACCTGAAGACTCTCGCTCTGAAAAATAATAAACCAACAATATACATACCTATTGATGATCTGTCACGTCCCATGAAGTAAATCCATCTGAAGGGGTTAAATCATTTTACAGCCAGGAGCTGTGCTAATGCACTCGCTCGTGCCTGTAAACCCCCGGGTACTGAAAGGAAAGCTGGGTGATCTGTAGTTACCTTGAGTTGCGGTGAGGCGCCCTCTGCTGGATGTCCTCATATGAACTCGAGCGTGGGAACTTTTCCAAGGCTCCAGTTCATGAAGACATCCAGCAGAGGGTGCATCACCGCGACTCAATGTAAGTACAGATCACCCAGCTTTCCTTTCAGTACCCGGGGGTTTACAGGCACGAGCGAGTGCATTAGCACAGCTCCTGGCTGTAAAATGATTTAACCCCTTCAGATGGATTTACTTCGTGGGACGTGACAGATCATCGGAAGGTATGTATATTGTTGGTTTATTATTTTTCTGAGCGAGGGTCTTCAGGTGGATTGAGAGAGCAATAAAATATTAAAACAACCTGTGTGTTTATTTCATTAAAATACTTTTTAATAATGTGTGTGTGTTTTTTTAACCCTTTCATACAATTGGATTAATAATGGATAGGTGTCATAATTGACTCCTCTCCATTATTAATCTGGCTTAATGTCACCTTACAATAGCAAGGTGACATTAACCCTTCATTACCCCATATCCCACCGCTACACGGGAATGGGAAGAGAGAGGACAAGTGCCAGAATAGGCGCATCTTCCAGCTGTGCCTTTTCTGGGGTGGCTGGGGGCAGTTGTTTGTAGCCGGGGGGGGCAATAACCATGGACCCTCTCCTGGCTATTAATATCTGCCCTCAGTCACTGGCTTTACCACTCTGGTGGAGAAAATTACGCGGGAGCCCACGCCAATTTTTTCCGCCATTTAACCCTTTATTTTAGCAGCTACAGCGCCTAAATTTTGCACATACACACTACTAACATTAGTAGTGTGGAATATGCAAAAAAAAAGGGATATGAGATGGTTTACTGTATGTAAACCATGTCTCATATCCTGTCAGGTTTGTGAAGGAGAAATTTAAAGCCGGCAATTGAATTACCGGCTTTTCACTAACACTGCTGCGTATTTCTCGCAAGTCACACTGCTGGTCCGTGTGGAATCCGTATTTTTCTTGCCCCCATAGACTTTCATTGGCGATTTTTTTGCGCAATACGGTGACAAACGCAGCATGCTGCGATTTTCTACGGCCGTACAAGACCGTATATTACGGATGCGTAATATACGGCAGATAGGAGCTGGGCCATAGAGATTCATTGGGCCGTGTGTAATGCGTATTTTACGGACGTAGTTTATGCGCTCATACATCCGTAAAACTCGCTAGTGTGAGGCCGGCCTTACTTTGTTCTGCTGTAGCCAATGACAGGTCGACTTGGCCTTGTGTTTTGGATCGTTGTCATGTTGGAACGTCCAAGTATGTCCCATGCTGAACTTCCGGGCTGATGAGTGCAAATTTGTCTCCAGTATTTGCTGATAACGTGCTGCATTCATCTTTCCTTCGAATTTGACTAAGTTTCCTGTGCTTTTGTAGCTCACATATCCCCAAAACATCAGTGATCCACCTCCATGGTTTACAGTAGGAATGATGTTCCTTTCATCATAGGCCTTCTGGACCTCTCTCCAAATGTAACGTTTATGGCTGTGGCCAAAAAGTTCAATTTTGGTCTCATCACTCCAATCTACCTTGTTCCAGAAGTTTTGAGGCTTGTCTCTGTGCTGTTTTGCATATTGTAGGCAAGATACTTTGTAGCATTTGTGCAGTAATGGCTTTCTTCTGGCGACTCGACCATGCAGCCCATTTTCCTTCAAGTGCCTCCTTATTGTGCATCTTGAAACGGCAACACCGCTAGTTTTCACAGAGTCCTGTATTTCAGACGATGTTATTTGTGGGTTTTTCTTTGCATCCCGGACAATTTTTCTGGCAGTTGTGGACAACATTTTTGTTGGTCTATCTGACCATGGTTTTGTTTTTACAGAGCCCCTGATTTTCCATGTGTTAATCACAGTTTGTAGAAAAGCCGCGGAGACACCATCACGTGTTTCTCAACGCAAGCAATGAATAGCCAGGTCTTTCACTGGGAAGGAACAACCACGGGAAGGGCAGCATCCAATAAAGGAAAACCACCTATGCCAAAACATGGTATCCATCCACAGACAGCTGTTTCGGGGTATTTTGGGGTATTATATATGAGGGGCAAATACCACAAAACAGCTGTCTGTGGATGGATACCATGTTTTGGCATAGGTGGTTTTCCTTTATTGGATGCTGCCCTTCCCGTGGTTGTTCCTTCCCGGTGAAAGACCTGGCTATTCATTGCTTGCGTTGAGAAACACGTGATGGTGTCTCCGCGGCTTTTCTACATGCATTTGCATATTTCCCATAAGGGATGGGGGCAGTGTTCTGGATCACTGCGTTGAGAAACACGTAATGGTGTCTCCGCGGTGTTTGATGTTTTGATCTCCCCGAGGTCATTCATCCTTACGTTTATAGTCTTTTCACTAGGCACTGCTCCTAATAGCCAGTTTCCTACTCCACACTGATGAGGGGCAAATACCCCGAAACAGCTGTCTGTGGATGGATACCATGTTTTGGCATAGGTGGTTTTCCTTTATTGGATGCTGCCCTTCCCGTGGTTGTTCCTTCCCGGTGAAAGACCTGGCTATTCATTACTTGCGTTGAGAAACACGTGATGGTGTCTCCGCTGCTTTTCTACATGCATTTGCATATTTCCCATAAGGGATGGGGGCAGTGTTCTGGATCACTGCGTTGAGAAACATGTGATGGTGATGTTTTGATCTCCCCGAGGTCATTCATCCTTACGTTTATAATATTTTTAATCAGTTTGAACACTGCTGACTGGCATTATCAATTCCTTGGATATCTTTTTGTATCCCTTTCCTGTTTTATACAGTTCAACTACCTTTTCCCATAGATCCGTTGACAATTCTTTTGCTTTCCCCATGACTCACAATCCAAAAATGTCAGTGGCTGAATAAAAGATGCAAGAGTCTGTCTGGATCACAAAAACTCACTCAGCTTTTATGCACACACACTGATTACAAGCAAATAAGTCACAGGTGAGGATGTTAATTTAGTAGCGATTCAAACCCATTTGTGTCGACTTCTGTGCCTGTTATCAGGCCAAAATCACCAGGGTATGTGAACTTTTGATCAGGGTAATTTTGATGTTTTGGATTGTCATTATGATTTAAAAAGAGAAAAACAGTAGTTTGGCAATAAATAGCTTCACCCAATCACTAACCATGAGTGGAGAAAAAGTTTCATATTCTCTGAAAAAAGGCCAACAAAGCAAAAATTCTGCCGGGGTATGTAAACTTTTGAGCACAACTGAATGGCCTAGGAGAAATGGTTAAAGGATCTGGAAATGTTTAGCATGCAAAAAAGAAGGCTAAGAGGAGACTTAATAGCTGTCTACAAATATCTTAAGGGATGTCACAGTGTAGAGGGATCATCATTATTCTTATTTGCACATGGAAACACGAGAAGCAATGGAATGAGACTGAAAGAGAGAAGATACAGATTAGATATTAGAAAAAACGACTTACTGTGAGAGTGAACTATGAGTGGAACAGGCTGCCACAAGGGGTGGTGAGCTCTCCTTCAATAGAAGTCTTCAAACAGAGGATGAACAGACATCTGTCTGAGATGGTTTAGTGAATCCTGTATTGAGCATGGGGTTGGACACAATGACCCTGGAAGTCCCTTCCAACTCTAACATTCTATGATTCTATGGGGCACTACATCGGCATATTTGAACTTTCACTTTGCAATGTGCACTGCATGCTTGTTTATGTAAATCATCCATGGAGTCAAAATCATCACTACACCTTGTAACAAAGTCAGTGGTAAAGTAATGGAGGGGAGATATGTGTCACTGCGCATAATGGCGTCAGTGATGTGCAACCAGAATATTTTCCTCCAGCACACTACGTGTTGTGAGGGATAAGTTAAAGTGGCATACATGGGCTGGTTTTATGTGGATATCTATAGAGTGGGTGGGAAGATGTCCACCTTTTCTCCACTTGCAGAAGCGGCACCGCCATGTGGTGACAGGACCTATGTGATGTCACAGTCATATGATCAGTCACGCAGGTGAGGAATCACGTGGTCTGAGTTTAAATAGCTGGACTTGAGAGGCAGTCTGTGTGTTGTGGTTTGGAGAGGAAAGACTCCAAACAGTGGCTCCAGGTAGAGCTCAAACAAGTTGTCCACTACAATAATTTTTTTTTTTTCATAAATCTTGCTATTATGTGCCACTGAAAAGATCCACTGTCTTTATTTTAGCAATATTACCTTTTATCATGCTGTAGCAGCACATCTGCAGTGGTGGATCCAGCTCTCATGGGGTTAATCGACAACTTCCTTTCTCCTGAGTTATTGTGCTCTAATACTACAAGTTCCATGATGCATTGCACTGCCACTAAGCACGAACCTACCAAACCCACTCCAAAACACACCCAAACCCCTCCCTCCTCTCCCTCCTCTATCTTCAAAAAGATTTGTGATGTCATTTATGTCCAACCTCCTCTTTTACATTTGTCCAACCCACACTCCATTACACACAGATAGAGGGATAGATAGATAGATAGATAGATAGATAGATAGATAGATAGATAGATAACAAATAGATAGAGAGATAGATAGATATGAGATAGATAGATAGATGTGAGATAGATAGATAGATAGATAGATAGATAGATAGATAGATAGATAGATAGATAGATAGCTTGAGAAAGGTCCACATCCTGGACTGAAATGTTGCACATGGGCCAATAAACCACTTTTATTTTTTCTATTGGAGTGCTGCCTTCATTTTTCTGGATGATAGATAGATAGATAGATAGATAGATAGATAGATAGATAGATAGATAGATAGATACAGATATGTATGTCCATATCCATGTTTCTAAACCCCTTCACCCTTGGAGCTTTTTTCGTTTATCGCTCCCCTTCTTTCCAGGGCCATAATTTTTCCATCAATATGGCCATGTGAGGGCTTATCTTTTGCGGGACAAGTTCTACTTTTGAACGACACCATTGGTTTTACCATGTCGTGTAACAGAAAATGTGAAAAAAAGTCAAAGTGCGATGAAATTGCAAAAAAAGTGCAATCCCACACTTGTTTTTTGCTTGGCTTTTTTGCTAGGTTCACTAAATGCTAAGGCTGTGCACACGTTGCGGATTTGATTGCAGATCCATAGGGTTTATTGCTGCACAGAATTGCATCAAATCCTAGTGCTCAACCAATGTAAGTCTATGAGAGCCAAAGACTTGTTGTGCACATGCTGCGGAAAAAGCCGCACCAAAACGCAGCTTTTTTTTTCCGCAGCATGTCACTTCTTTTGTGCCGAACTGCAGCATTTCTGCACCCATAGACTTTCATTGAGTTAGGCACATCTGCAGCAAAACCGCAGATGTAAAAAAGATCTGCAGTTTAGATGCGGATGTGGGTCTGAGAAACGCTGCAGTTCGGGAGGAGGGAAGTATGTGGGTGGTGACGGTGTGCATGTATATGTGTGTGGATGGGGTCTGCGGGCTGTTCGGATGTGTGCGGCGCTGTGCGGGACTGTTCAGGTGTGTGCGTGGTCTGTGGGCTGTTTGGATGTGTGCGGGACTGTTTGGATGTGTGCGGCGCTGTGCAGGACTGTTCGGGTGTGTGCGGGACTGTTCAGGTGTGTGCGGGGCTGTGCGGGGGGTCTTTTGGGGTGTGTGTGCAGGCATCATCAGATGGGACTACAAGTACGCAGCATCCAATCTGCAGCTAATTCGGATGTAATCCGGACAGTGGACACACACCCTACACTATCCATACATCTATCAATAGATATATCTATCCAGATATATCTATAGATAGATATAGGAATAGATAGATGTATGCATCTATAGATCTATCTATATGTAGCTCTGTCTATCCATTTCATGTATCATCTATATGTCTACCTGTGTGTAATTGAGTGTGGGTTGGACAAATGTAAAAGAGGAGGTTGGACAATAATGACATCACAAATCTTTTTTTTGTTCAATAATACATCTTTATTTAGCTTTCAAAAATTCATACAAAAACGCACAAAAAACACGTAAAAACCGCACGAAAAAATAAAAATGCATAAAAAGCGCGCAAAAACTGCAGCAAAAACTGCATCAAAGGCGCACCAACAGCAGCATCAAAACCACCAAAAACTGCATCATAACCGCACCAAAAACTGCATCAAAACCACACCAAATACTGCATCATAATCGCACCAAAAACTGCATCAAAACCACACCAAATACTGCATCAAAACTGCTCCAAATATTGCATCAAAAACGCATCAAAACTGCACCAAGAACTTCATCAAAAACTGCATCAAAGCCGCACCAAAAACTGCAGCAAAACCGCACCAAAACTGCATCATAACCGCACCAAAAACTGCATCAAAACCGCTCCAAATACTGCATCAAAACTGCACCAAAAATTGCATCAAAACTTCACCAAAAACTGCATAAAAAAGCATCAAAAACCTGAATCAAAACCACGCAAAAAACCGCACCAAATACTGCAGCAAAAACTGAATCAAAACCGCGCAAAAACCGCACCAAAAACTACACCAAGAACTGCATCAAAACCACACAAAAAACCCGCATCAAAACCGCGCAAAAAACAAGAAAAAAAAAATGAGAAAAATGCATCCAAAACGCAGCTGCGTTTTCTGCAAGGAGATGCAGATTTTGTGCAGAAAATTCTGCACCCAAATCTGCAACGTGTGCACACAGCATAAAACTGACCTGCCATTATGATTCTCCTGGTCATTACGAGTTCATAGACACAAAACACTTCTAGGTTATTTTTTATCTAAGTGGTAAAAAAAAATTCAAAACTTTGCTAAAAAGAAATAAAATAATTGCGCCATTTTCCTATACCCGTAGCGTCTATATTTTCTTAGATATTGGGTCGGGTGAGGGCTAATTTTTTGCGTGCCGAGCTGACGTTTTTAATGATACCACTTTTGTGCAGATACGTTCTTTTGATCGCCCATTATTGCATTTTAATGCAAAGTCGCGGCGACCAAAAAAACATAATTTTGGCTTTTGATTTTTTTTTTCTCGCTACACAGTTTAGCGATCTTGTACATTTTTTTTTGTTGTATTGAAAACAGCTGACATATTGCTGCTTTGAAGTGGGCTCACCGCCGAAGCCCACCTCAAGTCGTGGGGATTCTGCCAGCTGACGTACTATTCCGTCAGCTGGCACAAAGGGGTTAATGAACAATATGTTTCAGTTAAAAAAAAAAAACGAAAAAAAAAAAATGGCGTGGGCTCCCGCAAAATTTTCTGCGCCAGAGGGGGAAAGCTGACGGCCGGGGGCCAATATTTGTAGCCTGCTATGAATATCAGCCCGCAGCTGTCTGCGTAGCCTTTACTGGCTATTAAAATAGGGGGACCCCACAAAAAAATGACGTGGGGTCCCCCTATATTTCATAGCCAGAAAGGCTACGCAGACAGCTGGGGGCTGATATTCATAGCCTAGAGAGGGGCCATGGATATTGCCCCCCCCCCCCCCGGCTACAAATACCAGTCCGCAGCCACCCCAGAAATGGTGCATCTGTAAGATGCACCAATTCCGGCACTTAGCCCCTCTCTTCCCACTCCCATGTAGCGGTGGGATATGGGGTAATAAGGGGTTAATGTCACCTTGCTATTGTAAGGTGACATTAAGCCGGGTTAATAACGGAGAGGCGTCAATAAGACGTCTATACGTTATTAATCCAATAGTAATAAAGGGTTAATAAAACACACACTCATTAGAAAAAAGGATTTTAATACTCTTAATTTAACCATACTTGCCATACTTCAGAGCCTGCAAAAAACGTAAAATAATAAACCGTATACTACCTGTCCGCCGTAGTCCAATTAATAACAAGTGTCCCACGATGATCTCCCCTATAGAACAGTGACATCGGGTGATGTCACTGCTCTATAGGACCCTCAGTGACACATTGACAGGAGACAATGGCTCCTGCAGTGCATCACTGAGAGGTTACTATAGTTCACTGGTCTCACTTTATGGCAAAAAGCTGCGTGGGAACTTTCTCACACAGCAATGCCAAAAGTAAGACTAGGGACTATTTTCTCACAGGGGCGTAGGAATACATTGTGGGGAATACATTGTGGAAGGATACCTTCCATCATTGTATCCCTGGAGCCCCTGGAGAGCGGTCGCATCAGCTGATGCTCCTGCTCTCCACGGGAGATCGTCGAGGGACAATCGTTTTAATTGGATTTCTTCGGATCAGGGAGTATATTGTTTGTTTATTATTTTAATATTTTTTACAGGTGACACTGGCTTCGGGCAACAAAGGGACAAGTGACGATGAGTATGTAATCTATGTTATATGTACTGTATGTTGTATGTATGTACTGTATGTATGTACTGTATGTGGCAAGTCGCATGATGTCACATGTTGCATGTCGCATGCTGCATGACATCGCATGGTGCATGTCGTCGCATGCCATCACTTGTCGCATGGTGCATGTCGCATGATGTCACATGTTGCATGTCGTCGCATGGCACATGTCGCCTCATGTCGCATGGTGCATGTCGACGCATGGTGCATGTCGTCGTATGTTGCATGTAGTTGCATGGTACATGTCTTCACATGTCGCATGCTGCATGTTGCATGATGTCACATGTTGCATGTCATCGCATGGCGCATGTCACCGCATGTCACATGCTGCATGTCGTCGCATGTCGCCACATGTCGCATGGTGCATGTCGTCACATGTTGCATGGTGCATGTCGTCGCATGGTACATGTCGTCGCATGTTGCATGTCGTTGCATGGTATATGTCGTCACATGTCGCATGCTACATGTTGCATGATGTCACATGTTGCATGTCGTCGCATGGCGCATGTCACCGCATGCTGCATGTCGTATGTCGCCACATGCCGCATGCTGCATGTCGCATGTTGTCACATGTTGCATATCGTCGCATGTTCTGTATGTGTGTTCTATGTATGTATGTACTGTATGTGTGTGTTTTTGTTTTTTTTTTACATTCAACACATTAGCCGGATGATGGGACTTCTACTGTCCCATCATTGGCTAATGTGTCACACACTGTCACTGTAGCAGGCAGAGCCCGATGGGACTTGTAGTCCCATCGGACAATGCCTGCACAGAGATGCTGCCACCGCACAGCCCCACAGACCCCCCGCACACTCCAGCACCTTCGGCAGAGTCCCCTGCCCAGACCCCTGCCGTCGCACTGGCCACCACCACCGCACCGGCCGCCGCATCGGCCGCCGCCGCCACGGCACCGGCCGCCGCCGCCACCGCACCGACCGCACATCTCGGCACATGAGCGGGGATGGCCAGCAGACCCCAGCTCCGCCCGCCCGCAGATCCCAGCCCCGCCCGCCCCCAGCACAGCCCCGCAGGCAGCCCACAGCGCCGCCCACAGCCCAGTCACTCTTGAGTGACTGCTGACTGAGCAGCTGAGTCACGCCTGTTGCTGACGTCTGGAAATTGACGTGACGTCGGCGGAAATTAGCGGTGGCTGCAGCCTGGGGGTCACGTGACCCGGACTCAGCCACCGCCATAGCGCCGCTCACAGGCGAAAACGGCAACAGAAGGTATTTACACAATTCATTAGGGGCCCCGGGGGGATACATTGCAGGGTTAACTGAAAGTAGTGGACAACCCCTTTAAGGCTGCGTGTTCACGTTCAGGATGGCCGGCGGTATCGCCGGAGCGGCGTAGCCGCTCGGCGCTAAGCCCCGCCCCCTTCTGGGATGCGATGATGCCGGATGTGTTAACTGTACACATCCAGGATCATCGTCCCCCTCCCATAGGGCCCTGTGTTATTCCTTGCGGGGACGCTGCGTCCCCGCAAGGTGTACGGACATGCTGCGATCTGAAAAGACGCGCAGCATGTCCGGAGTCGCAGGCCTGCCGCGTGCGGGTTTCCACGCATAGTGGACACGGGATTTCAAAAAATCCCCTCCACTATGCTGGAACATCTGGACGCTGTGTGTTTGACGCTGCAGCTCTGCGCAGCATCAAACAAGCAGCGTTTACTGACCGTGGACACACACCCTAAGGCCTCTGTCACATTTCCGTCGGTACGGGGCCATTGCAAACCGTCGGCCCGACGTACCGGCGGACGTTGTGCAAAATTGTGCACAACGTGGGCAGCGGATGCAGTTTTCCGACGCATCCGCTGCCTATTCTGAAGTCCAGGGAGGAGGGGGCGGAGTTCGTCAGAAATGGCGGATCCGACGGGCGAAAAAATGTTCCCTTGAAAGTTTTTTTCATCACAACGGTTCGCAAAAACACGATGCATCCGTTGCACGATGGATGCGACGTGTGGCCATCCGTCGCAATCCGTCGTCAATAAAAGTCTATGGCAAAAAAACGCATCCTGCGGGCACATTTTTTTACCAAAACGACAGATTGTGATGGATGGCAAAAAACGAAGTGTGAAAGAGGCCTAAGATAAATGATGGTCTGAGCGAGTGATTCCCTCAGACATCTGGACTTTGCTATACTTATCTCTTTTTGTTTTCCCGTTATGCCAGAAAGGTTCTATTTTTGCTGAACCCTGCTATGGTTTATGCTGTTCCACAATAAGGCCGTCGTCACACTGTCGAGTTTTACGGACGTAAGAGCGCAGAAACTACGTCCGTAAAACTCGCATTACATACGGCACAATTATTCTCAATGGGGCTGCTCCTATTAGCCGTATATTACGGTTCAGTATTATACGGCTTTCTACGGCCGTACAAAATCGCAGCATGCTGCGTTTGTCAGCGTATTGCGCAAAAAAAATCGCTAATGAAAGTCTATGGGGGCGAGAAAAATACGGATTCCACACGGACCTGCAGTGTGACTTGCGAGAAATACGCAGCGCTGTTAGTGAACAGCCGGTAATTCAATTGCCGGCTTTTCATTTCTCCTGCACAAACCCGACAGGATATGAGACATGGTTTACATACAGTAAACCATCTCATATCCCCTTTTTTTTTTGCATATTCCACACTACTAATGTTAGTAGTGTGTATGTGCAAAATTTCAGCGCTGTAGCTGCTGAAATAAAGGGTTAAATGGCGGAAAAAATTGGCGTGGGCTCCCGCGCACTTTTCTCCGCCAGAATGGTAAAGCCAGTGACTGAGGGCAGATATTAATAGCCTAGAGAGGGTCCATGGTTATTGGCCCCCCCCTGGCTAAAAACATCTGCCCCCAGCCACCCCAGAAAAGGCACATCTGGAAGATGCGCCTATTCTGGCACTTGGCCACTCTCTTCCCACTCCCTGTAGCGGTGGGCTATGGGGTAATGAAGGGTTAATGCCACCTTGCTATTGTAAGGTGACATTAAGCCAGATTAATAATGGAGAGGCGTCAATTATGACACCTATCCATTATTAATCCAATTGTTGGAAAGGGTTAAAAAACACACACACACATGATTTAAAAGTAGTTTAATGAAATAAACACAGCGGTTGTTGTAATAATTTATTGTTCTCTCAATCCATCAGGAACACCCTCGCTTGGAAAAATAATAAACGCACAAGATACATACCTTCTGGTGAACCGTCTCGTCCCACAAAGTAATCCATCTGAAGGGGTTAACTAATATTACAGGCAGGAGCCCTGCTAAATGCAGCTGTGCTCCGTGCCTATAATCCCCGGCGAATGAATGAAATGTAGGTCATTGACCTACATTTCCTTCAGTCGCGGTGAGGCGCCCTCTGGTGGATGTTCTCATGAACTGCAGCCTGGGAACTTTTTCCCACGCTCCAGGTCATATGAGGACATCCACCAGGGGGCGCATCACCGCGACTGAAGGAAATGTAGGTCAATGACCTACATTTCATTCATTCGCCGGGGAATTACAAGCACGAGCACAGCTGCATTTAGCAGGGCTCCTGCCTGTAATATTAGTTAACCCCTTCAGATGGATTACTTCGTGGGACGAGACGGTTCACCAGAAGGTATGTATCTTGTGCGTTTATTATTTTTCCAAGCGAGGGTGTTCCTGATGGATTGAGAGAACAATAAATTATTACAACAACCGCTGTGTTTATTTCATTAAACTACTTTTAAATCATGTGTGTGTGTGTTTTTTAACCCTTTCCAACAATTGGATTAATAATGGATAGGTGTCATAATTGACGCCTCTCCATTATTAACCTGGCTTAATGTCACCTTACAATAGCAAGGTGGCATTAACCCTTCATTACCCCATAGCCCACCGCTACAGGGAGTGGGAAGAGAGTGGCCAAGTGCCAGAATAGGCGCATCTTCCAGATGTGCCTTTTCTGGGGTGGCTGGGGGCAGATGTTTTTAGCTACGGGGGGGCCAATAACCATGGACCCTCTCCTGGCTATTAATATCTGCCCTCAGTCACTGGCTTTACCATTCTTGCGGAGAAAATTGCGCGGGAGCCCACGCCAATTTTTTCCGCCATTTAACCCTTTATTTCAGCAGCTACAGCGCTGAAATTTTGCACATACACACTACTAACATTAGTAGTGTGGAATATGCAAAAAAAAAGGGGATATGAGATGGTTTACTGTATGTAAACCATGTCTCATATCCTGTCGGGTTTGTGCAGGAGAAATGAGAAGCCGGCAATTGAATTACCGGCTTTTAACACATATCGCACTGAATGAAATCTAAATACAGAATATATATATGTCTCAATGACATATATATATATATATATATATATATATATATATATACTGTATATATGTTTTCCCGAACATTTGAGCACATAAATCCATTAGATGTCGGTTTTGCAAGCCTGCGCAAAAATCTCGCAGTACGGATGCCATACGGATTACATACGGAGGATGCCATGCGCAAAATACGCTGACACACCCTGACTACGGATCAATATTTTGGGAACATTTCTCAGTATTACGGCCGTAGTACGGACGTATAATACGTGGCGTATTGTCTTACGCCCAGTGTGAGGCCGGCCTAAATCGCAGGTGATTTATCACAAGAAGCATTCCTGTGTTTACCTTTGGACGCAGCTGAGTGAGTCAACCCCTCACAACCTGTATATGAATTCACAAAAGGGTGAATTTCCAAAATGGGGTCACTTAAGGGCGTTTATGCTGTTCTGGCACTTAGGGGCTCTTCAAATGCAGTCTGCAAACTATTCAATGAAAATCTTCTCTCTAAAAGTTAAATAGCGCTCCTTCTCACCCAAGCCTCGCCATGTAGACAAACCCTACTGTGTGGTCACATTTGGAGTATTAGGCTGGGTTCACATTCCGTTGGTGCAATCTGTTCAACGCATGTGTTAAACGGACTGCACCAACGCTAGTGCCTTTTCCAAGATCGCGTTATGCGATCGCGATAGCATCTACGTAGCGGTGACAGACCCGGAAACGCTGCAGCCCTCTTCCCAGGGTCTGTCACAGAATGACGGCACATCTCTAACGCATGCTGATTATGACATGCGTTATCGATGTGCTGCATAATGGCCGTCAATGGGTCCACTGAAGCATCCGTTACATTGTGTTTGTGCCGCTGTGAAACGGATGCCATCAGAACATTGCCATTGACGCAATGTGAACCTGGCCTTACAAAGATCAGGAGAAATTGTGTAAAACATTATGGGGCCATTCTTACTATTTTCCCTTGTGAAAATGTAAAATATGGTGTCTAAAAAACATATTAGTGGTAAAAATGGAATTTTCTTCACCAGCCAATGATATAAAGTTTTGGAAACACATGATATCAATATGCTCACTGCACCCCTACATGATTTCTTTAGGGGGTTTAGTTCATAAAATAGGGTCACTTATGGGGGTTCTGCTGCCTTGGCACCTCGGAGGCTCTGCCAATGTTACATGGCGCTCATATCCTAATCCAACAAAATCTCCATTCCAATATGGCTCATTCTCTTCTGAGGTTTGCAATTTTTGTACAAAGGCTTTGTAAATGATTCAGAAATACACTCTATACATTGTAAATGTGGTAAATGACTATTGTAGCTGCAAACATCTGGTTTGTAATGCAATATCTTCATAGGTGTATAGAGGCCCATTTGCAACAACCATCACTCTAGTGATTAGAGAACCTATAAACCTGACCTTTCTTTGAGCTAGATGGAGCATTACATTTAATTCTCAAAATGGCCAGATAAAAAGAACTTTCATGTGAAACTCGACAGTTCACTATTGTTCTTAGAAATGAAGGCTATTTCATGCGCGAAATTGCCAAGAAACTGAAGATTTCCTACAACGGTATGTACTACTCCCTTCAGAGGAGAGCACAAACAGGCTCTAACCAGAGTAGAAAGAGAAGTGGGAGGCCCTGCTGCACAACTGAGCACCAAGACAAGTACATTAGAGTCTGCAGTTTGAGAAATCCACCCCTCACAGGTCCTCAACTGGCAGCTTCATTAAATAATACACGCAAAACGCCAGTGTCAATGTCTACATGAAAAGGCGACTCCAGGATGCAGGCCTTCAGGGCAGAGTGTCAAAGAAAAAGCCATATCTGAGACTGGCTAATAAAAGGAAAAGATTAATATTGGCAAAAGAACACATACATTTGACAGAGGAAGATTGAAAAAAAGTGTTATGGACAGACGAATCCAAGTTTGAGGTGTTTGGATCACGCAAAAGAACATTTGTGAGACGCAAAACAATTGAAAAGATGCTGGAAGAGTGCCTGACGCCATCTGTCAAGCATGGTGGAGGTAATGTGATGGTCTGGGGTTGCTTTGGTGCTGGTAAAGTGGGAGATTTGTACAAGGTAAAAGGGGTTTTGAGTAAGGAAGGCTATCACTCCATTTTGCAACGTCATGCCATACCCTGTGGACAGCGCTTGATTGGAGCCAATTTCATCCTACAAGACAATGACCCAAAGCACACCTCCAAATTATGCAAGAACTAATTAGGGAAGAAGCAGGCAGCTGGTATTCTATCTGTAATGGAGTGGCCAGCGCAGTCACCAGATCTCAACCCCATTTAGCTGTTGTGGGAGCAGCTTGATCGTATGGTATGCAAAAAGTGCCCATCAAGCCAAACCAACTTGTGGGAGGGGCTTCTGGAAGCATGGGGTGAAATTTCTTCAGATTACATCAGCAAATTAACTGCTAGAATGCCAAAGGTCTGCAGTGCTGTAATTGCTGCAAAGGGAGCATTATTTGACAAAAGCAAAGTTTGAAGGAGAAAATTATCATTTCAGATACAAATCTTTTTTTTCGAACCTTGTCAATGTCTGGACTAGATTTTCAATTCATTTGGCCACTCATGAATCAATTAATCAATAAAAGTATGAGTTTTCATGGAAAACACAAAATTGTCTGGGTGACCCTAAACCTTTATATGGTAGTGTACCTGTGAGTTTAAAATGCTCACCACACGCCTAGTGGTATTGCTCAAGAGGTGTAGTTTTCAAAATGGCATCACTTGTGGGGGTTTCTAATGTTTTGGCATCTCAGAGGCTTCCCTAGTGTGACATGATGCTCGCAATCTAGTCTAGAAAAATTTTGCTCCAAAAGTCAAATGATGCTTCTTCCCCCACAAGTCCTGTTGTGTGCCCCAACTAGAGTTTCAGACAACATATGGCGTATTATCCTGTATTCAGAAGAAATTGCACAACAAACTATGTGGTCCATTTTGTCTTGTTATTCTTGTCAAAATGTGGGACTTCAGCAGCATTTTCATTGAAAAATCGTAATATTTCATTATCACTGCCCTATATTATGCAATTTTGTGAAGCACTAATGTATTCAAGATGCTCAACACATCCTTAGATAAATTCCTTGAGGGGTGGAGTTTCCAAAATGCGGACACCTTTGGGGGAGTTTCTGCTGTTTTCACGCCTCAAGGGCTCTGCAAATGTGACATGGTGTCTGCAATCTATTCCAGACAATTTTGCAGTTTGAAAATTTATTACTATCATGAATTACAATGTGTCACAAAAACACTAGGATATGTGGAAGCGTTCCAGGGTTATTACCCCATAAAGTAACACAGGTCACATTCGAAAAATGAGGCTTGGTCATTAACGTACAACGTGACTTAGTTCTTTAAAGGGTTAATGTGAGGCCAGTTAGGGATAAAAGTCAAACTTTAGTAAGATGAAGACCCACCTTTAACTTTTGGATATGAGTGTGAAGGCCTGTTGAGAACCGTTTGGTGATGGCAAATTAAACATGGCATGGCAGACTTGTCTGTAATGAGAGGGCACCTGCACCACAATAGGGCCCTGGGTTTTTTTGTCCTTAGTCACAGTCACAGAGGCATGATAGTATCTGGTGGGGGACAGTGGTAACAAGCAGCTTGGCTGGTCTGGTCCCTGTCTTACATTGAATTTGCTCACTAAGCCCAGTTCATCAACAGAGATGTTACTGGATTATTTTTATGTTGTAATGTACACCACTTTTGTGGTAGAAATGTTGATGATTTTGTCTCATGGACCTGGAACTTCAAGATACGCCTTGTGTATACATGTGATCTCAATGCATACACGTACTCTCTGTTACAAGAACTTGTAGATGGGCTGATGAATACCAGGAAAAGTTAAAGAAAATGCGAAGGTATAAGAAAAAGTTTTAATGGATAAAGATGTGTTTAGTGGGTGTGTAAGAAAGGAATATGTGCGAGCATGGGAACAAGAAAGCAGGTTTTAACTAGTGGAGATGAAAGAAGAGAAGCTCTATTATTTAGAGAGACATAACTAAGATTAGGGTGGAAATAGCAAGAAAGGAAAGGTGTATGAGAGAGAATAGATGTGGAAATAAAAATAATAGCATGGGAAGCACTAATCTAATACAGTTGAAACGAGAAGTAATGAAATGTATGTAAACTTTTGACATAAAAATGTAATAAAAATGCCTTAAAACATTCTCTCTCTCTCTCTCATTATTCTGGCATTTGGCAAATATTAATAATTATGGTAATCCTAATTGACCTAAAGCAGGAAAGGTTTGTTCTGATTTCATGTCAGATATCGAGAAAAACATGCGTATATGTCTTTTTATATAGTGTATGTAAGCTTCTAGATTCGACTGTATATAGGTAAGAGCAGGTGGATGCTTCCCAGAGTCTAACAAAAAATCTAAATGAGCAAAATGTTCAGATATACAAAATTTGGTGGTGATTTCACCATCTATCATTTTTTTCAGAACCCTATAGCTGGGATAGAACTTTTTTCTGCCAGTGGCCATTTGGATATTTACACCATTACTCAGGGCCATACAGAATTATCAACTTGAAAAGTAGCTTGCTATATTTAATCAAACATTTAAGTTACTCACCCCCAATGTGATGGCTGGAGCTGCTTCTCTTAGGTGAGGCTGTGAAGTTAGGTGGTATTGATGATGTTGCTATTTGCAACTGCTTTTTCAGATTTGAGTTAGTCTGGAGCACAGTCAACTCTTTGCAATACATTCTGAAAAGAACTCGTATAAATAAGTTCTGAACACAGCACTCGGGGTGTGCAGTATATACATCACATAGAAAACATCGACACTGCTCTATATATATCAGAATGGGGCCCAGGATGAGGATATATATATATATATATATATATATATATATATATATATATATATATATATACAGTACGTAAAAATTATAGCTCTCAAAATGTGGTGATGCAAGAACTTGTTTTGGAAAAAAAAGTGTCTTTTAGTGTGTGACAGCAGCCAAACATAAAAACCCAATATAAATCTGGTATCTCTGTAAGTGCACCGACCCAAAGAATAAAGTCGTCTAATCACTTATACCACACGAGGAACGGTGTAAAAAATAAAATTCTTCACCTGCGGTTGATTTTTTTCATTCTGCCTCCCAAAGATCGCAGTAAGGCTTGGAGCACATTTGTCCTGCGCTCTGTGCTGTGTAAATCTCTGAAATACATGATTCAGATGTACCCCCGGTGGAAAATTCCATATAATGAGGCAGATGTCATTGTGGATGCCGTCTGACCTGTGATCCGGCGGTGTCCATCTTTTTATTATCAGTGCAGTCGTCCACAGTTTTGTGCACTTCTGAAAAAAAGTCACTGCTGAACAGAGGCCAGACGTAGTCCAGAGTAATTCTGCTGTCTCATTATAGTGAATGGATCCCTCGGGGGTCTCATCTGAATTACTTCACTCGGAGATTTAAAGGGAAACCCCAATGTGATTGCTATGCATAGAGTGCCGGATAAATGTAATCCCAAATGTTATGTAAAATAAAAGCTTGAACTCAGTTCAGAAAAAAACAAGTCCCCACTAAGGTCTGTCATCTGTTAACTGAAATATAGAGGGCTTCCACGTTACTGTTAGCACAAAGGCCCTGGAAGAGCGAAATGGCCTTCGCCCCCAAAAGAAATTCAGCAAATTCTAAGCTCCCAAATCCACATGCCCCCTCCCTTCTGAACTTAGTGTACCTTAACCGCAGTTAGGGTATGTTTCCACGGTCAGGAACCCACAGAGCTTTGGACGCAGCATATGTCCGCTGTGTCCAAAGCGCTGCTGGCTTTTGAACGGTGATTCCGCATGTGTTCACTGAACTGTGTGGAATAACCATGCCCAATACATTAGATGGGAAATTTATGTTGCAGAGACGGAGCGTATCCGCAAGATAAACTGACATGCTGTGGTCTTGAAAGGCGCAGCACATGTCCGTCTCCGCAGGGAGCCGGAGGCGTCCCTGCACGCATAGAGGAGATGGGATTTGTTGAAATCCCATCCACTATGCTGTGTCCACAAGTTCGACATTTCTGTAGTGATGAGAACCTGCCTAGTTTTTGGGTGCACGAGCTGGGCACAATGTACGGGCACTACAGCGCACTGGTCACTACAATTTTCACATAACAACATCCACTGCTGCTTGTTTCTGATATACATCCATGGAGTCAATACCATCACTACACCTGTAGATAAATTCCCAAAGGGGTATAATTTCCAAAGTGGGGTCATTTAAGGGGGGATTCTGCTCTTCTAGCACTTAGAGGCTCTGTATATGGAATCAGCAAACTATTCTAGGAAAATCTGCACTCCAGGAGGCAAATAGCGCTCCGTCCCTCCTGAATCTCGTCGTATGGCTAAGCAATACTGTACAGCCACATATGGGGTTTTTGCACATTCAGCAGAAATTGTTTGCCAAATTTTGGTGCCATTTCTACCCATTTCCCAGTGTGAAAATGTAAATTCTGGGGCTAAAACAAAATTTTCGAAGTAAAAAAGTAATTACTTTTTTCTTCACTCTTCACTCCCTAATGGTATAAAATTCTGTGACCCACCTGTGGTGTAAATATGATCACTGAATCCCTAGATGAATTCATTGAAAGTTGTAGTTTGTAAAATGGGGTCTCTTATGGGGGGTTCTGGCACCTCAGAAGCTCTTCCAGTGTGACATGGCATTCTCAAACCAGTCCAGCAAAATGTGAACTCCAATATGGCTCCTCCCTTCTGAGCTTTGCACTGTGCCTCAAGAGTAGTTTTCAACCAGATATGGGGTATCGGCATACTCAGGAGAAATTGCACAACAAATTTTGGGGTCCATTTTCTCCATAGATCTTTTATTTACTATTACTTTTGTCAGATTCAAGTTATTTCTGTGATCATTGTGGGTTTTTCTGTCATTAAACGAGGGGTACTAACAATTTTGACCACGTGTGTAAACCCCGATTGGAACGCCAATAAACTGCATAAACGAAGACTCTTTCTGGGAGAATTAGGAAAGTACTTGTTATGCCATCTATTCTAGGAAGAAAAGAAAAAAATGCAAAGTGAAGGAGCAGCAGCCATAGTAAACCATATCCAGCAGCTCAACAAGGCGTACCCACGGCCTCCACCAACACTAGAAAATGCCTAAGGGTAAGTTCACACTGGGCATTTTTGCTGTGTATTTTTTCTGCAGCAAAACCTTATATCTTGGCAGGAAAGAAGCTGCAGCAAAAACGCATGTTTTGGTGCTTGTTTGGTGCATTTTTGTTTGTGTTTTTGTTGCGGTTTTGGTGCATTTTTTTCATGCCTTTTTGGTGCTATCTTGTGTCTCTTTGTGCATCTAATAAAGTTGAGTGCCACCAGAGGAAAAAAAAATACTTCCTGTAGAACTATACCTCTAGATCCTTTGAAAGTCAGCAATTCATGTGCCGCGTACAGTAAAATCACACTGACAGGTTAGATTAGAACAGATAGAATAGCTATATACACATAGAATACATTGATTTTTAGATGTTAGTGGAACACACACACACACATATATATATATATATATATATATATATATACCCTGCTCAAAAAATAAAGGGAACACTTAAACAGAATATAGCTCCAAGTAAATCAAACTTCTGTGAAATCAAACTGTCCACTTAGGAAGCAACACTGTTTGACAATCAATTTCACATGCTGTTGTGCAAATGGAATAGACAACAGATGGAAATTATTGGCAATTATCAAGACACACTCAATAAAGGAGTGGTTCTGCAGGTGGGGACCACAGACCACATCTCAGTACCAATGCTTTCTAGCTGATGTTTTGGTAACTTTTGAATGTTGGCTGTGCTTTCACACTCGTGGTAGCATGAGACGGACTCTACAACCCACACAAGTGGCTCAGGTACTGCAGCTCATCCAGGATGGCACATCAATGCAAGCTGTGGCAAGAAGGTTTGCTGTGTCTGTCAGCGTAGTGGCCAGAAGCTGCAGACGCTACCAGGAGACAGGCCAGTACACCAGGAGATGTGGAAGTGGCCATAGCAGGGCAACAACCGAGCAGCAGGACCGCTACCTCAGCCTTTGTGCAAGGAGGAACAGGAGGAGCACTGCCAGAGCCCTGCAAAATGACCTCCAGCAGGCCACAAATGTGCATGTGTCTGCACAAACGGTTAGAAACTGACTCCATGAGGGTGGTCTGAGTGCCCGACGTCCACAGATGGGGGTTGTGCTCACAGATCAACACCATGCAGGACACTTGGCATTTGCCACAGAACACCAGGATTGGCAAATTCGCCACTGGCACCCTGTGCTCTTCACAGATTAAAGCAGGTTTACCCTGAGCACATGTGACAGACGTGACAGAGTCTGGAGACGCCGTGGAGAGCGATCTTCTGCCTGCAACATCCTTCAGCATGACAGGTTTGGCAGTGGGTCAGTAATGGTGTGGGGTGGCATTTCTTTGGAGGGCCGCACAGCCCTCCATGTGCTCGCCAGAGGTAGACTGACTGCCATTAGGTACCGAGATGAGATCCTCAGACTCCTTGTGAGACCATATGCTGGTGCGGTTGGCCCTGGGTTCCTACTATTGCAGGACAATGCCAGACCTCATGTGGCTGGAGTGTGTCAGCAGTTCCTGCAAGATGAAGGCATTGAAGCTATGGACTGGCCCACCCATTCCCCAGACCTGAATCCGATTGAACACATCTGGGACGTCATGTCTCGCACAATCCATCAACGTCACGTTGCACCACAGACTGTCCTGGAGCTGGCGGATGCTTTAGTCCAGGTCTGGGAGGAGATCCCTCAGGAGACCATCTGCCGCCTCATCAGGAGCATGCCCAGGTATTGTAGGGAGATCATACAGGCACATGGAGGACACACACACTACTGAGCATCATTTCCTTGTCTTGAGGCATTTCCACTGAAGTTGGATCAGCCTTTAACTTCATTTTCCACTTTGATTTTGAGCATCATTCCAGCTCCAGACCTCCGTGGGATATTAGTTGTGATTTATGTTGATCATTTTTAGGTTTTATTGTTCTCAACACATTCCACTATGTAATGAATAAAGATTTACAACTGGACTATTTCATTCAGTGATATCTAGGATGTGGGATTTTAGTGTTCCCTTTATTTTTTTGAGATGGTTATATATACAGTACAGACCAAAACGCTTGAACACACCTTCTCATTTAAAGTTTTTTCTGTATTTTCATGACTACATCAAAACTATGAATTAACACATGTGGAATTATATACTTGACAAAAAAGTGTGAAACAACTGAAAATATGTCTTATATTCTAGGTTCTTCAAAGTAGGTGAATGGATGGACTCTACATGCCTGGTTCCCACCGTGAAGCATGGAGGAGGAGGTGTGATGGTGTGGGAGTGCTTTGCTGGTGACACTGTTGGGGATTTATTCAAAATTAAAGGCTTACTGAACCAGCTTGGCTACCATAGCACCTTGCTGCGGCATGCTATTCCATCAGGTCTGCGTTTAGTTGGACCATCATTTATTTTTCAACAGGACAATGACCCCAAGCACACCTCCAGGCTGTGTAAGGGCTATTTGACCAAGAAGGAGAGTGATGGGGTGCTACGCCAGATGACCTGGCCTCCACAGTCACCAGACCTGAACCCAATCGAGATGGTTTGGGATGAGCTGGACCGCAGAGTGAAGGCACAAGTGCCAACAAGTGCTAAGCATCTCTGGGAACTCCTTCAAGATTGTTGGAAGACCACCTCTTGAAGCTCATCAAGAGAATGCCAAAAGTGTGCAAAGTAGTCATCAAAGCAAAAGGTGGCTACTTTGAAGAACCTAGAGTATAAGACATATTTTCAGTTGTTTCACACTTTTTTGTTAAGTATATAATTCCACATGTGTTAATTCATAGTTTTGATGCCTTCAGTGTGAATTTACAATTTTCATAGTCATGAAAATACAGAAAAATCTTTAAATGAGAAGGTGTGTCCAAACTTTTGGTCTGTACTGTAAATATGTATTTATGTTACATACAGCTCTGGCAAAAATTAAGAGACCACTGCAAAATGTTCAGTTGTCTGATTTCTCTTTTTATAGGTATATTTTTGAGTAAAATGTAAATTCTTCATTTAATCTATAAACTACTGACAACATGTCTCTGAATTTCCAAGCAATAAATTTTGTATTTTTTTTCTGAAAAGGAGAGGTGGTCAAAATTAAAAAAAAGAGGGCTTTCAGACCCCAAATAATGCAAAGAAAACAAGTTCATAATCATTTAGAAACGACAGTACTAATGTTTTAACTCAGGAAGAGTTAAGAAATCATTATTTTGTGGAATAACCAAGATTTTTAATCACAGCTTTCTTGCATCTTGGCATGCTTTCCACCAGTCTTTCACACTGCTCCTGGCGCAAAAATTTAAGCAGGTCTTCTTTGTTTGATGGCTTGTGACTATCCAATCCATCATCCTCTTGATTACATTCCAGAGGTTTTCAATGGGGTTCAGGTCTGGAGATTGGGCTGCCCATGACAGGGTTTTGATGTGGTAGTCTTGTAACGGGGGCCAGGGCTGTAGTCATGGCTTTCAATGGTGACTGCTTTAGCACGCCCTGGCCCTCCATCACATGCACACAATGTCCCAGTGGTAGCGTACCTTTTTGTCTGCTTTCTTGTCCATCTGGATTCTCTCTGACTCGCCAGGGTTTTTTCCTGACTTTATTCCACTTAAAGAGAGACGGAGTCAAGTTCCAACTTAAAACAAATTATTTACTCAGTTCCTTTCTCAGCTCGTCCTGTTCACATTTAGTTACAGCACAAGATACTTCACAAGACAAGTCCTTGTACCCCTTTACATCCCTCCCTCCTTTAAATATGGTCATTCATTTTAGTGCTGGTAAAATAAAACTTTAATATACACAGTAAGTGAACACTCCAAGCAGGGAGGTATTTTTAGAAAGTCTTTCAGCTCAGCAGAGGGTGCTGGATATCACCCACCGCAGCCGTAGAAAGTCTTTTGGCTCACATAAGAGTCCGTTGAAACGTCCATTTACTTGTCATAGAAACACTATTTGTGGCTGGAGAAAGTCTTTTAGCTCCACAATAAAGTCAATTTTTTCCATGGCAAGTCTAAACAGGTGCTTAGTGACAGTCCCTCAACTGGCACCACAAATCCATATGGCTCATGTCCCTTTTATTCTCAGGGACCCGAGCACGTTAACACAGTCCATATTAAATCATCCGGACCTTCCCATCAGATCATCAGTCCTTGGGGCTTCCCCCCTCCCTCCTTTACACGGAGTATGGCCCTTTAAGCACATTTGTGTTACACGCTCAACAACCACAGACAGTCTTCGTTCAGTCAACGGGCCCCTAACCCCATAGGGTTAAAGTCCTGCAATCCAGCAGGGGAAGTGCAACGTGCGCAAAAGAACTGGGATAGGGGAAAATCAACATTCATCTTATAACTGTGGCCTGTACTGGCCACACTGCACCTGACTTCGGTGCGAAAGGGCTCCTTTGCCAATAGGGACACAGAACAGTCCTTTTCCTTATTGTGCAATGAGCACTATTCCTCTTTCCAGGTTAAGCACCACAGTTCAGCGACGCACATCCCGTGCCACTTTATCCTCCATCGAGCTCCATGCTCGGGTTCGTGTCGACGACGACGCTGCAGCCGCAGGTGTCATGCACTGCAATGACAGAGCAGGGGCAGAGCTGTCAGTGTCCAGAAAATAGGGGGCCGTCTGGGCCTGTTCCGGGCCTGCATAAAGGTCCAGGCCATCCTCCTGACACAATGTGACAGCCTCTGCAAAATACCCCCGAGGGCTATCTTCTTTAACCCCTTCATGACCCAGCCTATTTTGACCTTAATGACCTGGCCATTTTTTGCAATTCTGACCAGTGTCCCTTTATGAGGTAATAACTCTTCAACGGATCCTAGCAATTCTGAGATTGTTTTTTTCGGGACATATTGGGCTTCATGATGGTGGTAAATTTAGGTCGATAATTTTTGCGTTTATTTGTGAAAAAAACGAAATTTGGCAAAAATTTAGAAAATTTAGCAATTTTCAAATTTTGAATTTTTATTCTGTGAAACCAGAGAGTTATGTGACACAAAATCGTTAATAAATAACATTTCCCACATGTCTACTTTATATCAGCACAATTTTGGAAACAAAATATTTTTTTGCTAGGAAGTTATAAGGGTTAAAATTTGACCAGTGATTTCTCATTTTTACAACAAAATTTACAAAACCATTTTTTAGGGACCACCTCACTTTTGAAGTCAGTTTGAGGGGTCTATATGGCTGAAAATACCCAAAAGTGACACCGTTCTAAAAACTGCACCCCTCAAGGTGCTCAAAACCACATTCAAGAAGTTTATTAACCTTTTAGGTGTTTCACAGCAGCAGAAGCAGCATGGAAGGAAAAAATGAACATTTACATTTTTAGTCACAAAAATGATCTTTTAGCAACAATTTTTTTATTTTCCCAAGGGTAAAAGGAGAAACTGGACCCCGAAAGTTGTTGTCCAATTTGTCCTGAGTACGCTGATACCCCATATGGGGGGGAAACACTGTTTGGGCGCACGACAGGGCTCAGAAGGAAAGGAGCGCCATTTGACTTTTTGAATAAAAAATTGGCTCCAATCTTTAGTGGACACCATGTCGCGTTTGGAGAGCCCCTGTGTGCCTAAACATTGGAGCTCCCCCACAAGTGACCCCATTTTGGAAATTAGACCCCTAAAGGAACGTATCTAGATGCATAGTGAGCACTTTAAACCCTCAGGTGCTTCACAAATTGATCTGTAAAAATGAAAAAGTATTTTTTTTTTTCACAAAAAATTTTTTCAGCCTCAATTTTTTAATTTTCACATGGGCAACAGGATAAAATGGGTCCTAAAATTTGTTGGGCAATTTCTCCTGAGTACGCTGATACCTCACATGTGGGAGTAAACCACTGTTTGGGTGCACGGCAAGGCTCGGAAGGAAAGGCGCGCCATTTGACTTTTTGAATAGAAAATTAGCTCCAATCATTAGCGGACACCATGTCGCGTTTGGAGAGCCACTGTGTGCCTAAACATTGGAGCTCCCCCACAAGTGACCCCATTCTGGAAACTAGACCCCCAAGGAACTTATCTAGATGCATAGTGAGCACTTTAAACCCTCAGGTGCTTCACAAATTGATCCGTAATAATGAAAAAGTACTTTTTTTTTCACAAAAAAATTAATTCAGCCTCAATTTTTTCATTTTTACATCGGCAACAGGATAAAATGGATCCTAAAATTTGTTGGGCAATTTCTCCTGAGTACGTTGATACCTCACATGTGGGAGTAAACCACTGTTTGGGCGCACGGCAAGGCTCGGAAGGAAAGGCGCGCCATTTGACTTTTTGAATGGAAAATTAGCTCCAATCATTAGCGGACACCATGTCACGTTTGGAGAGCCCCTGTGTGTCTAAACATTGGAGCTTCCACAAACGTGATCCCATTTTGGAAACTAGACCTTCCAAGGAACTAATCTAGATGTGTGATGAGCACTTTGAACCCCCAAGTGCTTCACAGAAGTTTATAACGCAGAGCCGTGAAAAAAAAAAAAATTTTTTCTTTTCTCAAAAATGATTTTTAGCCCGCAATTTTTTATTTTCCCAAGGGTGACAGGAGAAATTGGACCCCAAAAGTTGTTGTCCAGTTTGTCTTGAGTACGCTGATATCCCATATGTGGGGGTAAACCACTGTTTGGGCACACGTCGAGGCTCGGAAGGGAAGTAGTGACGTTTTGAAATGCAGACTTTGATGGAATGATCTGCGGGCATCACTTTGCGTTTGCAGAGCCCCTGATGTGCCTAAACAGTAGAAACCCCCCACAAGTGACCCCATTTTGGAAACTAGACCCCCAAAGGAACTTATCTAGATGTGTGGTGAGCACTTTGAACCCCCAAGTGCTTCACAGAAAGTTTATAACGCAGAGCCGTGAAAATAAAAAATAATTTTTCTTTCCTCAAAAATAATTTTTTAGCCCGCAATTTTTTATTTTCCCAAGGATTACAGGAGAAATTGGACCCTAAAAGTTTTTGACCAGTTTGTCCTGAGTATGCTGGTACCCCATATGTGGGGGTAAACCACTGTTTGGGCACACATTGGGCTCAGAAGGGAGAGAGCACCATTTGACTTTTTCAACGCAAGATTGGCTGGAATCAATGGTGGAGCCATGTCGCGTTTGGAGACCCCCTGATGTGCCTAAACAGTGGAAACCACTCAATTCTAACTCCAACACTAACCCCAACACATCCCTAACCCGAATCCAAACTCTAACCATGACCCTAATCACAACCCTAACCCCAACACACCCCTAACCCTAATCCCAACCCTAACCATAACCCTAACCACAAGCCTAACCCTAATCTTAACCCTAATTCCAATCCTAACCCCAACGCACCACTAACCCTTATCCCAACCCTAACCACAACACACCCCTAACCCTAATCCCAACCCTAACCACAACACACCCCTAACCCTAACCCCAACACACCCCTAACCCTAATCTTTACCCTAATTCCAACCCGAACTCTAGTTCCAACCCTATCCCTAAGGCTATGTGCCCACATTGCGGATTTGTGTGCGGATTTTTCCGCAGATAAAACACACTGCGCTTAACCTGCGGATTTACCGCGGATTTCCAGTGCTTTTTGTGCGGATTTCACCTGCGGATTCCTATTATGGAGCAGGTGTAAAACGCTGCGGAATCCGCACAAAGAATTGACATGCTGCGGAAAATACAACGCAGCATTTCCACATGGTATTTGCCGCACCATGGGCACTGCGGATTTTGTTTTCCATAGGTTTACGTGGTACTGTAAACATGTTGGAAAACTGCTTTGAATCCACAGCGACCAATCCGCTGCGGATCCCCAGCCAAATCCGCACCATGTGCACATAGCCTGATTCTAACCCTAATTGTAACCCTAACCCTAATTGTAACCCTAATTCTAACCCTAACCCTAATTCTAACCCTAACCCTAATTTCAGCCCTAACCCTAATTCTAACCCTAATTGCAACCCCAACCCTAATTGCAGCCCTAACCCTAATTGCAACCCTAACCCTAATTCTAACCCTAGCACTAAGTGCAACCCTAACCCGAAGTGCAACCCTAACCCGAAGTGCAACCCTAAGTGCAACCCTAAGTGCAACCCCAACCCTAAGTGCAACCCTAACCCTAAGTGCAACCCTAAGTGCAACCCTAACCCTAAGTGCAACCCTAACCCTAAGTACAACCCTAAGTGCAACCCTAACCCTAAGTGCAACCCTAACCCTAAGTGCAACCCTAGCCCTAACCATAACCCTAGTGGAAAAATAAAAATAAATATATTTTCTTTATTTTTTTATGCTCCCTACCTATGGGGGTGATAAAGGGGGGGTTTATTTACAATTTTTTTTATTTTGATCGCTGTGATAGAACCTATCACAGCGATCAAAATGTACCTGGAAAGAATCTGCCGGCTGGCAGATTCGGCGGGTGCACTGCGCTTGCGCCCGCCATTTTGGAAGATGGCGGCACCTATGGAGAAGACGGACGGACACCGGGAGGGACATCGGAGCTCGGTAAGTATGGGGGGGTGGGATCGGAGCATGGGGGGTGGGATCGGAGCACGGGGGAGATCAGAGCACGGGGGGAGCGGACAGGAGGACGGGGGGAGGGGACAGGAGGACGGAGGGGAGCAGGGGACATGACAGGACGGAGAGGAGGAGATCGGTGGCGGTGGGGGGGCAGATCGGGGTCTCCAGCCATGGCAGATGCTATTGCAGCATCGGCCATGGCTGGATTGCAATATTTCAATTTTCATAGGTGAAATATTACAGATTGCTCTGATTCACTTTCAACAGCCAATCAGAGCGATCGTAGCGTAGGCTGAAGTACCACTCCCCCTGTCCCTGCAGATCGGGTGAAATCGGAGTTAACCCTTTCACCCGATCTGCAGGGACGCGATCCCTCCATGACGCCACATAGGCGTCACAGGTCAGATTGGCACCAACTTTCATGACGCCTACGTGGTGTCAAAGGTCGGGAAGGGGTTAAAGAAGGAGACCCAATCTCCTTCCCTCAGGGGCCTCCTATACTTAACTGAGGTGGCATCCTGGCCACAATGGCTCAGAGACCATCGGATCCCTGCGTGGTGGCAGCTGCACACTCCAGAGCAGGCTTCTCCATTAATGGCACGGGCTCCTCTAGGGCAGACTCTCCTTCCGGTTCATCGGTCCTTTCCAGTTCCCGATGACGGTGTTCCATCTCCGGCAGCCGCACATTCTCCTTTGTAGGTTTGGGGAATCGGTCGGTTCAAAATTAATCAGCGACTCCCCTTAGCCTTCTGGGTCGGGTCTTTTCTTCCTCCTGCTGCCATCTCCATTCGATGCGGTCTATGCCACCGCAGCACCGTGCACAAGAGTGGTCCATCGCTGCCTGTGCCGTACCTTGCAATGGTACCGCACAGCTGCACACAAGGTCCTCTTCTGGACCCCACCCGTTCCAGGTGTCAGTCACTTTAAAGGCACGTTTCTTTGCTTTTAATTGTTTGGTGTGTGTTTTTGGACTCTAATAAAATTAATTATTGAATACTTTTCTGGAGGTCCCTGATAAATTGTATGTCTCTTTCTCTCTTTGGTTGCTCACATTTTTTACATACTTCAGGTGGATCCCACAAGTTTATCTAGGCCGATTGTGCCCTCCATTTTTCTTCTTTCCGGAGTCGCCATCTTTGTCACAATCAGGGTATCAGTCACAGCCAGGGCATCAGTCACTTTAAAGGCACGTTTCTTTATCACGTTAAAGGCATCCCCACATTTCAAGGTTACCAGATCCTGTCAAACTATGCCAAGTGTAATGGGGCAAGGGTTGTAGTTGAGGCTTTCACTGGTGGCTGCTTTAGCGCACCCTGGCCCTCCGTCACATGCACATAATGTCACAGCGATAGCGTACCTTTTTGTCCACTTTCTTATCCATCTGGATCCTCTCTGACTCGCTGGGGGTTTCTTTCTTGAGTTTCCACATAAAGAGAGACAGAGTCAAGTTCCAACTTGAAACAAAGTCTAGTGCACATTTAGGTACAGCACAAGATACTTCACAAGACATGACATTTTCTGTCCCTGGGCTGTTCTTCTCTTCTTTAGGAATACCACCAGGTTGCACCGTTGTCCTGGGTACCGCAGCATTCGGTCTGACCAGTCTGACTAACTGTAGGAGTTCCCGATCCGTTTCACACCAGACATGCAGGCGTCTTGCTAAGTAGCTGACCGTCATCATGACAAAACTGCCCTGTATTCCTCTGCTTCACCGGCAATCATTACTCCTAGGCCTTGGATGAAATGGGCTCCTTTACTTGAGAAATGTTACGTGACTCAACTGCCCTGTATGGGCTCTGAGGCCCTTCTGACCAAATGCAGGAAGCTCTCTACACCTTACACAGTTGGCCCCTCCTAATTTTCATCATACTGATGTCTTATACTATTGTGCCCCTCCGCTAGTGGGCCAATCTGAATACTGTACTTTCCCTAGACAATAACATAAATACATGGCGTTAGCATTCTTACAGTGCACATCACATTTAACAGTCATATACAATATAGCAGCATTATACAGTTCACAGCATAACTTATTAAATATACCAGCTTGTCAGGGACGTAAAAACACTGGCGAGGGCGAGTGAGTGCAACTAGTCCTTGTTGGCAAAAGTCGGCTATTCAGCATGATGTGAAATCACAGCAGGAGCTGACAGGATAGAAGAGATAGATTACATACAGTAAATACATATAGAAAAGATAGATGTATAGATGTCAGTGACACACACACACATATACTGTATATGTATATATATTACTTAGATAGATAGAAGAAAAGCCGGCAATTTATCTGCTGTGTTCTGTAAAATCACAGCAGGAGCCGACAGGATAAAAAAGATGGATTATACACAGTAAATACATATAGAATAGGTAGATATACAGATATCTGTGACAAGTACAGTTAGTACAGTGTGTGCATGTATTTAATTATTAAAAGATTATTTTTCTGAAAAATATGGCATGGGCTCTGCATTATTTTCTTAACCAGCACAGGGAAAGCTGACGGCTGGCGGAAGATGTTTATAGCCAGGGAAGGGGGTAATACCCATGGAGCTTCCTAGGCTATTAATATTAGCTCACAGTTGTATACTTAGCCTTTACTGGCTAATGAAATGGGAGACTCAAAAAAAAATCTGTGAGGTCACATCCTGCTGTCCTTGACTTTTTTTTTTGCAGCAAATACACTGCAAAAAAGTCATCCTGTGTATTTGCAGCATTTATTCACCATCCATTCAAGTCAATGGGTGAAAAATGCTGCAAAGACGCTGAGCAAACGCTGAAAGAAGTGACATGCTCTATATAAAAAAAAGCTGCAAAGCACAAAATCTTGATGACAAAAACACCAATGTGTCTGCATGAGATTTCTGAAATCTCATAGGCTTTGTTGGTACTGTAAAAAGCAGCTGAAAATTAGCTTAAAAAAATGCAGCAATAAACACAGCAAAAACGCCTAGTGTGAACTTACCCTTAAAAAGGAAAAGATGCAGCATTTGTCCATCTTCCTGTAATAAAACACATATTACCGCATATACTCAAGTATAAGCCGAGATTTTCAGCCCCAAAAAATGGTCTGAAAGTGCCCCTCTCGGCTTATACTCGAGTCATGGAAGGTGGGGGGGTCGGCGGGTGAGGGGGAGCGACGCCTGTCAAATACTCACCTGCTCCCGGCGCTCCTGGCGCGGTCCCTGCATGTCCTACGGTGTTCGGCACGGCAGCTTCAAGTTCTTCCCCTCTTCAGCGGTCACGTGGTACCGCTCATTAAAGTTATGAATATAGACTCCACTCCCACAGGGGTGCAGCCGCATATTCATTACTGTAATGAGCGGTACCATGTGACCGCTCACTACAGGAAGAAGCTGCCGCGCCGTACACCGTGGGACATGCAGGGACCGCGCCAGGAGCGCTGGGAGCAGGTGAGGATATTTACTTCCCTTGTTCCACCGGCGCTCCGTCTTCCCGTCCTCTTGCTGTGACTGTTCAGGTCAGAGGGCGCGATGACGTATTACTGTGCGCGCCGCCCTCTGCCTGAACAGTCAGTGCGGAGAGACGGGACGCTGAGGAGCAGCGATGAGAGGTGAGTATGTCATTTTTTTTTAGTGCAGCAGAAGCAGCATTACATGTGGCACAATGTTATATGGAGCGTCTATGGGGCAATAACTGCATGGAGCATTATATGGGGCATTATATGGGGCCATAACTGCATGGAGCATTATATGGGGCCATAACTGCATGGAGCATTATATGGAGCATTATATGGGGCCATAACTGCATGGAGCATTATATGGGGCATCTATGGGGCCTTAATTGCATGGAGCATTATATGGGGCATCTATGGGGCCATAACTGCATGGAGCATTATATGGAGCCATAACTGCATGGAGCATTATATGGGGCATTATATGGGGCCATATCTGCATGGAGCATTATATGGGGCATCTATGGGGCCATAACTGCATGGAGCATTATATGGGGCCATAACTGCATGGAGCATTATATGGGGCATTATATGGGGCCATATCTGCATGGAGCATTATATGGGGCATCTATGGGGCCATAACTGCATGGAGCATTATATGGGGCCATAACTGCATGGAGCATTATATGGGGCATCTATGGGGCCATAACTGCATGGAGTATTATATAGGGCATCTTATGGGGCCATAATGAACTGCATGGAGCATTATATGGGACATCTATGGGGCCATAAAGAACTGCATGGAGCATTATATGGAGCATCTATGGGGCCATAATGAACTGCATGGAGCATTATATGGGGCATCTATGAGGCCATAACTGCATGGAGCATTATATGGGGCATCTTATGGAACCATAAAGAACTGTATGGAGCATTATATGGGGCTCCTGATTCAATATGGATATTCAAAAACACTTAACCTACTGATGTCTCAATTTTACTTTTATTGGTATCTATTTTTATTTTTGACATTTACTGGTAGCTGCTGCATTTTCCACCCTAGGCTTATACTCGAGTCAATAAGTTTTCCCAGTTTTTTGTTGCAAAATTAGGGGGGTCGGCTTATACTCGGGTCGGCTTATACTCGAGTATATACGGTACATGTTCTAGTCATAGTAAATATTTATGTAAAGCACATGTGCGTTATTTCTGTGCAGAATGCCTAAACATAACAATAAGTGTACCTGTACCTTTTTTCTTAAGAAAATAATGCAAACTGAAGTTTTCATTTTCATTTAATTTTGACCAACCATGTTCACATAGAGTTAAATTATGCAACTGATATTCAAGTAATAAGCTTAGAATAGCTAAATGTCAAAATTAACAGACTTTAATAGGTTAAATTGACCTGAACAGAACAGCAGGGTTAAAGCAGTTCAGCTACATAGCATAAACTCCTAGATTGAGGCTTCTAAGTACATGCCTGAGAAAATCACCCATTATCTGTTGCATTACCTACTACAAAGTTACAAACTTCCTGTGTAGGCAAGAAAAGCCGGAGACCCCATGAGAAGCTTATGGAAATAGTTTTCTATGCTCAAGCTGAAACTAAAACTGTTCAATTGTATTTTACCATCTTGGAGTTTGATGGACAAACCCAGGATTGGCAGCTGTGTTGTGCCACCAGTAAGATTTGTTACAAGGGAGATATGCAAATTGCCTCTTCAGAGAAAAAGAGGACTTGAACTCTATAGCGCCACCTGTTGGAAGTAGCGATCCTACAAGTCACAATCAACCCTTTAACGAGTCGTGCAATATGACTTAGGATAAAAGCCAAATCAGTAACTCAATTCGCAGACACGGTGTTTCGGGTTATTGGCCCTCGTCAGTGCAAAGCATGAGAACTGATTTGGTAGGTGAGAGGCTCTGTACTGAGGTCTAAGGCTGGGTTCACACTGCGTTGCTGGCGTCCGTTAGACGGACTACGTTACACAGTGGCATAACGCGGTGTAACGTAGTCTGTTTAATGCCGCCATTGACTCCAATGTCGGACGCATCTCTAGCGCCCGCCCACAATGGGCGTGCGCTAGGGATGTGCCGTCATTGAGTGACGGACCCTGAGACGTGGGCTGCAGCGTTTCCGGGTCCATCACTGCTAGCGCAGATAGAGCTAGCAGATGCTCTATCTGCGCTAGCGTGCTGCCATACTGGCACTTACGTTTACTTACGTTTAGCAGCCCGTTACCGTATGTGTTGAACGGGCTGCTGTAAGGTGGAGAGTGACAGACCAGCTCTGGCTTGGCAAGGTAAGGAGGCTTATTTGCCATGCAATGCTCCTCTGGGAAATTAAATATGCAGATTGCCTCTTCAGAAAAAAAAGGGCTTTAACTCTATAGAGCCACCTGTTGGAGTATTTTATGGGGCTATTCTTTCTAATTCTGATTTCAATGAGAATTATTTGTAAAATTTACATGTACATTAGTGTTTAAAATGATAGCAGTTTGTTCAAAAACATGAGTTAATCACAAAATCTTTATGCTAGTTTTTATTTCCATGCATTGGGGACATTGCACACTGTTTTCTAATTCAAAACATGAAAAGAAATGTACCATATGTACTCGAGTATAAGCCGACCCGATTATAAGCCAAGGCACCTAATTTTACCACAAAAAAACTGGGAAAACTTGCTGACTCGAATATAAGCCTGATATGCATTGGCTCCTCATCCCTATCCTGGTATGTATGGCTCCTCATCCCTATCCTGGTATGCATGGCTCCCTCATCCCTATCCTTGTATGCATGGCTCCCTCATCCCTATCCTTGTATGCATGGCTTCTCATCCCTATCTTTGTATGCATGGCTCCTCATCCCTATCCTGGTATACATGGCCTCCTCATCCCTATCTTTGTATGCATGGCTCCTCATCCCTATCCTGGTAGGTATGGCTCCTCATCCCTATCCTGGTCTGCATGGCTCCTCACCCCTATCCTAGTATGCAGGGCTCCTCATCCCTATCCTGGAATACATGGCCTCCTCATCCCTACACTGGTATGCATGTCCTCCTCATCCCTATCCTTGTATGCATGGCTCTAGATCCCCATACTGGTCTGCATGGCTCCTCATCCATATTCTGGTATGCATGGCTCCTCATATAATGAATAAATAGAAAAATAAATTTGGGCTAAAAAGCCCTAGCCAGCTCACCACTTTCAGCTGCAGGTGCACAGGACCTCATCCGAACCCGACATGTTGAATCAATGAAGAAAAAAAAAAAAAAAGGTGTTGTTCCAGCTCCTTAAACGTATTCTTTTATTGAAGACACATTAAAATTGTAAACAGCGGCTAAATCCTCATACTGTGAAGGCGCACTAGTGTGCCAACAGTCCAGCAAAGCGTTTCAATCTGAAAAGATCTTTATCACAGCTGATTCCATTATACTCGTGCAATAGTCTTATACTTGCCATGAACCAATCACATTTCTTATTTTAATCACATGATTATTTAACGCTAGGTCCCTCTATGTTACATTTCTTTTTTATATATTATTTAGCTGCGCACATATTAAAACACACAAATACAAAACTTAATTTACATAAAATCCCTCAGTAGTGAAACATTATTTCGTTTCTTTTATTGAGCCCGTCAGGATGACGAGTCCCTAGATTGTATATCCAAAATACCGCCCTATTATGTAGACGTCTTTTTATATTACCTCCTCTTCTAAATCCTCTGACCTGTTCTATTCCTGTGAATCTTAATGATGACATGTTACCATTATGACAATGAATAAAATGCTTTGAAGCCATTGAAATATTCCTTGTATTAATACTGTTATTTTTAATGTCTCTTGTATGTTCTGCCATTCTTACTTTTAATTTTCTCGTTGTACATCCGACATATATTTTTTTACATATGGTGCATTCTATTTGGTATACCACATTTTCTGTGTTACAGTTTATAAACTGATTAATGTTATATATACCATTCCCTTCCTGATTATTGAAGGTCTTGGTATTATGTGCAAATTTGCACATTTTACATTTGTTCGCTCCACATTTTACAAATCCTTTATATTTTAACCAGTTTTGCACTTTTGATTTTGATGAGAAATATCCCGGCGATAATACATTTCCTATAGTTGGAGCACGTCTGGATTTGACATTTATTCCCGAATCTAAGATTTTAGCTAAACTGTCGTCCTCATATAAAATAGGTAGACATTTATATATGATCTTTTTTATTTCATTAAACTGTGGACTGTAGCGCAAACATACATATGGTTTTTCGTTTCTGTTCACATTATTGTGCTTTTTTTGTAGTTTTATTAATGTTGTCCTATCTTTTGATAATGTCTTGCTCTTTCTACTGTCCATATTGGATATTCCCTCTTAGTCATTTTCCTTTGTAAATCCCTAAATTCGGTATGCATATCTTCTGTATTGGAGCAATTTCTCTTTAAACGAATATGCTCACCCACCGGAATAGATTTTATTGTGCTTCGGGTGGCTACTTTTTGCATGCAAGATTGTGTTACCCTTAATTGGTTTGTGATATGTCTTAGATCTTATTGTTTGATTGATATTACCCTGTAGTTCTAAATCCAAAAATGATATCTTGTTTGTATGTGAATTTTATGTTGTACTTATTATCATTAATATAATTTATGAATTCTGGTATGACAGATACATCCCCCTGCCAAATTATGAGGGTATCGTCTATGTATTTGCCATACCAGACCATATACTGTACATATGTATTATCATGTGAAAATATAAATTCATGTTCCCAAAATGCCATTACAATGTTTGCTAGAGAGGGTGAGTATTTTGCTCCCATAGGGACCCCTTTCTTCTGTAGATAAATTGTTTCATCAAACAAAAATATATTATGTTTTAATAAATAAAAAACCACCTGTAATAGAAAATTGATTAAATCATCTGAATATTGGCTGAACTCCTTAAAGAAATATTCCAATGCCCTCATCGCTATTTCATGTGGAATACACGTATACAATGATACTACGTCGCAACTTAGCCACGAATATTCCTTCTCCCATGTTTTATTGGATATTGCTCCCAAAACATCTTGTGAGTCTTTATCCCCGCAGTCTCTTCACTAATGGCTGTAAGAGGGAATCTGCCCATTCACATAAATGCTCATATATAGAGCCTATCCCTGATACTATTGGTCTCATTGCCGAAATTTCATTTGATTTTTTAATTTTTTGCAATCCATATATAATTGGTAACACTGGATCCATTACATTCAAATATTCTGCTTGTTTTTTACTTATTACTCCCAGACTTAATCCTTCTTCCACAATTTTCTCTAATTCCTCCTTAAATCTTTTTGTCGGATTATTTGTCAGCTTTTCATATTTCTCTATATCTGATAGTAGTTCCAACATTTTATTTCTGTAGTCCTCTACATTTAACACTACAACCATACCCCCCTTGTCACTTTTTTTAATAACAATATTAGTCATCTCAGATAATTCTTTCAAAGCATATTTTGTTTTACTGACATATTTGTTTTCTTATATTTTTTATTATTGTATATTTTCTCTAAATTTTTAAGTTCTCTTTCCATAACCTCCTGAAATTTGTCCATACACTCCACCCTAGAATTAATTGGGTAGAAGTATGGATTTTTCACCTGGAGATATTGTGACTGATTAATTTTACTTATATCTTCCTCCTCAAATGCATCTAGACTTCGCATATCTGGTAATGCAATCTGTTCAATCAAATTTAACCCATGATATTCATTAATATTTTCATTGTCTACTTTTTCAGGTACCATTTCATTATCCTGTAAAAAGTGTTTTTTAATGGTTAAATTTCGCACGAATTTATTAATGTCTAGTAAAGTGGAAAATAAATCAAAAGACAAGTCCGGTACAAAATTCAATCCTAGAGTCAATACTTCCAGCTGAATCCAAACTGAAGAAAAGGACAGCGCCACACCGGATAGTGAAAAGCAGCTCACATATTTATTCTGCCTCCTTGTCTGGGGTTAAATGTTGGGATGATAAATTCACCACATTATTTTCTTTTATCGCTTCTGGTGTCCCTATCCTGGTCTGCATGGCTCCTCATCCCTATCCTAGTATGCATGGCCCCATCATCCCTATCTTTGTATGTATTGCCCCTGTGGTAGTTCAACTCACGTGGCAGTATACGGAGGTAGGAAAACAGGAACACTGTTTCTTTAAGTCTTCAGTTGGTTTATTATATGGCAGTATAAACTAATTAGACATGGAAAGTAAACACAGCCCTTCGGGCAAACCAGGAATACAACAAAGAAAACAAAATGCTGTAACACAGTCTATGCATTGCAGGTAACATATCACTCTGGAGCAACACGGGTTAAGTCTTTCCTCCACAAGACAAAAACCACTGGAGAATCCTCTCTCCAGTCTTGCTGAACAAAGACTGCCTCTAGAGCTCAGTAATTTAAACCCGAAGACTGTGTAAATTTTTTAATCCTGTAACTGACCACATGATTATAAATTGCAAAAAAAACTGACCGTCACATCCAAACATAGACTAGGTGTGAACAGGTGCTGACCTAGAGTCACCAACTCATATACAATCAAATAAATAAGGCAGCACTCTGTAGCGCCAAAACTTGCAAGTGGCAAATTTATGCACTAAACTGTCTCAATTTTTCATATTTCTAGTGCAGTAATGCAATTCATTTTTCATATTTCATGTTTGCAAGTTTTGGCACTACAGAGTGCTGCTTTATTTATTTGATTGTATATGAGTTGGTGACTCTAGGTTAGCACCTGTTCACACCTAGTCTATGTTTGGATGTGACAGTCAATTTTTTTGAAATTTGTATTCATTAGCCTTCTGACTGAGCACTCTGCCTCTTAGCTACAGGCGTTTTTAACTCCTTCCTGACCTGTGACGTCACGTAGGCGTCATGAAAGTCGGTGCCAATCCGACCTGTGATGCCTATGTGTTGTCATGGAGGGATCGCGTCCCTGCAGATCGGGTGAAAGGGTTAACTCCAATTTCACCCGATCTGCAGGGACAGGGGGAGTGGTACTTCAGCCCGGGGGTGGCTTCACCCACCGTGGCTACGATCGCTTTGATTGGCTGTTGAAAGTGAAACAGCCAATCAGAGCGATTTGTAATATTTCACCTGGAAAATGGTGAAATATTACAATCCAGCCATGGCCGATGCTGCAATATCATCGGCCATGGCTGGAAACCCTGATCTCCCCCTGTGCTCCGATCCCACCCCCTCATACTTACCGAGCCTCCCGGTGTCCGTCCATCTGCTCCATGGGCGCTGTCATCTTCCAAAATGGTGGGCGCATGCGCAGTGCACCCGCCGAATCTGCCGGCCGGCAGATTCGTTCCAGGTACATTTTGATCACTGTGATAAAACCTATCACAGTGATCAAAATAAAAAAAATAGTAAATGAACCGCCCCTTTATCACCCCCATGTAGGGACAATAATAAAAATAAAGAAAATATATTTACTTTTATTTTTCCACTAGAGTTAGGGTTAGAACTAAAGTTAGGGTTAGGGCTAGGGTTAGGGCTAGGGTTAGGGTTAGGGCTAGGGTTAGGGTTAGGGTTAGAATTAGAGTTAGAATTAGGCTATGTGCACACGGTGCGGATTTGGCTGCGGATCCGCGGTGGATTGGCCGCTGCGGATTCGTAGCAGTTTTCCATCAGGTTTACAGTACCATGTAAACCTATGGAAAACCAAATCTGCTGTGCCTATGGTGCGGAAAATACCGCGTGGAAACGCTGCATTGTATTTTCCGCAGCATGTCAATTCTTTGTGCGGATTCCGCAGCGTTTTACACCTGTTCCTCAACAGGAATCCACAGGTGAAATCCGCACAAAAAAACACTGGAAATCCGCAGGTAAAACGCAGTGCATTTTACCTGCAGATTTTTCAAACATGGTGCAGAAAAATCTCACACGAATCCGCAACGTGGCCACATAGCCTTAGGGTTAGGGTTGGAATTAGAGTTAGGGTTGGAATTAGGGCTAGGGTTGGAAATAGGGTTAAGATTAGGCTTGTGGTTAGGGTTATGGTTAGGGGTGTGTTGGGGTTAGGGTTGTGGTTAGGGTTGGGATTAGGGTTAGGATTAGGGTTGGGATTAGGGTTAGGGGTGTGTCGGGGTTAGGGTTGTGGTTATGGGTGTGTTGGGGTTAGGGTTGTGATTAGGGTTATGGCTAGAGTTGGGATGAGGGTTAGGGGTGTTTTGGGGTAACTGTTGGAGTTAGAATTGAGGGGTTTCCACTGTTTAGGCACATCAGGGGTCTCCAAACGCAACATGGCGCCACCATTGATTCCAGCCAATCTCGTTCAAAAAGTCAAATGGTGCTCCCTCCCTTCCGAGCCCTGACGTGCGCCCAAACAGTGGTTTACCCCCACATATGGGGTACCAGCATACTAAGGACAAACCGGGCAACAACTATTGGGGTCCAGTTTCTCCTGTTACCCTTGCGAAAATAAAAAATTGCTTGCAAAAACATAATTTTTGAGGAAAGAAAAATTAGTTTTTATTTTCACAGCTCTGCGTTATAAACTTTTGTGAAGCACTTGGGGGTTCAAAGTGCTCACCACACATCTGGATAAGTTTCTTGGGGGGTCTAGTTTCCAAAATGGGGTCACTTGTGGGGGGTTTCTACTGTTTAGGCACATCAGGGGCTCTGCAAACGTAACATGATACCCGCAGACCATTCCATCAAAGTCTGCATTCCAAAACATCACTACTTCCCTTCTGAGCCCCGACTTGTGCCCAAACAGTGGTTCCCCCCACATATGGGGTACCGGAGTACTCAGGACAAACTGGACAACAAATTTTGAGGTCCAATTTCTCCTGTTACTCTTGTGAAAATAAAAAATTGAGGGCTAAAAAATAATTTTTGAGGAAAGAAAAATGATTTTTTATTTTCATGGCTCTGCGTTATAAACTTCTGTGAAGCACTTGGGGGCTTAAAGTGGTCACTGCACATCTCGATAAGTTCCATGGGGGGGTCTAGTTTCCAAAATGGGGTCACATGTGGGGGAGCTCCAATGTTTAGGCACACAGGGGCTCTCCAAACATGACATGGTGTCCGCTAACGATTGGAGCTAATTTTTCATTCAAAAAGTCAAATGGCGCTCCTTCCCTTCCGAGCCCTGCCCCGTGCACAAACAGTAGTTTGTGACCACATATGAAGTATCATTGTACTCAGGAGAAATTGCCCAACACATTTTAATATCCATTTTATCCTGTTGCCCATGTGAAAATGAAAAAATTGAGGCTAAAATAATTTTTTTGTGAAAAAAAAGTACTTTTTCATTTTTACGGATCAATTTGTGAAGCACCTGGGGGTTCAAAGTGCTCACTATGCATCTAGATAAGCTCCTTGGGGGTCTAGTTTCCAAAATGGGGTCACATGTGGAGGAGCTCCAATGTTTAGTCACACAGGGGCTCTCCAAACGCGACATGGTGTCCGCTAAAGATTGGAGCCAATTTTTCATTGAAAAAGTCAAATGGCGCTCCTTCTCTTCCGAGCCCTGTCGTGCGCCCAAACAGTGGTTCTCCCCATATGGGGTATCGACTTACTCAGGACAAATTGTTCAATAACTTTTGGGGTCCAAATTCTCTTTTTTCCCTTGGGAAAATAAAAAAATTGTTGCTAAAAATCATTTTTGTGACTAAAAAGTTAAAGGTTCTTTTTTTCCTTCCATGTTGCTTCTGCTGCTGTGAAGCACCTGAAGGGTTAATAAACTTTTTGAATGTGGTTTTGAGCACCCTGAGGGGTGCAGTTTTTTGAATGGTGTCACTTTTGGGTATTTTCAGCCATATAAACCCCTTGAACTGACTTCAAATGTGAGGTGGTCCCTAAAAAAAATGGTTTTGTAAATTTCATTGTAAAAATGTGAAATCGCTGGTCAAATTTTAACCCTTATAACTTCCTAGCAAAAACAAATTTGTTTCCAAAATTGTTCTGATGTAAAGTAGACATGTGGTTAATGTTATTTTTTAACTATTTTGTGTCACGTAACTCTCTCGTTTAACAGGATAACAATTAAAAATTTGAAAATGACGAAATTTTCGCCAAATTTCCATTTTTTTTCACAAATAAACGCAGAAATTATCGACCTAAATTTACCACTAACATGAAGCCCAATATGTCGCGAAGAAACAATCTCAGAACCGCTAGGATCCGTTGAAGCGTTCCTGAGTTATTACCTCATAAAGGGACATTGGTCAGAATTGCAAAAAACGGCCAGGTCATTAAGGTCAAAATAGGCTGGGTCATGAAGGGGTTAATCAAGGCAGGACCCTAGCCCTACACAGAGATATAGATTTTAGTCTAAGAGAGGATTCACAGGTTCCCATACAGATGAAGACTTTATTCTAAGTGAGGATTGGCATTGTTAGGTCCTGGTAAAGGAGAAATGCCTTATCGTGGCTACCAGGTACACACGAATTGGCCAATTTGTGTGCTAAACTTTCTCAATTTTTCATATTTCTAGTGCAGTAATGCAATTCAATTTTCATGTTTCATGTTTGCAAGTTTTGGCACTACAGAGTGCTGCCTTATTTATTTGACCACATGATTATGACATCACACAGGTCTTGTTAGCTCTGCAGGTGGAGATATAGTGGACACTCTCCAACCATCTCTATGAAAGTCCACTTGAAACCAACCAATAACTTCTTTAAATTAACCCTCTCAACAAGTAGTGTGCTGGAGGGAAATACTCTGGTTTCAAATCACTGATGCCATTAAGCGCAGTGACACATATCTCCTCTCTATTACATTACCAGTGACTTTGTCATACCCCCATCATAAAAACATAAAAAAATAAATAAACCATCCTGCATACCTTCCTGCACTCCCTCACAGCGTCTTGTTGGTGCCAGCAGCTGATTTATGCTTGTAAGCATTGCATGGCAGTGACTTCATGTACTGCTTACAAGCAGAGCAGAGCTGCCGGAATGCTCACTGCTCTCCATGCCAGGACTATGTGCATGGAGGTCAGTGAGTATTTATTGCTATTTAGTAGCGCACAAAGTGTCAGCCGCAGCCACCGGCTTCCTGCAGCGGCCAGGCTTTCATGTGTCCACACTACTGAAGAGAATGAATATTCACTGACCTCCATGCCCATGGGAGTTAAAATAGCGGGCAGACGTGATCGCCCGGCCGCTGCAGGAAGCCGGCGGCTGTGACCACCATGCGCGCTATTACAGAGAAATGAATATTCATTGCCAGCACAGTGAGTATTCATTTCTCTTTAACAGCGGGCACAGGCTTTAGCCACAACAGCCAGTTCCTGCCTTCTGTGATCACCTGCTCCGCCGCTGCCGCTCCCCTTCCATCTTCAGTGTGTTTAGGGTCTTTGTCTTGTTGAAACACCCATTTCAAAGGCATATCCTCTTCAGCGTAAGGCAACATGACCTCTTCAAGTATTTTAATATATGCAAACTGGTCCATGATCATATATGAAGAAAAGAACCCATTAAAAATACATTTTGTTTATCTTTTATAAAAAATACCAACTATTCCAGAAATTCTCTTTTACAAAGGAGTAATAGAAGGTCTGGTAATAATCCCAGAGAATTTACTCACTGAGATAAAGAGCAAAAAATGGAGCATTAATTGGCACTAAATAGGTAACACAAAGAAAGTTTCTAGGGAAGATAGATTGCGTCAATAGACATAGAATCACTCTATAGCAGTATTCCACATAAAAAGGGTATTCAAGCAGTTGAATGCTATCTCAGCACCAGGGTTATCCAGTTTCTGGCACATAATAACTTTGTGATCAATTTGCTAAAATGTATTTTTGATAACAATTATTTTCTTTTTGACAGGAAGTCCTACCACCAGCTCAGGGGCACAGCTATGGGAAACCCCTGTGCTTCTACTTACGCCAACTTGCTCCTGGGCTGGTGGGAGGACATCATCTTTCATGATGAGGATGTCATATGGTGCACCAGGATTATTTTCTGGAGGAGCTACATTGATGACATCCTCATCCTGTGGTCGGGCGACAAGGGATCATTTGAGGAATTTGTGGCATATCTGAACATCAATGATCTGGGGCTGAGATTCTCATGTGAGGTAGGGGGGCATAATATTCCCTTCCTAGACATCTTTATTGCGAGGGGTGTGGATGGTCTTCTTGGCAATGTATCGGAAGCCTACAGCATCTAACAACTTGCTAAGGTGGGAGAGCTATCACCCTCTCAGCCTCAGGAAGGTTATACCCAAGGGACAATTTCTGAGGCTGAAAAGAAACTGCTCTTCACTGAGGGATTTTCAATCAACAACTTAAAAACTAGATTCAGAAACTGGGGTATCCCACTCACATCAGCAATAAAGGATACTGTTGTGAATTCTGCTCTTGGGTTCCCTCCGGTGGTTGTTGGTGGTAATACAGTTGTCCCTGAGTTGCAATCCTGGGCAGGTGTCCCTGCTGATTGCAGCTCTGACTGGGGTATTTAGGTGTGCAGGATTCATTAGCCCTTGCCAGTTGTCCATTGTTCTTGGAGGTTTTGCATCTCTGTCTGGTTCCTCCTGCCCTGCTGCCAAATCAGCAAAGATAAGTGTCTGGTTTTTGTTTCTGCTGCACACATGCTGTGTGCTTTACAATTCAGTGCTATTCATTGTTTTTTCTTGTCCAGCTTAGACTGTGTTTGGATTTTTTTCAGTCAAGTTGGATTCTCAGGAGATGCAGATATACATTCCATGTCCTTAGTTAGATGGTGGAATTTTTGTATTATCTGCTGTGGATATTTTTAGGGTTTTAATACTGACCGCTTAGTATTCTGTCCTATCCTTTCCTATTTACCTAGCGTGGCCTCTTTTGCTAAATCCTGATTTCTGCCTGCGTGTGTCTTTCCTCTAATACTCACAGTCAATATTTGTGGGGGGCTGCCTATCCTTTGGGGTTCTGCTCTGAGGCAAGATACTGTAGAATTCCCATTTCCATCTATAGGGGTATTTAGTCCTCGGGTGTGTTGAGGTGTCTAGGATGTGTTAGGTACACCCCACGGCTACTTCTAGTTGCGGTGTCAGTTTAGGGTTTGCAGTCAGTACAGGTTCCACCTACTCCTGAGAAAGTCTCATGCGGCTCCAAGGTCACCAGATCATAACAGGATACAGACATGCTGTTTGAGTGCAACCGGTCAGAACTTCTTGTCCCAAAAGTGAAGGATACTACCAATGATGTCCCTCAATTGATCGGCACATTTGATAATCAGAATAGTCGAATTATGAACATTTTGAGGAGACACTGGGGCATCTTAAGAGCAGACCTGGACCTCTCTGATGCCATCACCCCACAACCATCAGTCACATTTAGAAAGGGTAAATTAGTTCACAAATTTGTGCCACATAGCCATTATAGTGCCCCCAAACCAACGGGCACCTTGCTAGATCGCAGGGAACCAGGCACCCATAGACGCTGCTCCTGCAGTTTTTATAAATATGTCAGGGTTTGCAAAACCTTTTCAAGTGCCGTAACAGGCAGAACATATAATAGCAAGGACTTTGCAAATTGTAAAACAGCAGGAGTCGTATACATGTGCACCTGCACCTGCCCCCTTGACTATGTGGGTAAAACAAAAATATATTTAGAGCTGATGCATCACACACCAATCCGATTACAAAAATATTTAAACACGGGTTGTAATGTAACTAAATAGTTAAAAACCCAAGGGTTGTGAATACTTTAGAAAGTTACTGTATATGACAATGACACTTACCTGTGCTACGAGTTCTCCAACACTTATGTGAATCTTCCAGTATGATGCTCTTTCTTCCATGTTGGTCTTCATTTCACTCCTTTGTTTTGGTTTCAACAGGTCCAGTAAGGTAATGATTTAGTGAAAACCACTTATTTTTATATGGGGTGGTAAAAAATTGTTGGGAAGAATGGACATGTTCACTTTTTTAAGCATTTTTCAGGATTTTTCTGCATCAGATTCTGCCCAAAAAAGACTTCATGATAACATATCTTATGGCCTCAGTCACACATTAATATTTGGTATTTTGCAACAGTTTTTATGTAACAAGAGTGATTGGGGGGTAGTTATGGCGAGTTATTTAAAGGTACAGTACTTAGACCGAGTCCACTGAGCACACGTTCATCGAGCACCTCCGGTCCCTTGCACATAGATAGATGGACCAACACAGCTTTTCCCCCACAGGTTACTTTTTCTTCTTCTGGTCACAGCAGTCCAGGCAAATAAGGGTCCGAAGTCCTGGGGCCTATGTTGCGGTCGTTAGTCCTGTAGTCTTCAGGATCCCTCCTGAGTCCCTGGAGATTTTGAGGTCCTTGAAGTCCTTAGAGTCCTTAAAATCCAGGGCAACAGACTTCTCCCATCCGGGGGGTCTGGCAGTGCCCCGTCTGTCATACACATCTTCCCTGGCCAACGTATCCGGGCAGTTCTGAGGAAGCAACAGCTTCCTCTCTCCTCGTGGCTGCAAGTCCAGCCTCTCTATTGCTGCTGGACCAGCCCCTATTTGAACTATTTCTGCCCCTGACTCTATACATAGTCATTAAAGGGGAACTTACACAATACAAGGTATAACAATTACAACACATACATTACATTACATTACACATAAAACATACGGGTGCATAACACATGTATATAAAGTGTACAGGGGTCACAAGAAAGGAGGAAAGGGTGCAATTGAGGTGACCGGTCCTCTCCTTACACCCCCCCTCCTTAAACATGGCCGTCTCCAGCCATGGCAACCTGAGTGACACACATAAAGTAAACAGTTTGTAAGACACACGTAGTCCTATAATGGCTGGTCATCCCTTTAACACGGGCGACCAGTCTTTTGGAGTGGGCGTCACTCAGACCCAACAGTCTTTCTTGATGTATGGGTTCACGTGACTCTGATCCTTCTGAGGACAGTCTCCCCCTTCCCTCCTCTCAGCGGATCATGGGCCCTTTAATGGTTGTGGGCTACTTTTATAAACATGGGGCTAGTCCAAGGGTTGAAGTAGGGCAAAGTCCAGGAGCATACAGTCCAGCAGCCACATCTGGAGTCCATCGCTGCTAACCCCATAGGGTCCTGGTCCCATGATCCAGCAGGGGAACACCAACGGGTGTAAATAAAACTGGGAGGAGGGGAAAACAAACCAATGTGGCTGTCAACAGGTGGCCACCACCAACGGCATTGTCCTTGACTGCCATGCATGGTCCATTGTCCTCTTAGCGACGCAAAACAGTCCCTTATATTTGCTGGGTGCATCCGGCACCAATTATCTTTAATTCCTTAAGGGGCTGCTCAGTCTGCAGATGGCCACTGAGTTGCATAGTGGGCTGCATTTGGCCCTTGCACTACTACATAGATATTAGATGAGGACCCACTGGAGGAGGAGAAGTCCCCACTGTTCTTCTGGCTCTGCAATCCCTCCAGTGGTAGTCCTGTAGCTCCTTGAGCTTCTGGCTCTGTTGACACATCTGCAGCCGCCTCACTGCTCCGAGGCACCGCTCTCTCCTGCTTAGCTGCAGGACCTGCAGCCATGGCAATCAGCTGCTCACTATGTGGTGAGTTATCCGCAGGGCCACCGCATATAGTCCTCAGGGCCCCTGTTCCTTAACAAAGACAACGTGGTCCCCCTCCTGCAGAGGACCACAGAAAATCAGGGATCCCACATTCACATATACTTTGGCGCCGATTTCAGCTTCCTGGATAAAGCCGTATCCTCTGACATGGTCAAGATGCCGGAACCACGCCACTGGTCATCCAGCCAGCTGCAGCTCCCCGCCGGGGAGCTGTAATTCTCTGACAATGTGGCGCTCTTGCCGTTTCTTTTCCCAGATCTACTGGGCCTTGTCTGCAACAACCATCCAAGGCTCCTCCACATGCGCACTGCTCGTGCCAGACAGAACAGGCGCAGGCCAGGAGGAAACATGTCACCAACACTGGGGACAATGGTGGGGATGATTGACGGGCGCAATTGGAGATGTTGGAGGGGCCACAGAAGGGGAAACAGCAGCAGTCGGGGTGGTTGGTCTTTCGGACGGATACTTCCTACTCACCATTGCTGCTTCCGGTGAAAGTCCTCCTGCACGGCCATGGAAGCCGGAGATGGCATCCGCAACCACTCCCCTCAGGGCAGCCTCTAATGTCCTCCGGGCTCCTTCTGGTTTCGGCTCCTTCAGTCTCTCGGGTTCCTCACTCTCTGCACTGGATGCCCGTCTGACCTACGGAATGGATGCTATTCCACATCAGCAGGTAATGGCATCTGTCTCACTAGTGCGCTGTCTGTTTCCTTTGGGTGCCACCCATTTGTGGGTGGGGTCACGTTCTGCTGCTCCACCCGTTTCTCTAGGTTCAGCCGCGGGGGCAGGAGCTCTGTTTTCATCTGCACCCATTTAGGGCGGGCCTCTTTTGCAAAGGCAAGTGGCTTTCTTCTTTTTGGTGCCAAACTGCTCCGTTGACGCCCAAGATAAACAGCTTCATCCTTACTTTTCATGCCAACGGCCACCATCTGTTTGGTAGCTGTCAATGCCATTTGCAAATCAACAACACCCGCCATCTGCAATTCTGTGACAGCGGTTCACAAATCTCAGGATCACTGTCAGCCGACAGCTCCATCTTTTCCAGTTCGGGCAGTACATCACATATTTCAGATTCACAGTCCCGGTCAGCTGCAATCTCTAATCCTTCTATGGCGAACACTTCAAAATCACAAATCTCACATATTCCATCCATCAGTCTTTAGGCTGCGGGGGTCTATCCTGCCAAGTACGCCAAGTGTAACAAGAGTGACTGGGGGTAGTTATGACGAGTTATTTAAAGACACAGTACTTAGACTGAGTCCACTGAGCACACGTTCAGCGAGCACTCCCGGTCCCTTGCACATAAATAGATGGGACCAACACAGCTTTTCCCCCACAGGTTACCTTCTCTTCCTCTGATCACAGCAGTCCAAGCAAATAAGGGTCCGGAATGCAGCTGTACTCCAATGGGGAAAAGTAACTTTGTTTAAACAATTATTAAAGATAAAGAACAAGAAGATGGGCAAGAGTACAACACTGGATTTCCTGATCTCTCCCTGCACTCTCTACAGCCGCACCCACAGCAGCTGCAGCAGCCAAAGATCTGCAGTAGTCCACTTGCTGGAATATGGGTGCCTGAGAACCCATCAGAGGGGGCCCTTCCAGAGTCCTGGGGCCCGTGTTGCGGTCGTTAGTCCTGTAGTCTTTGGAACCCTTCCTGAATCCCTGGAGTCCTTGACGTCCTTGAAGTCTTTCTAGTCCATAGACTCCTTAGAGTCCTTAGAATCCGGGGCAACAGACTCGTTATGCCTAAAGCAAATAGAAAATAGTTGTTGTTCCACAAAAACTTTGCTTCTGTGATCAGGACAATTAATTTTTGAAATTTGTCTGTTTTCGGGAAAATTCTCCATTCGTATTCAATACTGAGTAGTCTTCATTGTCCTGATCACAGAAGCAAAGTTTTTGTGGAACAACAACTTTTTTCTATTTGTTTTAGGCTTAACGGGTTAGGAAAACACACTTTGGACCAAGGAACAAAAAATAAATAAATATTTGTTACATAGTGGACTGTTAGGATGGAGACGGTGGAGAAACTTTTTTCTAAATTTCTCCAAGTACGAGAAAAAAGGATGACACATGGACCACTCTCTGATCAAAGTTTGATCAGAATAATTGGACCATTTTCCTTGAATGTGGAAAATTTGGACATGTGGATGAGCCTTAATTAAAGGGAAAGAGGAAAGAAAATATTACTCAGAGACAGTTTAATTGCACAATAGAACAAGGACCAAAATTCTGTATTTAATATAATTGCTTGCTCCAGAAAGCTTCAGGAATCATGGAGTGAAATTTCTGCAAACATATGCCAACTGTCTTCAAGCCTAGAATTCCTACAGCTGGAGGATTCCACCATGAAGGCATATTTCCAAGTGCTACATTTTTTCTTTTCTAATAGAAATCATTTCTTTTTACACTTGTCATTACCCTAATTAAATATTATTTAATTTTATGACTTTACTGCTGAATAAAATATACGTTTTCCTGGAAATGCTAAAATTGATTGATTCCAGACTTTTGAATGATGATGTGCACTCTGTAAAACAGTGTTACCAAACATATGCTGAATTGTTGCACAATCGTTCTGTTCCCTTGGTTAATTATGGAAGCAGAAGAGGAAAATACCGAACAAAAGGTCAAAAATGCGGTTATTGGAAAAGTAAAAAACTTTATTTGACAAACATGATAAAAAGTGGTGCTACCCGTTTGCTCGTAGTGCCACTTTTTGCCATGTTTGTCAAATAAAGTTTTTTTTTAACTTTTCCAATAACCGCATTTTTCAACTTTTTTGGACCTTTTGTTCGCTATTTTCCTCTTCTGTTTCCTTATCTTGATCTGAATGGTCTGCCATGTGCATGTCCATTAGCAAGTATATACTTTTGCATATTTACACTGGCTATTAAACTGAGATATAGTAATATACTATTGCTATGCTCAGTGTGTGCTCTCTCCCTTGGTTAATTGCATACAGTTCCCACTGTTCAAAACAATGGCAGTTGCACCACTTATCTTACATGGATACTAAGGGTATGTGCACACGTCTGGATTTCTTGCAGAAATTTCCTGAAGAAAACCGGAAATTTTCTGCAAGAAATCCGCATTTTTTTTTTTGCGTTTTTTTTGCGTTTTTTTCTCGTTTTTAGGAGTAGTGCCTGGTGAAAGGCTATGAAGGAACAGATGAATGACCTCGGGGAGACCAAAACATCCAACACTGCGGAGACACTATCACGTGTTTCTCAACGCAGTGATCCAGAACACTGCCCCCATCCCTTATGGGAAATATGCAAACGCATGTAAAGTAAGCTGCGGAGACACCATCACGTGTTTCTCAACGCAAGCAATGAATAGCCAGGCCTTTCTCCGGGAAGGAACAACCACGGGAAGGGCAGCATCCAATAATGAGAATATCCAATAAAGGAAGACCACCTATGCCAAGCATGGTATCCATCCACAAACAGATGTTTTGGGGTTTTTGCCCCTCATCAGTGTGGAGTAGGAAACTGGCTATTAGGAGCAGTGCCTGGTGAAAGGCTATGAAGGAACAGATGAATGACCTCGGGGAGACAAAAACATCCAACACTGCGGAGACACCATCACGTGTTTCTCAATGCAGTGATCCAGAACACTGCCCCCATCCCTTATGGGAAATATGCAAACGCATGTAAAGTAAGCTGCGGAGACACCATCACGTGTTTCTCAATGCAAGCAATGAATAGCCAGGCCTTTCTCCGGGAAGGAACAACTATGGGAAGGGCAGCATCCAATAAAGGAGAATATCCAATAAAGGAAGACCACCTATTCCAAGCATGGTATCCATCCACAAACAGCTGTTTCGGGGTTTAAGTTCTGCACCTCATATCAGTCTCAGTGTAAAATATTGGGAGGTACAGTATCTTCTTCTGTTAGTGCCTATGTAGCCTGATAGGACTTTTGCTATTTGGGTCAAGTGGTTTCTATGCGCACCCTGCATTATCGCAATAAAGAGTAATTACTATAAGGAGATGCACTGGGGGTTATTATCATTATAGGGAAAGCACAGGAGGAAGTTTGAATTATTGTAAGAAGGTACATGTGTATTACTATAAGAAGGTATTTATTGGAAATGGTCAAGGGGAATCATCATAATGAGGCATAAGGGAACACTATTACTTTATTGTGCTGTATAACAGTGAGGAAGCACAGGGTAACACTATTATTATGCTGAATTATAGAGGGAATATCACTGTGTAGGGGCAAAGAGGGCACTGTTATTATGTGGTGCACAAAAAAGTAATATTACTGTGCAGGACACAGTGGGGCCTTATTACTTTAGGGCACTGATTAAAACACTGCATGGTTTGTGTAGAGGTGGAAAATGTGAGGAGGGTACAGGAAAGCAATAACCCAAAGATCTCCGGTCCTCCCAAGACCTCCTTCTCTCCTCCACACTTATTCGCTCCTCACCCAACCCCCTCCAAGACTTCTCCCAAATATCCCCCATCCTCTGGAATTCTTTGCCCCAACACGTCCGACTGTCAACCACTTTCGGATCCTTCAGACAGAACCTGAAAACCCACTGTTAGGCTACTTTCACAGTAGCGTCGGGCTCGGTCCGTCACAGTGCGTCGGGCCGAGGTCCCCGACGCTAGCGTTGTCTCCGCCGCACAACGGGGGCAGCGGATGCATTTTTTCAGCGCATCCGCTGCCCCATTGTGAGGTGCGGGGAAGTGCGGGGAGGTGGGGGCGGAGTTCTGGCCGCGCATGCGCGGTCGGAAAAAGCGGACCGTCGGGAGCAAAAAACGTTTTGCTCCCGACGGTCCGCCACAACACGGCGCAACCGTCGTACGACGGTTGCGACGTGTGTCAATGCGTCGCTAATGTTAGTCAATGCAGAAAAAACGCATCCTGCAAGCACTTTTGCAGGATGCGTTTTTTCGGCAAAACGACACATTTGCGACGTATTGCAGTTAACGCTAGTGTGAAAGTAGCCTTAGGTGGCGAGTTCCTGCCCCTGCACAGGGGGAATCTCAAGCCATTTCCGCTGCGGTCTCCCATTCTTCTCCTGCCACAGTGGAGCCTGCTCAGCGGAGGCGTCAGTCCCAGCGTCTCGCTTAGTCTGATACCGTGCAAAGGGTTACTGCTGCTTTTCCAGCTTCTGCCATTGTAGCCAGTACTGGTCAGCGGCGAGCAGACGTCTTTGGGATGAAGTCCTACTTTTTCCCTTCTGAGCATGCCCAGGGTAAGATCTCTCATTGGAGATCAAGGGTCACATGCTCAGGTACTGCAGCAACTCCCATTGGTCCTCTAGGAAGGTCCTGAAGTTGCTCAAGTTCTGTGGCAGCTTCCCATTGGTCCCTCTGGGAAGGTCCTGAAGTTGCTGCAGCTATAAAAGGTTCGCATGACCGCACGGCCATGCGCTAGTATCAATCTACACTGTGTTCCAAATTATTATGCAAATAATATTTCCTCATATTTTCTCTAAATTACCTTTCTGAATTGCAGTCATTGTTATTTTCCAGTTATCTACTATTCTAGTATAATTGCAATGTTTTGGAAAAAACTGCCTATGAAAACAGTATCTTTAAAAAAAAAATAAACACTCAAAATGCATGTTCCAAATTATTATGCACAGCAGAGTTTTCAACCTTTTTTTTTTATTTTGAACAAAAAAATGGTCAATTGTGAAGTTATAAGCATTATCAGCTTATTACAAAATGAAATCAAACAGTTTTCAAGTGAAAACTTTATTCTAGGTGATGTTACATTTGCACGTAGGACCCCTTGTTCAAAAGAAGCTTGTGAACTCTCTCGTCCATTGAATTTGTCAGTTTTTGGATGGTTTCTGCTTTAATTGTTTTGCATGCGGACATAATACCCTCCCAGAGCTGTTGCTTAGATGTGAACTGCCTCCCGCCATCATAGACACTACTTTTGATGACGCTCCAGAGGTTCTCAATGGGGTTGAGGTCAGGGAAAGATGGTGGCCACACCATAAGTTTCTCCTCTTTTATGCCCATAGCAGCCAGAGATGCAGATGTGTTTTTTGCAGCATGAGACGGTGCATTATCATGCATGAAAATGATCTTGCTGCGAAAAGCACGGTTCTTCCTCTTGAACCATGGCAGGAAGTGTTGTTTTAGAAACTCCACATAGATTATGGAGTTCATCTTTACCCCTTCAGGGATCATAAAGGGGCCGACAATCTCTCTCCCCATGATTCCAGCCCAAAACATTACTCCACCTCCTCCTTGTTGGCGCCTTAGCCGTGTTTTCATGGGGTGTCCATCCTCCACTCCATCCATCTGGACCATCGAGCGTTGCACGGCACTCATCGGTGAACAAAACAGTTTGGAAGTCAGTCTTCATGTATCGTTTGGCCCACTGGAGCCGTTTCTGCTTGTTGCAGTGGATAGAGGTGGTCGACAGGATGGCTTACGCACAGCTGCAAACCTCTGAAGGACCCTGCATCTTGTTGTTCTGGGGACGTTGGAGGCACCAGCAGCTTCAAAAACTTGTCTGCTGCTATGACAAGGCATTTTTGCAGCTGCTCTTTTAACCTTACGCAATTGCCTGTTGGAAAGAGTCCTCAATTTTTCCTTATCAGCACGCACACGTGTGTGCTGGGAATCAGCTACATACTTCTTGATTGTGCGATGATCACGATGAAGTGTCTTGGCAATGTTGATTGTAGTCATGCCTTGACCTAAATACTCCACAATTTGTTGCTTCTCAGCAGCCGACACACCCTTTTTCTTTCCCATTTTGGCAAAAAATGTAGGCTGCTTAATAATGTGGAACAGCCTTCTTAAGTAGTCTTGCCTTTATTTGGACACACCTGCCAAACTATTTTGCACAGTTATCTGCAATTGCTTTCAGTGATATAAAGAGCCCTGACACACATCACCATCAATGAGTTTAAATGACAAACAAAAAAATTCTAACCTTATCACTCCTAAACTCTATGTGCATAATAATTTGGAACACAGTGTATGTTATGTGCTTTGCGCCAGTGTGGTCTTGTGTGTATGTATTTAGGGCCCCGGCTGAAATAAGCCCCTAGAATACCGGCACCTCTGGTGAGGAGTTTTGTGTGTATGTATTCAGGGTCCCGGCTGAAATAAGCCCCTAGTATACCGGCACCTCCGGTGAGGAGTTTGTGTGTGTGCAAGACCACTGACTGCTATCAACTCAGCAGTTAGCTGTGTACTCCTGTGAGTCTAACAGGGCACAGTGCTCTCTTTTGTCGGCGACTCTGTGAAGTAGCAGAGTTCGCTTATACCGCCATATAGTGCCATTTGCTAGCAGCAGGTTCCTCCTGCACAGTGGACCCTGGGCTGCAAACGCACCAATAACTTGATCTATTTACTTGGTGCGTTCCGCTATCCCTAACACCCACCCCTTCAGAAAAGCCTACAGCCTGCACTGACCCCGCTGCCTCCTCACCACTACTGAAGCTACCACATCACCAACACAGGAGCAGCTGCAACCCTCAATCTATTGTCTCCTTCCACACCATCCTGTAGAATGTAAGCCTGCAAGGGGAGGGTCCTCGCCCCTCTGTATCAGTCTGTAATTGTTTGCTTCCTGTAAGTGATATCTGTAGTTTGTATGTAACCCCTTCTCATGTACAGCACCATGGAATCAATAGTGCTAGATAAAAAAATAATAATAATAATGTCCCTGTGTTACATTTTGCAGGGACAAGTTATGGATGGAAGAAGAGATTATGGCGGTCTGGGCCAAATGGAAAAGGAAAGCGAAAATAAATTGGTACGATCAGCAAGGACATCACTGATGAGAACCTGTAAATTATACACATATTTGGTCGGCAGAGCACTGGTATATGACTGATATTATATGGTCACTGTATGATGGTGATGTCAGTCCTAGTGCAGTGTTTTTGATTAATGATTAGTGTTGAGCGATACCTTCCGACATCCAGAAGTATCGGATTGGATCGGCCGATATCCAAAAAACATCGGATATCGCCGATTCTGATATCCGATACCAGTACAAGTCAATGGGACACAAATATCGGAATGTAAATAAGCCCTTTCTGTCCTTCTACATCCTGTTCCGGAGGGGGGAAGAGTGTGGGCGGTGCGTGGGTGGACACTGTGCGTGTCTGTGTGTACGGGCGGGGTCTGTGAGGCCTGCCGGGGGGTCTGTGCGGGCCTGCCGGGGCTCTGTGTGGCCTGCCGGGGGATCTGTGCGGCCTCTCGGGGGTCTGTGTGGGCCTGCTGGGGGGTCTGTGCGGGCTGCTGGGGGTCTGTGAGGCCTGCCGGGGGATCTGTGCAGGCTGCTGGGGCTCTGTGCGACCTCTCGGGGGTTTGTGCGGCCTGCCGGGGGGTCTGTGCGACCTGCCGGGGGGTCTATGAGGCCTGCCAGGGGGTCTGTGCGGCCTCTTGGGGGTCTGTGTGGCCAGCCGGGGGGTCTGCGCGGCCTCTGGGGGGTCTGTGCTGCCTGCCAGGGGGTCTGTGCGGGCTGCCGGGGGGTCTGTGCGGGCCTCTTGGGGTCTGTGTGGGCTGCCGGGGGTCTTTGTGTCTGTGCAGGCATTGTCCGATGGGACTACAAGTCCCATCGGATGATGCCTGCTACAATGACAGTGATTGACACATTAGCCAATGATGGGACAGTAGTAGTCCCATCATCCGGCTAATGTGTTGAATGTAAAAAAATAAATAAAAATACTACATACATGGTACATACATGCTACATACATACATACTACATACATACAACATACACACTACATACATACATACTACATACGTACTACATACATACATAATAAATACATACAACATGCTACATACATGCTACATACAACATACATACATGCTACATACATGCTACATACATGCTACATACTTACAACATACATACTACATACATACAACATACATACATGCTACATACATACTACATACATACTACATACATACATGTGTGGGAAAATTTCTCACACAGCAATGGCATAAAGTGAGACTAGGGACTATTTTTTTTTACAGCGGCGGAGGAATACAGTGGCGGAAGGATACTTTCCTCCCGTCATTGTATTCCTGGAGCCCCTGGAGAGCGGTTGCATCAGCTGATGCTGCCGTTCTCTACGGGAGATCGTCGTGGGACACTCGTGGATTTCTGTGGATCAGGGAGTATATTGGTTGTTTGTTATTTTAATCTTTTTTACAGATGACACTGGCTTTGGGGAACAAAGTGACAAGTAATGGTGAGTATGTACTCTATGTTTAATGTACTGTATGTCTGTATGGATGTATTGTATGTAATGTATGAATGTATTGTATGTAGTATGTATGCAGTATGTATGTAGTATGTAGTATGTATGTGAGTACAAAATAAGAAAAAACGCTGCACTCACTGTTAGTCGGTAGTCTTCTTTATTGCGACATACAATTATGCATCTTCACGGCACGGGGGAGTGTGGATAAAAAAGGACGTGTGAGGCGGGACGACGGCCGTTTCGCGCTAGGTAGTTGCGCTTCTACGGGTCTGACTCAGACCCGTAGAAGCGCAACTACCTAGCGCGAAACGGCCGTCGTCCCGCCTCACACGTCCTTTTTTATCCACACTCCCCCGTGCCGTGAAGATGCATAATTGTATGTCGCAATAAAGAAGACTACCGACTAACAGTGAGTGCAGCGTTTTTTCTTATTTTGTACTCAGGACTTGCCACTGTTTTCTACGCTAGCACCACTGTTTGTAAACGTCTATGGGTATGTAACCTGCAAAGAAACTCCGAAGCTGAGTTGTGCCACTTCACTTTTGTCTATTTATTGTACTGTAGTATGTATGTAGTATGTATTTAATGTATGTAGTATGTATGTATGTAGTATGTATGTAGTATGTATGTAATGTATGAATGTATTGTATGTAGTATGTATGTATTGTATGTAATGTATGTAGTATGTATGCATGTAGTATGTATGTTGTATGTATGTATGTATGTAGTATGTATGCAGTATGCATGTAGTATGTATGTAGTGTGTATGCAGTATGTATGTAGTATGTATGTAGTATGTATGTATGTATGTAGTATGTTTGTATGTAGTATGTAGTATGTGTGTATGTAGTATGAATGCAGTATGTATGTAGTATGTAGTATGTATGTAGCATGTAGTATGTATGTAGTATGTATGTAGTATGTATGTAGCATGTAGCATGTATGTAGTATGTAGTATGTATGTAGTATGTATGTAGCATCTCAATGGCAAGAGAACATAGCCCAGCAAACATAAGAACTAGCTCTTGGAAGGATGGAAACTAAACTGACCATGAACTAAACCTGCCGCACAACTAACAGTAGCCGGGTAGCGTAGCCTGCGTTTTATCCCTAGACGCCCAGCGCCGGCCGGAGGACTAACTAATCCTGGCAGAGGAAAATATAGTCCTGGCTCACCTCTAGAGAAATTTCCCCGAAAGGCAGACAGAGGCCCCCACAAATATTGGCGGTGATTTTAGATGAAATGACAAACGTAGTATGAAAATAGGTTTAGCAAAATTGAGGTCCGCTTACTAGATAGCAGGAAGACAGAAAGGGCACTTTCATGGTCAGCTGAAAACCCTATCAAAATACCATCCTGAAATTACTTTAAGACTCTAGTATTAACTCATAACATCAGAGTGGCAATTTCAGATCACAAGAGCTTTCCAGACACAGAAACGAAACTACAGCTGTGAACTGGAACAAAATGCAAAAACAAACAAGGACTAAGTCCAACTTAGCTGGGAGTTGTCTAGCAGCAGGAACATGCACAGAAAGGCTTCTGATTACAATGTTGACCGGCATGGAAGTGACAGAGGAGCAAGGCTAAATAGCGACTCCCACATCCTGATGGAAACAGGTGAACAGAGAGGATGATGCACACCAGTTCAATTCCACCAGTGGCCACCGGGGGAGCCCAAAATCCAATTTCACAACAGTACCCCCCCCTCAAGGAGGGGGCACCGAACCCTCACCAGAACCACCAGGGCGATCAGGATGAGCCCTATGAAAGGCACGGACCAAATCGGAGGCATGAACATCAGAGGCAGTCACCCAAGAATTATCCTCCTGACCGTATCCCTTCCATTTGACCAGATACTGGAGTTTCCATCTGGAAACACGGGAGTCCAAGATTTTTTCCACAACGTACTCCAACTCGCCCTCAACCAACACCGGAGCAGGAGGCTCAACGGAAGGCACAACCGGTACCTCATACCTGCGCAATAATGACCGATGAAAAACATTATGAATAGAAAAAGATGCAGGGAGGTCCAAACGGAAGGACACAGGGTTAAGAATCTCCAATATTTTGTACGGGCCGATGAACCGAGGCTTAAACTTGGGAGAAGAAACCCTCATAGGGACAAAACGAGAAGACAACCACACCAAGTCCCCAACACAAAGCCGAGGACCAACCCGACGCCGGCGGTTGGCAAAAAGCTGAGTCTTCTCCTGGGACAACTTCAAATTGTCCACTACCTGCCCCCAAATCTGATGCAACCTCTCCACCACAGCATCCACTCCAGGACAATCCGAAGATTCCACCTGACCAGAAGAAAATCGAGGATGAAACCCCGAATTACAGAAAAAGGGAGACACCAAGGTGGCAGAGCTGGCCCGATTATTGAGGGCAAACTCCGCTAAAGGCAAAAAAGCAACCCAATCATCCTGATCTGCAGACACAAAACACCTCAAATATGTCTCCAAGGTCTGATTCGTCCGCTCGGTCTGGCCATTAGTCTGAGGATGGAAAGCAGACGAGAAAGACAAATCTATGCCCATCCTAGCACAGAATGCTCGCCAAAATCTAGACACGAATTGGGTACCTCTGTCAGAAACGACATTCTCCGGAATACCATGCAAACGGACCACATTTTGAAAAAACAGAGGAACCAACTCGGAAGAAGAAGGCAACTTAGGCAGGGGAACCAAATGGACCATCTTAGAGAAACGATCACACACCACCCAGATGACAGACATCTTCTGAGAAACAGGAAGATCCGAAATAAAATCCATCGAGATGTGCGTCCAGGGCCTCTTCGGGATAGGCAAGGGCAACAACAATCCACTAGCCCGAGAACAACAAGGCTTGGCCCGAGCACAAACGTCACAAGACTGCACGAAGCCTCGCACATCTCGAGACAGGGAAGGCCACCAGAAGGACCTTGCCACCAAATCCCTGGTACCAAAGATTCCAGGATGACCTGCCAACGCAGAAGAATGAACCTCAGAAATGACTTTACTGGTCCAATCATCAGGAACAAACAGTCTACCAGGTGGGCAACGATCAGGTCTATCCGCCTGAAACTCCTGCAAGGCCCGCCGCAGGTCTGGAGAAACGGCAGACAATATCACTCCATCCTTAAGGATACCTGTAGGTTCAGAATTACCAGGGGAGTCAGGCTCAAAACTCCTAGAAAGGGCATCCGCCTTAACATTCTTAGAACCCGGCAGGTAGGACACCACAAAATTAAACCGAGAGAAAAACAACGACCAGCGCGCCTGTCTAGGATTCAGGCGTCTGGCGGACTCAAGATAAATTAGATTTTTGTGGTCAGTCAATACCACCACCTGATGTCTAGCCCCCTCAAGCCAATGACGCCACTCCTCAAAAGCCCACTTCATGGCCAAAAGCTCCCGATTCCCAACATCATAATTCCGCTCGGCGGGCGAAAATTTACGCGAGAAAAAAGCACAAGGTCTCATCACGGAGCAATCGGAACTTCTCTGCGACAAAACCGCCCCAGCTCCGATTTCAGAAGCGTCGACCTCAACCTGAAAAGGAAGAGCAACATCAGGCTGACGCAACACAGGGGCGGAAGAAAAGCGGCGCTTAAGCTCCCGAAAGGCCTCCACAGCAGCAGGGGACCAATCAGCAACATCAGCACCCTTCTTAGTCAAATCAGTCAATGGTTTAACAACATCAGAAAAACCAGCAATAAATCGACGATAAAAGTTAGCAAAGCCCAAAAATTTCTGAAGACTCTTAAGAGAAGAGGGTTGCGTCCAATCACAAATAGCCTGAACCTTGACAGGATCCATCTCAATGGAAGAGGGGGAAAAAATATATCCCAAAAAGGAAATCTTTTGAACCCCAAAAACGCACTTAGAACCCTTCACACACAAGGAATTAGACCGCAAAACCTGAAAAACCCTCCTGACCTGCTGGACATGAGAGTCCCAGTCATCCGAAAAAATCAAAATATCATCCAGATACACAATCATAAATTTATCCAAATAATCACGGAAAATGTCATGCATAAAGGACTGAAAGACTGAAGGGGCATTTGAAAGACCAAAAGGCATCACCAAATACTCAAAGTGGCCCTCGGGCGTATTAAATGCGGTTTTCCACTCATCCCCCTGCTTAATTCGCACCAAATTATACGCCCCACGAAGATCTATCTTAGAGAACCACTTGGCCCCCTTTATGCGAGCAAACAAATCAGTCAGCAGTGGCAACGGATATTGATATTTAACCGTGATTTTATTCAAAAGCCGATAATCAATGCACGGCCTCAAAGAGCCATCTTTCTTAGCCACAAAGAAAAAACCGGCTCCTAAGGGAGATGACGAAGGACGAATATGTCCCTTTTCCAAGGACTCCTTTATATATTCTCGCATAGCAGCATGTTCAGGCACAGACAGATTAAATAAACGACCCTTAGGGTATTTACTACCCGGAATCAAATCTATGGCACAATCGCACTCCTGGTGCGGAGGTAATGAACCAAGCTTAGGTTCTTCAAAAACGTCACGATATTCAGTCAAGAATTCAGGAATCTCAGAGGGAATAGATGATGAAATGGAAACCACAGGTACGTCCCCATGCGTCCCCTTACATCCCCAGCTTAACACAGACATAGCTTTCCAGTCAAGGACTGGGTTATGAGATTGCAGCCATGGCAATCCAAGCACCAACACATCATGTAGGTTATACAGCACAAGAAAGCGAATAATCTCCTGGTGATCCGGATTAATCCGCATAGTTACTTGTGTCCAGTATTGTGGTTTATTGCTAGCCAATGGGGTGGAGTCAATCCCCTTCAGGGGTATAGGAGTTTCAAGAGGCTCCAAATCATACCCACAGCGTCTGGCAAAGGACCAATCCATAAGACTCAAAGCGGCGCCAGAGTCGACATAGGCATCCGCGGTAATAGATGATAAAGAACAAATCAGGGTCACAGATAGAATAAACTTAGACTGTAAAGTGCCAATTGAAACAGACTTATCAAGCTTCTTAGTACGCTTAGAGCATGCTGATATAACATGAGTTGACTCACCGCAATAGAAGCACAACCCATTTTTTCGTCTAAAATTCTGCCGTTCACTTCTGGACAGAATTCTATCACATTGCATATTCTCTGGCGTCTTCTCAGTAGACACCGCCAAATGGTGCACAGGTTTGCGCTCCCGCAGACGCCTATCGATCTGGATAGCCATTGTCATGGACTCATTCAGACCCGCAGGCACAGGGAACCCCACCATAACATCCTTAATGGCATCAGAGAGACCCTCTCTGAAATTCGCCGCCAGGGCGCACTCATTCCACTGAGTAAGCACAGCCCATTTACGGAATTTCTGGCAGTATATTTCAGCTTCGTCTTGCCCCTGAGATAGGGACATCAAGGCCTTTTCCGCCTGAAGTTCTAACTGAGGTTCCTCATAAAGCAACCCCAAGGCCAGAAAAAACGCATCCACATTGAGCAACGCAGGATCCCCTGGAGCCAATGCAAAAGCCCAATCCTGAGGGTCGCCCCGGAGCAAAGAAATCACAATCCTGACCTGCTGAGCAGGATCTCCAGCAGAGCGAGATTTCAGGGACAAAAACAACTTGCAATTATTTTTGAAATTTTGAAAGCAAGATCTATTCCCCGAGAAAAATTCAGGCAAAGGAATTCTAGGTTCAGATATAGGAACATGAACAACAAAATCTTGTAAGTTTTGAACTTTCGTGGTGAGATTATTCAAACCTGCAGCTAAACTCTGAATATCCATTTTAAACAGGTGAACACAGAGCCATTCCAGGATTAGAAGGAGAGAGAGAGAGAAAGGCTGCAATATAGGCAGACTTGCAAGAGATTCAATTACAAGCACACTCAGAACTGAGAAAAAAAAAAAAAAAAAATCTTCAGCAGACTTCTCTTTTCTCTCCTTTCTCTGTCAATTAATTTAACCCTTTTAGGGGCCGGTCAAACTGTTATGGTTCTCAATGGCAAGAGAACATAGCCCAGCAAACATAAGAACTAGCTCTTGGAAGGATGGAAACTAAACTGACCATGAACTAAACCTGCCGCACAACTAACAGTAGCCGGGTAGCGTAGCCTGCGTTTTATCCCTAGACGCCCAGCGCCGGCCGGAGGACTAACTAATCCTGGCAGAGGAAAATATAGTCCTGGCTCACCTCTAGAGAAATTTCCCCGAAAGGCAGACAGAGGCCCCCACAAATATTGGCGGTGATTTTAGATGAAATGACAAACGTAGTATGAAAATAGGTTTAGCAAAATTGAGGTCCGCTTACTAGATAGCAGGAAGACAGAAAGGGCACTTTCATGGTCAGCTGAAAACCCTATCAAAATACCATCCTGAAATTACTTTAAGACTCTAGTATTAACTCATAACATCAGAGTGGCAATTTCAGATCACAAGAGCTTTCCAGACACAGAAACGAAACTACAGCTGTGAACTGGAACAAAATGCAAAAACAAACAAGGACTAAGTCCAACTTAGCTGGGAGTTGTCTAGCAGCAGGAACATGCACAGAAAGGCTTCTGATTACAATGTTGACCGGCATGGAAGTGACAGAGGAGCAAGGCTAAATAGCGACTCCCACATCCTGATGGAAACAGGTGAACAGAGAGGATGATGCACACCAGTTCAATTCCACCAGTGGCCACCGGGGGAGCCCAAAATCCAATTTCACAACATGTATGTATGTAGTATGTATGTAGTATGTATGTAATGTATGAATGTATTGTATGTAGTATGTATGTATTGTATGTAATGTATGTAGTATGTATGTAGTATGTATGCATGTAGTATGTATGTTGTATGTATGTATGTATGTAGTATGTATGCAGTATGCATGTAGTATGTATGTAGTGTGTATGCAGTATGTATGTAGTATGTATGTAGTATGTATGTATGTATGTAGTATGTTTGTATGTAGTATGTAGTATGTGTGTATGTAGTATGAATGCAGTTTGTATGTAGTATGTAGTATGTATGTAGCATGTAGTATGTATGTAGTATGTATGTAGTATGTATGTAGCATGTAGTATGTATGTAGTATGTAGTATGTATGTAGTATGTATGTAGCATGCATGTAGCATGTATATAGCAAGTAGTATGTATGTAGCATGTAGCATGTATGTAGCATGTATATAGTATGTATGTAGTATGTTGTATGTATGTATGTAGTATGTATGTAGCATGTAGTATGTATGTAGAATGTATGTAGCATGTAGTATGTATGTAGGGGGATGGAAATTTGTCTTCCAACAAGACAAAGACAATGATCCCAAACATAAAGCAAAATCTACAATGGAATGGTTCACAAATAAACGTATCCCAGTGTTAGAATGGCCAAGTCAAAGTCCAGATTCCATCGAGAATCTGTGGAAAGAGCTGAAAACTGCTGTTCACAAACAATCTCCATCAAACCTCACTGAGCTCGAGCTGTTTGCCAAGGAAGAATGGGCAAGAATTTCAGTCTCTCGATGTACAAAACTGATAGAGACATACCCCAAGCGACTTGCTGCTGTAATCACAGCAAAAGGTGGTGCAACAAAGTATTAAGTTAAAGGGACCGAATAATATTGCACGCCCCACTTTTCAGTTTTTGAATTTCCACAAAAATGTAAAATAACCAATAAATTTCATTCAACTTCACAAGTGTGTTCCACTTGTTGATTCTTCACCAAAAATTTACATTTGGTATCCTTATGTTTGAAGCATGATATGTGGGAAAAGGTTGAAAAGTTCCAGGGGGCCGAATACTTTCGCAAGGCACTGTAAGTGGATCACACTATTAAAAAGCAGTAAAAACCTAAAGGTTTGAATGAATAATGGAGTTTTGCAGGTTTCTTATAGATGAAAGCTGCTAGAGATGTTTTTGTTTCATTTGCTGTGTTTATTGGTCAACATAATTCTTTGATTTCCTTTTGCTCATATTCTGGGGGGCATGTCACATATTGCCAGCTAGCACAATTTTACTTTCTATGTGACAATGTAGTCTCCCATGCCTTATTGCCATTGATGTGATTCATCAGGGTATGTATTTAGAATCCTCTCATATTACATCTGTGAATGTTATACTATAATTTATATTTTGTATTAAATCTGAGGTGATTGATGGATCTGTTTATATTATTATAATATTTTTTAATTTTTTACTATTGTTTTCATTATTTACATTTATATGTTTTTATTTTATTATTAGTATTATTTTTATGCTACTGGCTTGCATCAGGAGTGGACTAACTTGGTGGCACATCATAAATGATAACACGCCCTTCAGTGATGGGTTCCGTGTTATCTGCAGCTGGTGTGTTTCTAGGACGCATGCGCAACCGACGGCACCCAGTATTATGGCATTGCTCATTAATAATTATTATTAACAGTATGTGCTTGCATCTACCCCCTCACTAAGCACCCTGACGAAGCTCGGACCTCACACCCAAAATGGTGCACCACCACATTATGGGTGTCAGATCCGAGCATTCCTACATGAACAATTTCCTGGAAAGTGGATTGGTCATCATGGGTCAGTTGAATGGCCACGAAGGTCTCCCAATCTGACCCACTTAGACTTTTATCTTTGGGGTCATCTGAAGGCAATTGTTTATGCTTTGAAGATACGAGATGTGCAGCATCTGAAACAACGGATACTGGTAGCCAGTGCTAGCATTTTTTCTGCGGTTTTGCTATCAGTGTCTCAAGGGTGGGAGAAGAGGGTTGAATTGACAATCCAACACAATTGGCAGCACTTTGAACACATTATATAAATGGTCATAAACTTGTAAATAACTCATGAAAGATTAAAGTTACATTAAAACCAAGTACACGATTGTTTTTCTTGTGAAATTCTCAATAAGTTTGATGTGTCAGATGACCCTCTTCCCATTGGAAAAAATAAAGTTGGATTCAAAATGGCCAACTTCAAAATGGCCGCCATGGTCACCACTAATCTTGAAAAGTTTTCCCCTCCCATAAACTAATGTGCCACAAACAGGAAGTTGATATCACTAACCATTCCCATTTTATTTAGGTGTATCCATATAAATGGCCCACCCTGTAGAATAAAGAAACATAAAATTAAAAACTAGACAAAGAGACACAGCGCTCACAAGAAGGAAGAAAAACTTAGCTTCTCATTGAGTCCCATAGGGGACATGCTACCTAATACAACTATCCACCTAGCTTCTGATTGCACCAGGATTTGCTTCAGATTCCCACCTCTAATACCACCATATATTCTGTCAATGCCTCTGACCTGAAGTCCTCGAGGGTCAGAATTGTGATATTGTCTGAAATGTTTTGGAAACATTTTTAGCAACAAAGGGTCCTCCACCTCACTGATGAGGTAAAATGAGACACATTCCCCTTGATAAAGCACATCCGCGAAACATGCGTCAGGGTGTTTGTGGTATCATGGACGGGCATTCCATACAACACTATGGATAAGCTATAATTATATTATTATACATTCCCTTTGACACAAACGCTACTGTGAAACTGGCCTTACCCAGACATTCCATTTTCCCTTTGTTAGACTTACTTAGGGCTTTATTATCTAGCTATCTCATGGTCTGTTACTAATCCACCTTACAACTCATTGTACTTGAGTACTATCCTTTTTTTGATTGTCTCCTCATACATATCTCATTTATATCTTGATTCATGTTTTTGTTACTAGATGTATTGAACTTTTAATATTGTTAATAAAGATTATATAATTTTATATTAATTTCTTCAGTGGTGTGTTTTGGGTATTCTATATCCATTGTATCAAGAAATACTACTATAGTAATCTATTTTTTAGATTTATCACCACCATTTTTATGGCATACCCCATCCCCTCCCTTGTCCTTGTCTTGTGTTTTGTTTTTATATGTGATTTACTTACTGAATAAGATGTTGAATTGACTCTTTTGATTATTCCCTTTGTTGAATGCCTTTCTGGGGGCTTCTGTTCGATTTTGTTGTTATTCAGGGCTTACCACCTGTTTATTATTGGAATTTCCTTTTTTATAGTATTTACTCTGAACTTTTCTTTTAGAAGGACCTAATTTACACAGTTTTCTAAAAACCTGTGATACCGGTTGGCCTCCACAAATATCCAGCATTTTCAAGGACAATGCCTGCAGCAGTGATGTGAATACACCTGAAGAAACCAAAAGAGATAAAATGACATTGAAGGACCTCCTCTGTAAAAGGATGAGGACTTGCTGGAGTAAGATAACATTGGAACAATATTTGCAACGAAAATTAATCCCCTGTAGTTTATGGATACACGTTTCCATCATTTTTAATTGATGATGAAAACCTCTTCAAAAACTGGGGAGAGGCATGTGGAGCGGCCCCCAAACGCAGGGCAGCAGGGTACTCAGTACCGGGTCCTTTTGTCTCGGTTCTGGGGATGTCACGGTGGCCCAACCCAGTCCGTGGCCCTGCTAAGGGGCGCCCAATTAAAGGTGTAGGTGAAAGTTTGTCAAGTGTTCGTGACGCCACCTGTGGTGTTCGGTCAGGGTGACTGACGCTGCTAGGGGTCCGCTGAGGTGATGGAATGGCAGCTAGATGGTGTAACTTCCCACAGGTGAAGTATGTCCCCAGGGCTTCCCTTGATGAGTAGATGGTGATGGTGTAGGTCGCAGTAAATGACGAGGACACAGGGTTGCAGTCTCTTTACCTTTTTACTGAAGGCTTCGGCATCCGCAATCCAGAGCACTGCTAACAGGGCTGACTGAGACCGGCCGGTTCGAAGGCACATCCAGAGTTCCCTTTGCAGGTGGAAATCAGTAGCCTACCTACTAGCACCTGGGTGTTGTAGTACCTCCCTGCTGAACACCACGGGAATAGTCCTCACAACTGTCGTGTATGTTTCTGTTCTCTCTCTCCGTCCCCCAGATTGTTTGGATAGGACGCACCCGTATGACGGGGTAGTCCTGGAGTTATTTTATAGGGACCCTAGAGACGCCCCTCTCCCACAATTGCCTCCGTTGTCTTCACTAGGCGTAAAGGTGAGACAGCCAACCTAGAGTTAACTGCCCTGCCGTAGTTCAGAGTAATGCGTAGAGTCTATTACTCCCTTGGCGTTCCGGCCGCCGGCTACGTGCCTCAGAAGGATGTTGCCGATCTCGGGGCACGACTCCTCCTGGTTCTATCTCCTTTGTGCTGTGATCTCGTTTCTCACTTCTCCACAAAATACTTTGCTTCTTGTCCTTTCTTAGGATGCCGCCGCAATGAGGTGCAGGCGCAGCTCCGTAACGATCTGTCTCGTGATAGGCCGCTGCCAGGATCGCACCCCTGACAGGGACCTCCCTGAATCTTTCCAAGCAACGCTCCCCTCTCACTGGATGTTACCTGGGCAAAACCCAGTCAGCTTCTCCCTAACTTCCTATCCGACCCCCAGTTTTACCAGAGTGTGAGGAGTGGCCTAATACATAGAACCTTTTGCTCCCCCTGGTGGCCGGAGTGTGAAGTGTAGTGTGTGACTGTGATACCTGGTCATGTGAACTCCTTTAGTGCCATCAGACGTACCATCACTCCTCCTGGTGGGAGAGCGACGTTACTGCAACGACCAGGACTCTGGGGCACTGCACATGTGTTCTAGCTTCCCTTATGTTTTTAAACATTCTAATAGACATTGATAAGAAAAACCTTGATGGACTAGAAGAAAAAAATCAAAAACCTACAGGAAAAGATATAACAAAATCTGACTGCAGACCAAATGGTTAAATTTGATCAGGATCTGGAGACTTGCTAAATTGGAGAAGGACATTCAATAATTGAAAACTGACAAAGGGATGTACAAGACTATCAGGTAAACAAAATTTCATGGGTTTAATATGACAGAGAGGAGCCAGAAGACCGCAGCATCTGATTTCTCCTACTTCTGCACTGATTAGAAGCACTTCACCTTCATATTAAATGGTATACATTTCTTTTAGCAGTGCAAAGATTAATCTGCTCAGTTGAGAGCTCCTGGAGAGTTTAGGCTCTCAGCTGTGCACTGTTAGCCACTCCCATCTCCTATGTAATCTGGACCACGGCTAACACTCTTTGTCAGAGCAAGCTTTAGGTGTTAGGTGTTTCCCAGTCTGGGACTTTTTTAAAGAGAGTTCTGAGGCAAACTAAATGGCTATTGCAACCTGTGCCATGCCAGATTAGCAAGGGCCTGACCACTAAGAACCTAACAACCACTAGCATGATCAGGCACATGTCATCTAAACACCGGACTTGGTGAGCCACACACATAGTCTATGACTGGTGCCATTGGGTGACACCACTGCCTCTTGCCCTGTGCAATGTGCTTCCTAATCTCCTGTCCAAAACACTGGTGGTGATGCCTCCTTACCTGCACCTATCCTTGCACATTCTGAATTACCATCATCAGGCACTTCCAAATTTTTGTTCCAGCACAGCATTCAGCTGTCCCTACCCCAGGCCATGCAATGAACAAGAAAGTTCCCAGCCACCCACCCACAGGCCCAAATGATAAACGGGCACATTTCCAATCTGCTTGCCGTGGAAATGTTGTCATTTAGGCTTGTAGACATGGAAGACTTCTGGTAACTCATGGCGGCAGCCATCCTTTGGTACTTGGTCCCTAGCCACCACTTTTTCTCTCGGTGTGGAATCCTCGCCTTGTACCAGCACATGTCCAGGAACATGACCCATGCCCTTACCAATGCACTTAGCGACCAAAACATGGACAAGTGCTTGTGGCCACAGATGCTACATTTCCCTGACGACACACTGGGTAAACTTTTTGATGGCTGAGGCCAAGTCACACTCTGGCACAGCACATGTGCTCCTGATGCCGAGGATTGCTGACTTTACTTCTATTGGAGTTTCCTCCACACCTACAGCAGTTCTTGCACCCTTTCTGACTCCTCCTCATTCTCCATCTCCGATGTGCTTTCTCAGAGCACATGATCCACATCCGCCGGAAGCTGGGAGCTCTGCAGCACAGCCTCAGTGAAGCAGCAACAGGCTCTGCTGAAGCTAATTTGTCTAGGAGAAGGAATAACAGATCAGACAGATCTGTGGTTTTTGCCGCTGAATCTCCAACCAGGCATGGTCGTGTGTGATAATGGACGTAACCTGGTAGTGGCTGTGAAGCTTGGCAAGCTCACAGATATACCAGGTTTGGCACATGTGCTCAAAATGGTAGTGCAATTTCTGAAAACATACCCAGATTTGCCAGAGCTACTGGTCAAGGTACGCCACATCAGAGCCCATTTTCGCAAGTCAGTTACAGCTGTCGCTGCTATGGCAGTGCTTCGGCAGCGCATGCCAGTGTCAGCTTACCAACTGGTGTGCAACATCACCATGTGCTGGAACTCTATGCTGCAAAGGTTAGTGAGGAGAAGAGGCCAGTGGTTGGTTGAGTTAAAGCTCCAACACACCTGCTGGTATTATTATCAGCCTCCGCACATAACAACTGAAGAGTTAACATGGATGTCTGACATTTGTTTGGTTCTCCAAGACTTTGAGGACTCCACAAAGATGGTGAATGGTGATGACGCCATAGTCAGCACAATTATCACACTTATGTGTCTACATAAACAGTCACTGCTCACCATTAAATATGAAGCTTTGCATATAACCAGGTGGGAATGGAGGAACACCAAACACGAAGTGATTGTAGCCAGCCCAGCTCCATTTCATCTGCTCAGCATGAATTCGGTATCAATAAGGAGGTAGACGCTTAGGTGGAAGAAGAATTAGAACAGGAGCTGGTGCCTAGTGCAACAGAGGATAGTAGTCACACAACCTTCGTGCCATCTCACCTATGTGGATAGACTGAGGATAGGAATAAGGAGAATGAGGAGGAAATGGAGAGTTGTCATCATGCTGAAGACAGGGAAGTGTTCGTTGTATGGAACTTGGCACATATGGCACATATGGCAGACTTTATGTACCACTGGCTTTCCCATGACACTCGCGTCACATTCATCTTGGTAAAAAAAAAGAGTACTGGTTGTTCACCCAGCTAGATCCATGCTACAAGGAGAACTTTGGATCTATTCTTCCTGAGTGGGATAGAGCTTCTAAAATGGTACTATTCCAAAAGGCCAGACTGTGGAGACCTGTGTGTCGTATCAGTGACTTCCCCCCTCCCACCAAACCCGCAATGCATTGATTAAGATCTGACACGATCGAAACGCCTCGCATATTTCTTGTACCTAAGCATTTGCATGCATGCAAGGAGTTATGGAATTGGAGGAATTTTAAGGAACAAATAAAGAAACATTGTTTAATGGAGCCGGAATGCCCTTTTTTTTTTTAAGGATGAGGATGACACGTGGTTTAGGCTTTTTGCTGTTCACGTATTTCTTGGCTGGAAATGAATGTTCATGTTTCTCAACTGATTAGCCATATCTCAACAGCCACCACTATTGCGAACATTTCCCATAGGGCTGGGTTGAGCCCCCAGTTTGATGTTGTCCATAGCTCCGGCCAAGCGCTTTTGCACCACTGGTTTTTGTAGATTGCTACAAAACCCTCATTTTTGCTCCACCCTAATGCTGGCCCTAGGTCCTTGCTTGCAGTTTCTCTACCCATGACACATCTATGTCCGTTGTATGATTGCAAGAACGTCTTCCACACTAACAAATCTGACTTTAGAGCGTGAGTGAGCCTAACTCTATGGCTGGGCTGGGAAGCGCCAACGATAGTCGGAGTGAGAATGCTCTGCCGACCAGCATTACGCGGCAGGCGAACGTCAGTAGACCCAGTAATGCCTGCATTTGCTGGAGGGTTACTTTTTTAACTTCACAGAAGCCTTCCAACATCTCCCGCGTTTTTTGTATTTTATCCGCCGGCAAGAAAAAAACATCGCCTTTGTGTCTATTTCGATGCCCAAGAAAGGCAAAACATTGCATGGTCCCTCGGCTTTTTGGGGGCGATAACGGCACTCCGAAATAATTTTTCTAGAAGAAAGGAGAAGAGTTTAGAATTTCTGGGACTGATGAACAAAAAATGGTCGAGGTAGCGGATCAGGGAATTGCTGCCCATATCGAACCAAACTAATCAGTCCAAGAAGGTACTGAATAGCTCAAAATAGTGACATGAGATGGAATATACCATGGGTAAGCACATATCAAAATAATAGTGCTGGTCCACCTTGCATCCTAATCGGTGGAAACATTTGGGGTGCACGGGTAGTAGGTGGAATGCCAATTCTATGTCGGATTTGGCTAACCGGGCACTGGGTCCGGCTGCCCGGACTAATTCTAGCGCCTTATCAAAAGATGCATATGTGATGGAAGCTTCTTCTGGGGATATAGCATCGTTAACCAATTCGCTCTTTGGGTGTGACAGATGATGGATCAGACGATATTTACCAGGTTCCTTTTTTGGAATAATGCCTAACGGCAATATTTTGATATTTTTGAAGGGCAGCGACTGAAAGGGGTCTGCTATTCTACCTAATTCAACTTCCTTTTGTATTTTCTGTTTTAGAATTTCAGGGAATTCACAAGCAGATTTTAGGTTATCCGATAGGGTTGGTGTTCTAGTCAACTTGAAAGGAATATAAAACCTGTCCGTAAAGCTAGAGTGTAATTGCCATGCCGCTTCTTTATTAAGGTAGAGATCTAGCCAGGGCCCCATCACTGAGGTTCTTCCTTGTCAGCGCTTTGTTTGACTGCTGAGTGCATCTTGAAGCTGGGTGTCCCCCTCCACAAACTGAGCAGTCGCGTCTGAATTTGCATAGTGCGTGGAAACGGCAGTTTCCCTCATTAAATAGCCAGCAGGCCCTGGGTTTTTGTACGACCACTGAGTTTTGACCTGTGGCTGTGGAGTAGCTAGTGGTCACGGATGGAAAGGGGGGCTGCTTCTGTGACAGCATCAGTCACAACCAAACGTCTGTAGCTTTCACCCCCCCAGCCTAGACCGGGCTGTAAGGCCAGCCGCCTGCGGAACTCCTCGTCATACCATCACCAGGCTGAACCGCCATGCGATTTGTATGAACTATATATCAGATCCTGATATATAAATAATTCAGAGCAGCGTTCCGGATGTTTCTGGCCCATAATACAGCCCAATACTGCAAAGGTCAGAAGCCAATTATTCATAGTTAATGCTACTCTTGATCTATTCCTATCATATCCCCATTCGTTAGCTTTATCTACCGTTTGTTTGTCGACTGATAATAATGACCATATGTCAACATAATTGTTGTTCCAAATTTTTTTCTAGTCTCCTGATGTATATGAGCGCCTAGCAGGCTGATCCCGCAGAAGAAGGAGTCTTTGTGTAAACTCGCTGACTGTATTGTTGTATTGTTTACCGCTGTACCGCTTGGATGCCATAGGTGTAGAATTAGTTCCTTTAACACAGAGGTTAGATCCATTTCCCTTAATTTAACCCCGTAAAGTAACAATTCATCGCTACCTTTGCAACACTCACCGCTGAGTGACTCTGGAGGAGTGTGCACCGATCCTAGAGGAACCCCGGCTCCCGCTGATGCTGACAGGGTGGTGTCACAGGATGGAGAAACTCTGGCTCCCGTTACAGCGATGGACTAGCCGACGTATTGACTGGAAACCAGGGAAGCTTGAGAGGTCGTATTCCTGGTTGTTAGCCAACGTTGGAGCACATGGCTGACTGTTGTGCGCTCGAGCCTCATTACAACCATGTGATGGTGGACTCTGGGACTATGTGGTAGCTGGCATGGCTGGAAGCCCTGGGGGGTGGGTCTCCCCAGCTGACAGCCTTGGAGGATGCACGCGACTTTTGGCATTTGTCATGTGCCCGATATCGCCTTGTCGGACCCTTCTGATGTGGCTGATGAAAGCCATCCTGAGGCCCGTGATCTGCGGTGGAAGAATGGGATTTGGGGCTGCTGCATCGGTGGCTGGCTAGCTACCTTCGGGGATGACGCCGGGGCCAATGGGCCCACTGTGCATAATGGGGCACTATTGGTTGGAGGCGCACTGAAGGAGCCCGGCCCCAACAGAGGTATGGACACAGACCCATGTGGAAGTTGAGGAGAGGGCGCAGGGGGTTGAGCACTGAGCCCGTTAATAATGTTTTGAATCCAGTGCTCACCTTCCTGCGCCGCTCTCCTCAGGGCCTCAATGATCAAAGCATCCGACATGCTGCAGGGGGATCTCAGACAAAAGCTTCCAGGTATCCGCCGTGGAAAAGAGGAAGTTACTGGCCCAGACACCTGGATTTAACCCCTGTAGGTGTGGCTGTAGGCACCTTCCCCTTTAAGAACCATTAGCCGGCTGGGGCATCCCAATTAGTGCATCACCAAGGGGAGTGGTTCGAGGGAGGGGACTGGGCATTGACAGTATTTTATTGGCATCTGTTATATGGGCTCCACAGTCAGAGGCGCGCTCCTTATGCAGTACCGCCACCTGCCATTGTGGAAAATATATTGAAAAAATTCCCATCAGACAATGCTAGAGGCAAGGGGTAAGCTTCTTTGCCCAACCAAGGAGGAGAGGCCAGGGAGACACACAGCAGAGGGAAGGGTACACTCTCAAAGGCTTGGGCCAATTTCATGACAATTTTTAACAAGGAGGGAAAAGATTTTAAAGATGGTCTGGCTGACAAAACCAGCGTACCCTTAATTCCTCTTCGACTTTCAACTATTGGGTCTCAAAGCTGTACACCTGGCATGAGCTGTCCCTCTATGCCTTGGAAGCATTGTGCTGCTCTGCTGCTAGCGTCTTGTCTGAGCGGGTGTTTATTGCCGCTGGGGTGGGGGTGAAGGGTCATAACAGACAGGCACATTTGCCTGTCAACAGAGAATGCAAACAGGCTCACTGTCATAAAAATGAGCAAAGCTTAAATTAGCCCACACTTTTCCACACCACCAGATGATAGCAGCACATAAACTGTTTGCAATATGCAATATTTTAATGAGGCTCACCAGTTGTTGCCTTTCAAGGATCTATGGATGACCCTCCTCATAATTTCTGTCTAGCATTGCAATTTCTGTAAAGCCTTTATGACTGCATAAATAAATCAACTGCACTTTGAAAATATTTTTGTTCAAAAGTTTTATATTGATTCAATGACTCATCCATACAGTTTATCATGGTTATTGTTGCATTATGGTGGTTTTAAAACCTACAAAAAGCGTAGAAAAATATTTCTGGATTAGATTACTCATCCGTTGAATATTACGTGCTTTCTGTCACATTTTGGTGGTATATAATAGTATAAAAAGCATTTGAAAATGTTGCTTGTTTGTTTACATTTCTTCCCCATACACTATTCCCTGCAATGGGGTACATTTTTGTGATATACTGTATAATACAAAAAAAAATGTAGAAATTTTGCTGGGGTACATTTCTCAGTCATACAGTATTACATGTTATTGGGTACATTTCGTAGGTATATAATCCTTAAAGAAGTTGTTCAAAATCTTATTGTTATTATATTTTTCACACATAGGCTATTCCGTGGTCTGGAGTACATTTCCTTGTATATTAATTTTCAAAAACTTGATGAACATTTATTGGTATTATATTGCTCTTCCATAGGATATTACACACGTGGTCAAAATTGTTGGTACCCCTCGTTTAATGACAGAAAAACCCACAATGGTCACAGAAATAACTTGAATCTGACAAAAGTAGTAACAAATAAAAAATCTATGAAAATGAACAAATAAAAGTCAGATATTGCTTTTCAACCATGCTTCCACAGACTTTAAAAAGAAATACAACTCATGAAATAGGCCTGGACAGAAATGATGGTACCCATAACTTAATATTTTGCTGCACAACCTTTTGAGGCAATCACTGCAAACGATTCCTGTAACTGTCAATGAGACTTTGGCACCTCTCGACAGGTATTTTGGCGCACTCCTCAAGAGCAAACTGCTCCAGTTGTCCCGTGTTTGAAGGTTGCCTTTTCCAGATGGCATGTTTCAGCTCTTTCCAAAGATGCTCAATAGGATTTAGGTCAGAGTTCATAGAAGGACACTTCAGAAAAGTCCAATGTTTTCTCTTAGCCAATCTTGGGTGTTTTTAGCTGTGTGGTTTGTGTCATTATCCTGTTGTAAAACCCATGACCTGAGACCAAGCTTTCTGACAGTGGGCAGCACATTTCTCTCTAGAATCCCTTGGCAGTCTTGAGATTTCATTGTACCCTGCACAGATTCTAGACACTCTGTGCCAGATGCAGCAAGTTTCACAGCATGTTTCACAGTAGAGACAGTGTTTTTTTTCTTGATATGCTTAATTTTTCCGACTGTGAACATTGAGCTGCCTTGCCAAAAACTTCCATCTGTCCATAGGACATTCTCCAAGAAGCTTTGTGGCTTGTCAACATGTAGTTTGGCAAATTCCAGTCTGGCTTTTTTATGATTTTTTTCAACAATAGTGTCCTCCTTGGTCTTCTCCTATGAGCTTGAAGTTCACTTTTAATCTGTTTAGAAGTTTTTCTGGGCTCTTTTGTTATCATTCGTATTATTCGTCTGTTTGATTTGTCATCAATTTTCCTCCTGTGGTCACATTCAGGGAGGTTGACTACAGTCCCATGGATCTTAAATTTCTGAATCATATGTGCAACTGTAGTCACAGGAACATCAAGCTGCTTGGAGTTGGTCTTATAACTTTTACCTTTAATATGTTTGGCTATAACTTTTTTTCTAATCTCCTGAGACAACTCTTTCCTTCACCTCCTCTAGTCCATGTTGAGTGTATTACACATCATGTCACCAAACAGCACAGTGAGTATCTGTAGCCCTATATACAGGCCCACTCACTGATTCCAAGATAGTAGACACCTGTGATTCTAGTTAGTGTACACACCTTGATTTAAAGGGAACCTGTCACCCCAAAAATCGAGGGTGAGCTAAGCCCACAAGCATCAGGGGCTTATCTACAGCATTCTGTAATGCTGTAGATAAGCCCCTGATGTATCCTAAAAGATAAGAAAAAGAGGTTAGATTATACTCACCCAGGGGCGGTCCTGGTCCAGTCCGATGGGTGTCGCGGTCCGGTCCGGCGCCTCCCATCTTCATCAGATGATGTCCTCTTCTGGTCTTCACGCTGCGGCTCCGACGCAGGCGTACTTTGTCTGTCCTGTTGAGGGCAGAGCAAAGTACTGCAGTGCACAAGCATCGGGCCTCTCTGACCTTTCCCGGCGCCTGCGCACTGCAGTACTTTGCTCTGCCCTCAACAGGGCAGACAAAGTACGCCTGCGCCAGAGCCGCAGCGTGAAGACCAGAAGAGGACGTCATCCTATGAAGATGGGAGGCCCCGGACCGGACCGCGACGCCCATCGGACCGGACTGCAGCGGGGACTGCCCCTGGGTGAGTATAATCTAACCTCTTTTTCTCATCTTTTAGGATACATCAGGGTTTATCTACAGCATTACAGAATGCTGTAGATAAGCCCCTGATGCCGTCGGCTTAGCTCACCCTCCATTTTGGGGGTGACAGGTTCCCTTTAACATGTCCCTTTTGTCACATTATTTTAAGAGGTACCATCATTTCTGTTCAGGCCTATTTCATGAGTTTTATTTTTTTTTTATTCAGTGGAAGCATGTTTGAAAAGCAATGTCTGACTTTCATTTATTCATTTTCATAGATCTTTTATTAATACTTTTGTCAGATTCAAGTTATTTCTGTGACCATTATGGATTTTTCTGTCATTAAACGAGGAGTACCAACAATTTTGTCCACGTGTGTACATCTTCTTGGGTGCATTTCATTACTATATAAGCTTCAAAAACCTTGTTTATCCGTATATATAAATTTTATCTGTATCATATTGCTCATCCATAGGGTATTACATCTTCTTGGGTACATTTTGCTGGAATATAACCCTCAAAAAGTCTTAAAAAATTTAGTCTGTGTGCACATGTTGCAGATTTGGTGTGTTTTTGTTGCGTTTTTTTCTGTGCGGATTTGTGACAAGACCTGAAGCAAAACCAGTTGCCAGCAAAGTGAATGAGAAATCTGACTTGTAGATTTGGTGCAGAAAATAGTCTGCTGCATGTCATTTTTCTGTGCATTTTTGCCCTGCGTTTTTCACCATTGACTTCATTCAAATTAATCGTAAACGCAGGCAAAAATGCACCAAAAAGTGCATTTTTGCAGCTGTGTCTCCTGACAAGAGATGGAGAAATGGGGCAGAAATTTTACTCAATGTATGCACCAACCCTTATTGGTATTATATTGCTCACCCATAGACTATTCCATGGTCTGGAGTACATTTCCTTGGTATATAACCCTCAAAAGTGCATAGTCTTTATGAGTCTACGAGTTCCAATTTGAACAGAATGTGTATGAGGTCCTCCTTTATGTCTACAGGGTGTTTCTGAGTCACTTATTTTTGGCAGTTCTTGCTTCCTTCATAAATTCAACTGAAATTTCCTATATTTTCATTAAAAAAAAAATCAATTTTGGTTTACTTAAATTATATATTTTTTTTAAATTTTGCCTTATATACAAGTCATTATACAGGAAAAAATGTTTCTTCACTTTTTTCCTGTAAAATACAATTTCTCGTAGGTTTGGAATGTTTTATTTTTATTGCAAGTCCTTAAAGTGGAGTAAAAGTGTGACACCATTGTTCTCAGCAGTGATCTGGGAGTCAGAGATGCTTCCAGGGGTCTTCCCCATGCTGTTCTCCTTCCATTCTGCACTTTTTCCATCCATTTGAACATTTTCACTCCCCTCAGACCTCTCTGTAGGGACTGCTGAAAAAACACTTGCCTTTCCGATTGACTCCCATTATACTTGTTATTCGAAACGAGCATTCGAGTATTAGGAATTGCTCTGTTCGAGCAACAAGCATTTCGGTGCTCACTCATCTCTAGTCACATATTATCAATGCGTGACACATGCAAACACAATTCTTTAGGTAGAAGATACTTTTCAGGAAATATTTTTGTCCACCACTAGGTGTCAGGCATGTTTCAGCGTTGTTCAAACCAGTAGCTCAAATCTGTTTCTTTTTTTTTCAGATTATCGACACTGTACTAAATCTCATATTATAATTATATAACAACATATAGAAAAACCCCTTCATAATACTCATTTCTTGTCTATCTATTTAAAGAGTTGCTCTATATTTCCCAGACTGAAGAATTGGTCTACGTGGCCCCAAATCAGAAAAATACTAAACTTTTATCTCTTTATTTTCATTGACTTTATCAATTTTTATTCCTGTACTTGTACTTGTCAATGGTTTCTTAGTCCTTTCAGTATATTTGCCTCCATGCAGGATGGTTAAGGGTCCATTTACACAAATCGACTGGCGATACTAAACAAGCGCTGATCGGTAAACCTTTACCTGTCGGACGGGATAGTACGTCCAAGGTCAGATCCCCTGCTCTGATGTGGGCTCCGGCGGTGAGCCCACATCAAAGCCAAGACATGTCAGCTGTTTTGTGCAGCTGACATGTGCGAGCAATAGTGGCGAGTGGAATTGCGATCCACCCGCCGCTATTAATTAGTTAAATGCCGCTGTCAAATGCTGACAGCGGCATTTAACTACCGCTTCCGGCCAGGCGGCCGGAAATGCAAGCATCGCCGACCCCCGTCACATGATTGGGGCTCAGTGATGCGTCGGCATAGTAACCAGAGGTCTATGGTTGCTGATGCCGGCTTGCTGTGAGCACCACCCTGTGGTCGGCGTTCATAGCAAGACTGTAATTCAGCTACTTAGGAGCGATCTGATGAGCGCTGCTATGTCGTAGAGCCGATCAGGCTATGCCAGCTTCTAGCCTCCCATGGAGGCTATTGAAGCATGGCAAAAGTAAAAAAAATGTTTAAAAAAAAATGAAATAAATAAAAAAAATCTAAAAGTTTAAATCACCCCCCTTTCGCCCCATTCAAAATAAAACAATAAAAATAAAATCAAATATACACACATTTGGTATTGCCACGTTCAGAATCGCCCGATCTATCAATAAAAAAAGGACTAACCTGATCGCTAAATGGCGTAGCGAGAAAAAAATTCAAAACGCCTGAATTCCTTTTTTTGGTCCCCGTGACATTGCATTAAAATGCAATAACGGGCGATCAAAAGAACATATCTGCACCCAAATGGTATCACTAAAAACGTCAGCTCGGAGTGCAAAAAATAAGCCCTCACCCGACCCCAGATCACGAAAAATGGAGACGCTACGGGTATCGGAAAATGGTGCTTTTTTTCTTTAGCAAAGTTTGGAATTTTTTTCATCACTTAGATAAAAAATAACCTAGACATGTTTGGTGTCTATGAACTCGTAATGATCTGTAAACTTATAATGGAAGGTCAGTTTTAGCATTTAGTGAACCTAGCAAAAAAGCCAAACAAAAAACACATATGGGATTGCCCATTTTTTTGCAATTTCACCGCACTTGGAATTTTTTTTCACATTTTCTAGTACACGACATGCTAAAACCAATGATGTCATTCAAAAGAATAACTCATCCCGCAAAAAATAAACCCTCACATTGCCATATTGACGGAAAAATAAAAAAGTTATGGCTCTGGGAAGGAGGGGAGCGAAAAACGAACACGGAAAAATGGAAAATCCCAAGGTCAAGAAGGGGTTAATAGCCAGTTTACACAGACCAAAGTAAACTATGTGCAGTGAGCAATCTATGATAAATTACTCAGTGCGCTAAAGGTACCTTCACACGAAGCGACGCTGCAGCGATAGCGACAACGATGCCGATCGCTGCAGCGTCGCTGTTTGATCGCTGGGGAGCTGTCACACAGACCGCTCTCCAGCGACCAACGATGCCGAGGTCCCCGGGTAACCAGGGTAAACATCGGGTTGCTAAGTGCAGGGCCGCGCTTAGTAACCCGATGTTTACCCTGGTTACCAGCGTAAAAGTAAAAAAAACAAACAGTACATACTCACCTGCGCGTCCCCCAGCGTCTGCTTCCTGACACTGACTGAGCTCCGGCCCTAACAGCACAGCGGTGACGTCACCGCTGTGCTTTCACTTTCACTTTAGGGCCGGCGCTCAGTAAGTGTCAGGAAGCAGACGCTGGGGGACGCGCAGGTGAGCATGTACTGTTTGTTTTTTTTACTTTTACGCTGGTAACCAGGGTAAACATCGGGTTACTAAGCGCGGCCCTGCGCTTGGTAACCCGATGTTTACCCTGGTTACTAGTGTAAAACATCGCTGGTATCGTTGCTTTTGCTTTCAAACACAACGATACACGGCGATCGGACGACCAAATAAAGTTCTGGACTTTATTCAGCAACCAGCGACATCAAAGCAGGATCCTGATCGCTGCTGCGTGTCAAACTAAACGATATCGCTAGCGAGGACGCTGCAACGTCACGGATCGCTAGCGATATCGTTACAAAGTCGTTTCATGTGAAGGTACCTTTAGACTGTCATGGCTTTCAGCAGAGTGAGTCCTGTTTACACAGGAATCGCTCCCTCTCACTTCATCCGCTTGTCCAGTAAAATATAAGCCCCCACAAAATTCTGTGTATGTGAAATCTCAGTACCAATGCTTTCTGGCTGATGTTTTGGTCACTTTTGAATGTTGGTTGTGCTTTCACACTCGCGGTAGCATGAGACTGACTCTACAACCCACACAAGTGGCTCAGGTACAGTAGCTCATCCAGGATGGCACATCAATGCAAGCTGTGGCAAGAAGGTTTGCTGTGTCTATCAGCGTAGTGTCCAGAGGCTGGAGGCGCTAACAGGAGACAGGCCAGTACACCAGGAAATGTGGAGGGGGCTGTAGGATTGCAACAACCCAGCAGCAGGACCGCTACCTCAGCCTTTGTGCAAGGAGGAACAGGAGGAGCACTGCCAGAGCCCTGCAAAATGACCTCCAGCAGGCCACAAATGTGCATGTGCCTACACAAATGATTAGAAACCGACTCCATGAGTGCCCGATGTCCACAGATGAGGGTTGTGCTCACAGCCCAACACCGTGCCGGATGCTTGGAATTTGCCACAGAACACCAGGATTGGCAAATTCGCCACTGGCGCCCTGTGCTCTTCACAGATGAAATCAGGTTCACACTGAGCACATGTGACAGACGTGACCAAGTCATGAGATGCCGTGGAGAACGATCTTCTGCCTGCAACATCCTTCAGCATGACCAGTTTGGCAGTGGGTCAGTAATGGTGTGGGGTGGCATTTCTTTGGAGGGCCGCACAGCCCTCCATGTGTTCGCCAGAGGTAGCCTGACTGCCATTAGGTATTGAGATCCTCAGACCTCAGGAGACCATCCACCGCCTCATCAGGAGCATGCCCAGGCATTGTAGGAGATGCATCAATGGAATCAGGATCTCTGTCTCTATATTATGCTGCTCACAGATAAGGTTGCAAAAACCTGGTGACAGATTCCATTTAAGGGGTTCTAACCTCTATGGGGTTGATTGTAACCCTAAGATATTTTATAGGCTAGCGCTGCCATAGTACCCCATTAACATCTCACAGTTGCAGATACACCTTATAATCGTGACAGTAAAGGGCCTTATTCCTCAGAACCGCTTATTAAAAAAAGTAAAGTCCAATTTAAAAATAATTTTTCTCTCCTCTGATATGATCTAACATGTCAGAGGAGAGAGAAGTGATGTCCCCAGGCACCCCACGGTACCTCGGTACTGGCGATGCAATCCCCAGACCCTCCTCCTCCTGTTCCCGAAATAAAATGGCAGGCCCAAGCAATAGTAAGGATGCTTTCTATTGGTCTCTGACTTTTGATGACTGTGATAAATCCTAGCCATATTAAAACATGCTTTTTATAATCTTTCTTTCCCTTTAACTATGGTTGAGCTTAGCGTTAGGGTTGGGATTAGGGTTAGGGCTGGGGTTAAGGTTGTGGTTAAGGTTGGGTTTAGGGTTGGTGTTAGGGTTTGGGTTAGGGTTGGAGTGAGGGTTAGTGTTCGAATTAGGGTTGGGGTTAGTGTTAGGCTAGGTTCACATTGCGCTAGGTGAGTCCGTCTAACAGACACGTTTTTAAGTAGTGAAAACGCAATATAACGCACATACTAACGTGCCCATAGACTTGAATTGTCTGACGCCTCGTGACGCATGCCAAAATTGGCATGCGTTAGTCACATAACGTTTTTTTCTGACGGACCTTGGAACGCGGCTTGCAGCGTTTTCGGGTCCGGTCAAGCTAACGCAATACTAACGGAAGCGTTAATTCTGCCATTGATGTCTATGGCAAACGCAGCCAGACGCAAATCTTGATAAATTACCAAATAGAACCATACGTTTTAATAGCGTTTGAGGGAGGTCCATGTGGTCATGTGACAGGAAACAGGATTTCAGCCATTTATGTCCCAAGCACACATCCTGAGGCCTGCTGCACACCAGAGAAAATGTTTCTTGCAAAAGATCACAGGAAATGTAAGTACATTTGTATATATATATATACTAGATGGTTGCCCGATAACGCATCGTGTATTCTAGAATATGCATGTCCACGTAGTATATTGCCCAGCCATGTAGTATGTAGTATATTGCCCAGCGACGTAGTATATTGCCCAGTGACGTAGTATACATCACAGAGCCACGTAGTGTATTGCACAGTGAAGTAGTATACAGCACCCAGTGACGTAGTATACAGAACCCAATCACGTAGTATATTGCACAGCGACGTTTGTCACAGTATCCTGTGTGAGCGGTGAGCAGAGGGGTGTATGCAGGCGCCGGGCAGCGAGTGCGGGGCGGCCCTTTGTTTTCTGACTGTGCGCGTCGCTGATTGGTCGCGGCAGCCATGACAGGCAGCTGCCGAGACCAATCAGCGAATTAATACCGTGACAGAAGGACAGAAAGACGGAAGTACCCTAGACAATTATATAGTAGATATCTCTGTATACATCATGGGATCTGTATTGTACGACGGATGTGTGTGTACTAAAAATGTATTGCTTTGTTGCAGATGTCGGATAGTGAGGGAAGCAGCAGCAGCAGCAGCAGCGTGTCTGCGGTTTTTTCATCTCAGTCGGTAGGCTTGCAATTTAAAAAACCACTAAAATTTTTTTTTTAAATTCAGTGTATTAAGCTAAGCACGTGTATAATCATGTTTCTATTGCAAATAGGAGTCTTCGGAGCCCGAGGCTGCTAGGCCCCCCCCAAAAAACAGGCAAAACCAACAAAGGTACATGGCAGACATTTTTAAGTTTTGCAAACATAAATTTATTGATCAAAGAAATGTAATTTTTTTTTTCCATTTACATACACAATAGGTTGTGGCACACGGAGGACACGAGAGGAAGAAGGTTCCTCACCGTCTGTCGTCTCCACAACTGCCAGTGGTAAATATAAAACTAGAAATTTTCTATCCAATATTTATCTACAATCTATCTATTCACTTTCTATCTGCTATATCTATAAACTATCTATCCACTATCTATCTCTCTCTCTCTCTCTCTCTCTGTCTATCTTTCGCTGTATCTATCTATGTATCTATCTATCTATGTATCTATCTATCTATGTATCTATCTATGTATCTTTCTATCTCTGTATCTATCTATCTATGTATCTTTCTATCTCTGTATCTATCTATCTATGTATCTATCTATGTATCTATCTATATATCTATCTATCTATCTATGTATCTATCTATCAGTCTACCAATAAACTGAAATTGAACCTTTCAACATAACGTTTTGTGTTTACATAGTCCAAGTCAGCGAGCCCAAAAAAGAAAAGGATTGTGGTTGACGAAGAGCCATTGACCATTCACAACGAGACACTGATCAACCTTGTGGAAGCCAACCCCTCAATATGGGACCAAAGCGACAGCTCCCACCATGACATAGTGAAGAACCGCAAGTTGTGGGATCAAATTATCTCTCACTTCGATCCCCGATACATGGAGAAGTCGTCAACCTCAAAGAAAAAAATTGGTAAATATTGGTGATGTTAAATTGTCTACTATCTATCTCTGAACTATCAACTACCTATACACTAAACTATTTCTCTATCATCTATAATTACTATCTATCAACTATCTATCTACTAGCTATATATCAACTATCTTAACTAACTATACACAATTTTTAAACTATCAATATAAGAACTGTCTACTAATATATATATATATTTTTTTAACCTTTTTTTCAAAATTACAGCGGATGCGGTCCATACCCGTTGGAAATCAATAAGGGACCGCTTTGTCCGTGACTACCGGAATAGTCAAACTGTACCAAGCGGAGCAGGTGCAAAACGGGTGACCCCGTAAGTGCATTACGAGCAATTGCTCTTTCTTCAAAAAACATTGTCTCAGCGCTCGTAAGTACAAATTGGTCTGTGTGCGAGACAAAATTGTTTAGAAATTAAAGCAAAATATATATTTTTTTTTTTTGTTACAGCACGATATGCAGTACCGCCGCGCCTAGACAGGCAGAAGAACTGGAGCCATCTCCACTGGAACCAAGTCAGCAGACGGGCGCTGAAGACGTGTCTGTCATCAGCGAGCCACAATCTGGGGAGAGAAGCACTGTAGCTTCAGGTGTGAGTGCCCGGTTGCAATCGCAGCGTGGACGCAAGCGAGCTTCACAAAAAGATGAAGCTGATGCCATTATTGTCGATGGACTCCAGCGGGTTGAGGACATGTGTCGGAGTGAACTGAAAGACCTGAGGCGGGAAATTACCGACTTGCAATCTCGTGAGTCTGTCTATTCTGCAAATGAGTGGAAGCTACTTTTTTTGTCCTATGTTCCTGTAGCACAAAATATCCCGGCACACAGAAACCTTTTGTTTCGGCAAAGACTGAATGACCTTCTTGAGGAATTTGTGGGACCCCAGGAACCAGCTCCATCGAGAACCAGAGGCATAGACATGCCGGCCTACAACCCTCAATATAGAGCCCGGTGTGAACCGAGCATGGAACATCAGAGACAAAGTAGCAGTCCATCATACACCTGGGCAGACAATACGCCCGCGCAATACCAGAGTCTATAGTACAGCTCACTGTCCCCAGCCAGGTGCAAACTGTGTTTCACGTTTTTTGGTTTCTTGTTTTGTTTCCCACCCAATTTCGTGTGTGTTTTTTTACATCCCTATGGGATATCATATGTAACAAGTTCACAACTGTTCTTTCATAAAAATTTGGAAACGTAAGTAAACTGTTTAAAATCTGATTCTTGTATGACTGTGAACACAACATAACAGTAATGTAACATTTTACAAGACATATTTTACAAGACATATGGGAAATAAAAAAAACCCAAAAAAACAAAAACACATCAGGACACAGCTTCAGACTTGAAATAAATTTTACACGTGTCTGTCTTGCCATGGAACATGCCCCTCATGTATGAAGTACTGTGCAAATTGGTCACGAATCCTCATTATTTGAGCTGTAGACCGAACCGCAGTAGATTCAATGCTCATGAGGTTCGACTCACATTCATTGGGGTCAACCACCTGGGGTTCATGTCTGGCCACAAAATTATGCAGACAGATGCATGCCTTCACAACACAGTCCACATTTTCTGGTTGCAGTTGCATGCACGTTAGTAGAATTCGCCATTTTAATGTCAAAATCCCAAAGGCGCACTCCACATAACGTCTTGCCCGGCTCAAGCGATAATTAAAAATGCGCTTGGTGGAGTTCAGACTGCGGCTTGAATACGGTTTGAGGAGATTTTGCCCAAGTTGGAACGCCTCATCACCAACTAAAACAAAGGGCAAACTTGGGTCTTCGGTCCCCGGTAGAGGTCGTGATGAGGGTATGTTAAAATTGTTGCTGTACAAACATCTCCCCATGTTGGAGTCTCTGAAGACTCTTGAATCGTTAGTACGGCCATACGCACCAATATCCACAGCTACAAACCGGTATCTTGCATCCGCAATAGCCATCAAGATTATCGAGAAGTATTTTTATAATTATAGTACAGGGACCCACTATGCGCTGGTTTCTGAATCCGTATGTGCTTGCCATCCACGGCACCAATACCATTGGGGAAATTAGCCACATCCTCGAACTGTTGGGAAATCGCTAGCCACATTTCTGTTGTCGGGGTTGGTAGCACAAGTGGTTGCAAGTTGTTCCAAATGGCATCACAAGTTTCCCGAACCAGTTGGCAAATTGTTGACTTCCCCAGTCTAAATTGGTAATGCAGTGACGCAAAAGATTCTCCAGTAGCCAGATATCTGTTGGCATTCAAAAAGAAAAAAAAAGGAAATTGTTTAGGATTTTAAAGGACAACTAAAAGGCTACATACAATAGAATATACAATTGCTAAATGAACATTATGCCCCACGATGCCTAGATCTAGTCTTTGTCAATAGAATGAGAAAAAATTTTATAATTACCTCACAGTCACTACTAATCGTTCCTCCGCACAGATGCTTTCACGGAAAGTGCTGCGATGATGATGTATCTCATCCTTCACATGTGAAAGCAGAACATCAAAGGTCTCAATGGACATTCGTAGATAGCGTTGGAATTTGTGGAATTTGGAGGGGTGATCCCGAAGCTGAAGATACAGGGTGTGAAAGGCACCATATGTACTCCGCAAGAAATTCACTTCGTGGATCCAATATCTTCTTTGCGAACTACGCTTTCTCTGCCGAAGTCGCAACCGCATCAAGCGAAATCGAACCAGCTCAGACACAAACATCTTGCTAGCAGAAGTTCACTCAATGCTTTCAAAATGGAGAATGAGTCTGCACCCACACCCCGATGAGGACAAAAGGAGAAAAAAACAAAAAAACTTTATTGACAGTGACAAACGCAGACAAACGGATACATCGCGAACGGACATCAAAATGAGAAAAACGCTGTCAAAAGCGTTAACGTAAGCGTTAACGTGAAGCCGATTTTTCGACAAATTTGATCCTTTTCTGTACATGCGTTTAACGGATCCGTTTAACGCCATGTACTTGACGCAATGTGAACCTAGCCATAGGGTTGAGGATAGGGTTGGGTTTAGGGTTGGGGTTATGGATGGAGTTGGTGTTAGGGTTGGAGTTGGGTTTAGGTTTAAGCTTAGAGTTAGGTTTGTGGTTAGGGTTAGGCTTTAGCGTTAGGGTTAGGCTTTAGAGTTAGTGTTTGTTCAAATGTAAAAAGTAAAAAATTATAAAAAAAAAAATTCTACTAATACCTTAGGTCCACTAGAGTGGACTAGATTAGGTTAGGTTTACTAGTGTAATAGTATTAATAATAATAAATAATAATAATAATAATTTTATTTATATAGCGCCAACATATTCCGCAGCGCTTTACAACTTATAGAGGGGACTTATACAGACAACAGACATTACAGCATAAAAGAAATCACAGTTCAAAACAGATACCAGGAGGAATGAGGGCCCTGCTGCTCGCAAGCTTACAATCTATGAGGAAAAGGGGAGACACAAGAGGTGGATGGTAACAATTGCTTTAGTTATTTGGACCAGCCATAGTGTAAGGCTCGGGTGTTCATGTAAAGCTGCATGAACCAGTTAACTGCCTAAGTATGTAACAGTACAGACACAGAGGCTATTAACTGCATAAAGTGTATGAGAACATGATGGAGGAACGTGATTATGTTGTTGTTTTTTATTAATAGGCCACACAGGGATAATTAGGTTAATGCGTTGAGGCGGTAGGCCAATCTGAACAAATGAGTTTTTAGTGCACGCTTAAAACTGTGGGGATTGGGGATTAATTGTATTAACCTAGGTAGTGCATTCCAAAGAATCGGCGCCGCACGTGTAAAGTCTTGGAGACGGGAGTGGGAGGTTCTGATTATTGAGGATGCTAACCTGAGGTCATTAGCAGAGCGGAGGGCACGGGTAGGTTGGTAGACTGAGACCAGAGAGGAGATGTAGGGTGGTGCTGAGCAATGGAGTGCTTTGTGGATGAGGGTAGTAGTTTTGTACTGGATTCTGGATTGGATGGGTAGCCAGTGTAATGACTGGCACAAGGTAGAGGCATCGGTGTAACGGTTGGCGAGGAATATGATCCTGGCAGCAGCATTCAGGACAGATTGGAGCGGGGAGAGTCTGGTAAAAGGTAGGCCAATTAGTAGAGAGTTACAATAGTCCAGACGAGAATGAATAAGTGAGACAGTAAGAGTTTTTGCAGAGTCGAAAGTAAGAAAAGGGCGAATTCTGGAAATGTTTTTGAGATGCAGATATTAATTTAGGTTAGGTTTACTAGTGTTAGATTCGGCATTTCCAGTAGTGAAACCAAATCTGCTTCTGAAGCAGAACAGTTTTCAGATAGTGATGATTCCTCTTCCACCAAGTGATCCCACAATCCAATGGTAGTGGAGTCAGTTGTTACTGCTGAAGCGTCAGTGGCATAGAAAAGTTCCTCAGTGACCCCTCCATTGCGGTGTCCTGACAGTATATTTTCCCCTAAAATTCCCCATTTTTCAGCACCCCGGAATAAAGTTACATGTCATGAATTTTAGACCCTTTGAATTTTTCAAAATTATTGTAACCCCAGAAGTCCTCTAGTTAATTGCCCACCAAATCACTTTATATGCTCGGCAATATATTTCCCAAAAACCCACATCCTTTCATTCCCGTTCATGGATCCAAACAAATGTTCCTGAAATAAAACATTTTTTGGGCCTTACCCTTTACTTGGGTTTCGTAAAAAAAATCAATTCTCTGTTCCTACTGGGCAACAGAATCTGTCCACAGCACCCCTGTATTTGCAACTCTCATGTCCCGAGCCCGTTATGAAGCCCTAATGAGATTCCTTAAGTTTAGGGATATTTTGCAAGCTTTCCCAAGAAATGACACCCAACTATGATTGCTTTAGCAAACTCAGACCTATCATTTTTCTCCTAAAAGAATTGTTTCTAAATTCCTACTCCCCAGAGCAAAATGAGTTTCAACGGATGTCTGTCATTCCAACACTTTATTAACTCCAAGCGCACCAAACGAGTCTTGCAATATGATAGAGCTCAGTGAGAAAATGCAAATTGTGATTTTTCAAACTTGTGTTGCATCAACTGCCTAAAAAATTGTGGTATCAAACTACTCACTACTTCCCTACATAAATACATTATATGGTTAAATTTACAAAAAATATTTTTTTCTTGAACCACACAGGCTCTGCAAATATAACAATCTATTCCAAATCCAAAGTTGTGTTCCAAAAATTTAATTTGTACCACTTTCATTCTGAGCCTTGACATTTGTCCAGACAGAACTTTTTGACTACATGTGGAGTATCACTGCGCTCGTAAGAAAGTGGGTAACAAACTGTGGGGTCCACTTTTTGATGTTAATTCTTGCAGAAGTGAGAAATCTGGGGCTAAAGTAAGATTTTTGAGAAAAAAATGTCATCAAATTCGGTGTAGTTTTTAATATGGTGTCACTTTGGGGTATGTTCTGTCATGTAGGTCCCGCAAAGTCACTTCAAATGTGATGTGGTCCCTATAATAATGGTTTTCTAAATTTTGTTGGAAAAATTAGAAATCGCTGGTCAACTTTTAACCCTCAGAACTTTCTAGCATAAAAAAATGTTTAAAAAATTGTGCTGGTGTAAAGTAGACATGTGTGAAATTTATTAACTATGTTGTGTGGCTTAACTCTCTGGTTTAAGGGCATAAAAATTAAAGTTTTAAAATGTCTAATTATTTTTTATTTTTGCCAAATTTCCATTCTTTTCACAAATAAATGCAAGTCAAATCAAACAAATTTTAACACTATCAAGGAGTACAATATGTCAGGAAAAAACAGTCTCAGAATCACTGGGATACGTTGAAGCTTTCCAGAGTTATTACTACATAAAGTGAGACTGGTCAGATTTCAAAAATTCGACCTGGTCATTAAGGTTAAAATTGGCTAGGTCACTAAGGGATTAAAACCTTTAAAATATATAAAAAAGTTAATTCAGTTTGGGATTTCCATAATTGTACAGACCTGCAGAATTATGTAACCAGGTTATTTTATTGCATTGAACAAAGTAGAAGTGTTTATTTTACCAAGTTCACCCTACATGTACGGTAATTTTATTCCTGTTTTTCAAGTGCAGTACTGTCGACAGAAAAATGAAAGTTGGAAAACAGTTAATATCAATAGGATTGCTGTTTATTAGTGTTGAGCGATACCATCCGATACTTGAAAGTATCGGTATCGGAAAGTATCGGCCGATACCGGCAAAGTATCGGATCTGATCCGATACCGATACCCGATACCAATACAAGTCAATGGGACTCAAGTATTGGAAGGTATCCCTGATGGTTCCCAGGGTCTGAAGGAGAGGAAACAAGCCGTGACGTAATTCTCAGGTCCTAAATTCCTAGAATTAGGAATTTAGGACCTGAGAATTACGTCACGGCTTGTGATTGGTCGCGTGGCGGTCACATGAGCGGCACGCGACCAATCAGAAGCCGTGACGTCATGGAAGGCCATAAACGCGCTCATTTTAAGCAAATAAGGCTGCCGGTTACCAGCGGTGATGTCCAGGGGCCTCCAGACAGGTGAGTATATCAATATTTTTTATTTTAATTCTTTATTTTACACATTAATGTTGTTTCGATACCGATTCCCGATACCACAAAAGTATCGGATCTCGGTATTGGAATTCCGATACTTGCGGTATCGGAATGCTCAACACTACTGTTTATACAATTCGTTATATTTCATACTTAATTTCCTTTTACCATTGGAGAGATTTTCATAGCTAGATATGCCAAAATCCTTGTTTAATTTGCGACGAAAAAGCTGAAATCCCCAGAATCCCTTGAAAAGGATTCAGTAAACCTGGAAATGTGGACTCCACAGAGTCTCATCTTAAATGGACTAGATATACGCATGTTTGAACTCTGGTGCCTTTATTGTCTATAGGACTCCTGGAGGAAGCCAAGAACATTGCTCAATAAGTTTCCCCCTATCCATTACTTACTATTTTGAGAATAACCCTTTTTAGCAAAGTAGCTTTAAAAGATTATACAATGTCTCTTGATAAAGCTTAAAAAATAGTAATCAATGCTTGTCTAAAGGTACCGTTTCACAAAACGATTTACCAACGATCACGACCAGCGATACGACCTGGCCGTGATCGTTGGTAAGTCGTTGTGTGGTCGCTGGGGAGCTGTCACACAGACAGCTCTCTCCAGCGACCAACGATCAGGGGAACGACTTCGGCATCGTTGAAACTGTCTTCAACGATGCCAAAGTCCCCCTGCAGCACCCGGGTAACCAGGGTAAACATCGGGTTGCTAAGCGCAGGGCCGCGCTTAGTAACCCGATGTTTACCCTGGTTACCAAAAAAAACAAACAGTACATACTCACCTTTCGGTGTCCGTCAGGTCCCTTGCCATCTGCTTCCCGCTCTGACTGAGTGCCGCCGTAAAGTGAAAGCACAGCACAGCGGTGACGTCACCGCTGCGCTCTGCTCTCACTGTACGGCGGCACTCAGTCAGAGCAGGAAGTAGACGGCAAGGGACCTGACGGACATCAGAAGGTGAGTATGTACTGTTTTTTTTTTTTTGGTAACCAGGGTAAACATCGGGTTACTAAGCGCGGCCCTGCGCTTAGTAACCCGATGTTTACCCTGGTTACCAGCGAAGACATCGCTGAATCCGTGTCACACACCAATTCAGCGATGTCAGCGGGACCTCAACGACCAAAAAAAGGTCCAGGCCATTCCGACACGACCAGCGATCTCACAGCAGGTGCCTGGTCGCTGGTACGTGTCAAACATAGCGAGATCGCTACTGAGGTCGCTGTTGCGTCACAAAACTTGTGACTCAGCAGCGATCTCGCTAGCGACCTCGCTATGTGAGACGGGGCCTTAAGAAAACCTGATCTTTGCCAAAATAGTCTATCACACGTCCATTCAGGGCCAATTGGAAATGATCTGCTATCTAATTTGAAATGTTACTTGTGTAAATTTATATTAGAGATCAAATATTGACTGTTTTCAGCTCAAGAGTTCAGTGATATTTTGAATGATAAATGATTTGCCTAGCATGTAGGTAAGCAAAGTATTGTTGTCAACTTTGTCTTTTATTGGAATAGGACCACATTGTGCTTAAGAAAACAAGTGTAAAAGGATCTGAAAACATGCCTACTGCAATATGTACTTGTACTTTACTGTATGTATTACATTTCATTTTTGAGTTATAAAAAAATAGCTTCTCTTTTTACTACTATCATTTTGTCCCGCCATAGAGAGAGCAATAGCAGTACTGAACAGGATTCCTCGATGCAGGAGATGTGGTGGACAATTTAAATCTAGCACTTATTAGGCTAGGGCCACACAACTGTACATTCTATAATCCAATAGAATCTGGTTGATTATGCAAATCACAAACTGATCAAACACTGGTCAGTGTTTGATCAGAGTGTGATCATAGCGTGTCACGTCCACGCTGGCTGACGGCGAGACAGATGGGAAGGGAAGCACTGTAGCTAGAAAAAGATTAAAACGGCACCCCTGAATCTCGCCCTGCTCAACCCTGAGCTCCCTGACGTCACTAGAAAGGTTCTTTCACCCCGTGCAGTGATCTTGTTTCTGATCCCTGTGTCACATTGATACTGCAACAGAGAGGAGCCAGAAGATCGCAGCGTCTAGTTACACGAAATCCTGTACTGATTAGAACTGCTTCTCCATCCTATTAAACAGTGCAGTTTTTTTCCTTGCTCTGTCATGGCAAGAGTAGATTAGTTCAATTGATGTCCTGGAGCTCTCCATCCTGAATTTCCTCAGCCGTTCTGTGTTGGCCACTCCCCTCTGCTATATATGCTTGCCACAGGCAATTGGGAATTTCCAGTGATAGTTCTACTTCCTGATTAGGTGTTGGAGGAGAAATTCAGTGTTTGGAGTAGGAAGTTGGAAGGTTGTTCATGAGATTTCTGCTTGGAGTTGGTTTGAGTGCTTAACCTCATGCTCTCCTATTTGGTTTCTCCTACCTATCCCACCTCTGTGTTCCACTCTGTTGTTCTGTGAATATATTTGTATGATTGTAGTTTTCTTTCATCCTTGTCTGTCTACATTTGTGTGTCTGGTTAGTGTATTCCTATACATTTCAGCCTCACATATCTCTGGGCGGGGGAGGGAACAGATAAAGTTTTAAAATAGAAGCATAGCAAGGTACATGACCCCGGCGTCTCCACCTTCCAGACTAATCTTGGGGACAGGGATAGACTAGGGTTCCATCTAGTTCGAGTGATAAGGTAAGTGCCCATCATCTCTACTCACTACATGACACACTGTCTTGCCCCATGCTTGGCCCTGGCTAGTGCACAGGCCTCCGAAGCAGGTGTTGGGAAAGGTCAGAGAGGCCCGGCCCCTGCGCACTGCAGTACTTTGCTCTGCCCTTAGCAGGGCAGATAAAGTACGCTTGCGCAGGAGCCACATCAGGAAGCAAAGAAGAGGACGTCATCGTATGAAGATGGGAGGCGCCAGACCCGGATCGCGACGCCCATCGGACCGGACCGAACTGGGACCGCCCCAGGGTGAGTATAATATTACTTGTATTTCTTATCTTGCAGGTCACATCAGGGGCTTAGCTACAGCATGTAATAATTACAGGGGATAACTCAGGAGACTCTTTGCGTGGAACAAGACAACTACAGGACACAGTTTTATAAGTGGTAAAGTCTATATTATCACACGGTGATTCAAACAGGTGCAGAGAGAAACCCAAGTCCACAACACTTGGTGCAAATATTAAATGCAGCTCAACAGTCTATAGGAAACTTCAGAGAAAAATGCAATCACGCAGAAAGTCTATGAAGCACAATTACTCTTGAGGATACTTGACACGAATAAGTCCTTGCTTAGTCCAAAACACAGATAGATATGCTATTAGGCAGTTCAAATAATATCTTAGCTCAACCAGGGAGGTCTGGGTAATAGTCTCAGGTTCTTGCAGAGCAGCAATAGCTTACATGTCCAGCAAATGCAAATGGAAGCAAACACGAGCAGCAGATGAAGGAGGATTACTGGAACTGGTGTATGCAGCAGGAACTCAGAGCAGAGTAGCAGGATAACCCCACAGGTTCACAGGAGCAGGTATATAGCCTGGGAGTCACCAGAGGTCAGTAGCTGGATGCAAGGCAGAATACTCTAGCACAGACTGAAGGCTGGGGTGGAGTTTTATAGCAGGAAGACACAGTGCACATGAGACCAAAGACGCCATCTTGGAAAAGGGCAGTAATGCACAAAAAGGTAATAAAAAATGTTCAGAGTCCTGACACAAGGGGGTAGGGATGATGGCTGTGCTGCATCCCATTACGAAGGAAAGTCCCACTGCCGGGATGGTTTTACGGCATCAGGGGACCCATTTTATAAGTGTTAAGTTCAGCGTGTGCAGGGAGAAAAACTAAAAGAGCTACCTTTTCCTTGTGCTGCACTAATGCTCTTTCAGTAACAAACGCCTGGGGGGGACAGGTTCCCTTAAATTTAAGTTGTTGTGTCAGCGTGGCGGTCGCAGGACACATTGCCGGATACACAGCTGGGGATCAGCTGACGTTACTGAAACCCAAAAACACTGGGTCATGTGTTTTGACTGTGCAGACGGCACTTCTGAGCATCAACTGGCATTGTTGAAGCCCAGGGAAAGCAGGAGGAGCAGGCTAGAGTTATTGCCGCAACACAGCAGGGGAACAGCTGACGTTACTGAACCCCACTAACACAGGAGCAAGTGTTTTTCTCTGTGCAGACAGCACTTCCGAGCACCAACTAGCAGTGTTAGAGCCCAGGGACAGCAGGAGGAGCAGGCTAGATTTATTGCCGCAACACAGCAGGGGAGCAGCTGGCGTTACTGAACCCCAATAACACGGCAGCAAGTGTTGACTGTGCAGACAGCACTTCCAGGCATCAACTGGCGGTGTTGAAGCCCAGGGACAGCTGGAGGAGCAGGCTAGAGTTATTGCTGCAACACAGCAGGGGAGCAGCTGGCGTTACTGAACCCCAATAACATGGCAGCAAGTGTTGACTGTGCAGACAGCACTTCCGGGCAGAAACTGGCGGTGTTGAAGCCCAGGGAAAGCAGGAGGAGCAGAGTGTAGGCTGAGGCCTAATTGGAGCAAGTTGAAAGGTAACCTTTAACCCCCCCAGGCGTTTGTAGCTGAAAGAGCCAACTTGTGCAGCACTAATGCTGCAAAAGGAAAAGGTGGCTCTTTTAATTATGCTCCTTGCAAATGCAGAACTAAACACTTATAAAATGTGTCCCCTGATACCGTGAAACCGTCCGGGAGGTGGGACTTTCCTTCGTAATAGGATGCAGCACGGCCGTTATTCCTACCCCCTTGGCGCCATGCGCCGCCTCCTCAGGCGCAGTCTCTTCTGATGTAATCATACTGCACAGATGCAGCCAGCCTGACACCAAATGATGTCAGAAGACGGGCAGCGCTAACTGCGCATGGCCAAGGTTGAACATTAGGGTTGAGCGAAACAGATCAAACAATTTCAAAAGTCGCCGACTTTTGGCAATGTCTGGTTTCGTGAAACCCGATCCGATCCCAGCGTGGGATTGGCCATGCTGTCCGCGATCTTCGCGCCAAAGTCACGTTTCGCATGACGCTTTGAGTGCCATTTCTCAGCCAATGAAGGTGGACACAGAGTGTGGGCAGCGTGATGACATAGGTCTCAGTCCCCATATCTTAGAGAAGGGCATTACAGTGATTGGCTTGCTTTCAGCGGCGTCACAGGGGCTATAAAGGGGTGTGCACGCCGACCGCCATCTTTCTGCTGCCGATCTTAGCATAGGGAGAGGTTGCTGCCACTTCTTTAGAATAAGGGATAGCGTTAGGGAGGGAAGATTAACCCCCAAACCGCTTCTGCTGTAGCGATTTCCACTGTCCAACACCACCTTTTCTTTGCAGGGACACTGGAGGCTACATATCTGTGCATCAGCTCTGTAGCTTATAAGGCTCCCTGATAGCTGCATTGCTGTTTGTACGCCGCTGTGCAAACCAACTGCTTTTTTCAAAGCAATAATACTGTTGCTCCTTTCTGCACAGTTCTATTGTTTCTTTGTTTGTCCACACTTTTGTGTGCAGCAGTCCTTTTTACTGCTGGCTGCCATACTTGTCCTGAGATCATTGTAGAGAGATTGTTATTGACTTGTTGCACAGTGCCTTTTTTTGTTTTATGTATCTGCTAGCCACTGTCTGCCACTGAAACTGGGTAGTGTAATACAGTGGGCCTGATTTTCCCAGCAGTCTCCCTCACATCAAAAGGGAGATTTCTATTGCCACTGAGTTCATCTGCGGCAGTCCTGTTTGTGGCATATCTGCCAGCCACTTTCTGCCACTCAAACTGTGTAGTGTAATACAGTGGGCCTGATTTATTTTGCATTCTCCCACACATCAAAAGGGAGATTTCTATTACCACTGAGTACATCTGCCTCCGTCCTGTTTGTGGCATATCTGCCAACCACTTTCTGACACTCAAACTGTGTAGTGTAATACAGTGGGCCTGATTTTTTCTGCATTCTCCCACACATCAAAAGGGAGATTTCTATTGCCACTGAGTACATCTGCCTCAGTCCTGTTTGTGGCATATCTGCCAGCCACTTTCTGACACTCAAACTGTGTTGTGTAATACAGTGGGCCTGATTTTTTCTGCATTCTCCCACACATCAAAAGGGAGATTTCTATTGCCACTGAGTACATCTGCGGCAGTCCTGTTTGTGGCATATCTGCCAGCCACTTTCTGACACTCAAACTGTGTAGTGTAATACAGTGGGCCTGATTTTTTCTGCATTCTCCCACACATCAAAAGGGAGATTTCTATTGCCACTGAGTACATCTGCCTCAGTCCTGTTTGTGGCATATCTGCCAGCCACTTTCTGACACTCAAACTGTGTTGTGTAATACAGTGGGCCTGATTTATTTTGCATTCTCCCACACATCAAAAGGGAGATTTCTATTGCCACTGAGTAAATCTGCGGCAGTCCTGTTTGTGGCATATCTGCCAGCCACTTTCTGACACTCAAACTGTGTTGTGTTATACAGTGGGCCAGATTTTTCAAACAGTCTCCCACACCTATAAAGGGAGATTTAAATTCACAATAAGTTTACGGACACCTTCTACCTAGTTTTACAGTACCATATAACGGTTGTTAGTTTAGTTACATTTTTCCAAGAATGAGGAAGTCTGGTGGAAGAGGTCGTGGCTGTGGGCGGTCATTGCCATCTATTAATGATGGTAGTGGTGGTGGTCGTGGAGCATCAGGTGGTCGTGGGAAAAGCAGTATAGCACCTAAGTCTCGAGTTGTTGAGCTAGTGTCATCGTCTGGCTACACAAGGCCTTGAACGCTCCCTTTTCTGGGAGTAGGAAAACCACTTTTGAAGCCGGAGCAGCAGGAAAAAGTTGGCAATAGCTCTGAAGCGGAGGAGGAGGAGCCACAGCAGGCATCAACATCGCAACAGCTTTCATCTGGCAGGCCCGTATCTGGCCAAAAACGTGTGTCAAAACCAAAAACAGTTGTAGGACAGCGTGGCCATCCAGTTAAAGTAGCACAGTGTGCAATGCCTGAAAAGGTATTCAATAGTAGGAAGAGTGCAGTCTGGCAATTTTTTAACCAAGATCCCAATGATCAGTGCAAAGTGATCTGTAAGAAATGCTCAAGGACCTTTAGCAGAGGTCAGAATGTCAAAAGTTTAAATACAACTTGTATGCGTAGACATTTAACCACCATGTACTTGCAAGCCTGAACTAGCTACCAAAAGTCCCGTAACGGTGTTGCACCCGCTCAGAATGAAGGTAGTCAGCAACGCTACATTGCTTCCCTCACTGTAAGCCCACCGGTTAGGACACCACCAGCAGCAAATGTGGAGGTATCGTCGCAAGGCCAAAGCAGTCAGGGAATCAACAGGTTCTTGGTAGGAAACACTGTATGTAGGCCAACAGCAAGAATAACATCACCAACCCTCTCTCAGTCTGCCATGTCCACCACCACCCCCGCTAGTTCCACCATATGCAGCTCTCCAGTCCAGCTCACCCTACAAGAGACTCTCGTTAGGAAAAGGAAGTTCTCATCCTCTCATCTGCGTACTGTTATGACCCCAATGGCAGAGGGTCTCAGAAGTAATTACCAAGTCTGCAAACACAAAAAAACAGCTCATAGGGCAGTGGTAACTGGGCTGACCGTATATCTAAACCTAGCACCACAAATAGCAGCAGCCGGGGAACGTGCCTACGTTGGTTCTAGACGTCTCGCGCCAGCCGGAGAACTAACTAACCCTAAAAGGGAAAAGATAGACCTTTCTTGCCTCCAGAGAAAAGACCCCAAAAGTTGGATACAAGCCCCCAACAAATAATAACGGTGAGGTAAGGCGAAAAGACAAACGTAAGAATGAACTAGATATTTAGCAAAGAGAGGCCCACTGACTAATAGCAGAATATAGTAAGATGACTTATACGGTCAGCAAAAACCCTATCAAAATTCCCACGCTGGATATTCAAGAACCCCCGAACCATCTAACGGCCCGGGGGGAGAATACCAGCCCCCTAGAGCTTCCAGCAAAATCAGGAATCACATTTAGTACAAGCTGGACAAAAAAATAAGAGCAATGCAAATAACCAAAAAACAAAGAAGCAGGACTTAGCTTAATTTTGCAAGATCCAGGACCAGCAGACAGGAGCAAACAGAAAGGAACTGATTACAACGATGCCAGGCACCAGACTGAGAATTCAAGAAGTTTATATAGCAACACCCCTGGACTAACGACCCAGGTGGGTGCCAAAACTGAAGAAAGACAATCCCAGAGTCATATCACTAGTGACCACAAGAGGGAGCCAAAAAAGTCTAATTCACAACAGTACCCCCCCTTTAAGGAGGGGTCACCGAACCCTCACCAAGACCACCAGGGCGATCAGGATGAGCAGCGTGAAAGACACAAACTAAATCGGCCGCATGCACATCAGAGGCAACCACCCAGGAATTATCCTCCTGACCATAGCCCTTCCACTTGACCAGATACTGAAGCCTCCGCCTGGAGAGACGAGAATCCAAGATCTTCTCCACTACGTACTCCAACTCGCCCTCAACCAACACCGGAGCAGGAGGCTCAACAGAAGGAACCACAGGTACAACGTACCGCCGCAACAAAGACCTATGGAACACGCTGTGAATGGCAAACGACACCGGAAGATCCAAGCGAAAGGACACAGGATTAAGGATTTCCAATATCTTGTAAGGACCGATGAAGCGAGGCTTAAATTTAGGAGAGGAGACCTTCATAGGAACAAATCGAGAAGACAGCCATACCAAATCCCCAACACGAAGTCGGGGACCCACACCGCGGCGGCGGTTGGCAAAACGCTGAGCCTTCTCCTGTGACAACTTTAAGTTGTCCAACACATGATTCCAAATCTGCTGCAACCTATCCACCACAGAATCCACCCCAGGACAGTCAGAAGGCTCCACATGTCCCGAGGAAAAACGAGGATGGAAACCAGAGTTGCAAAAAAATGGCGAAACCAAAGTAGCGGAACTAGCCCGATTATTAAGGGCAAACTCAGCCAACGGCAAGAAGGTCACCCAACCATCCTGATCTGCAGAAACAAAACACCTCAAATAAGCCTCCAGAGTCTGATTAGTTCGCTCCGTTTGTCCATTAGTCTGAGGATGAAAGGCAGACAAAAATGACAAATCAATGCCCATCTTAGCACAAAAGGATCGCCAGAACCTGGAAACAAACTGGGATCCTCTGTCAGACACAATATTCTCAGGAATGCCGTGTAAACGAACCACATTCTGAAAGAACAAAGGAACCAGATCGGAAGAGGAAGGCAGCTTAGGCAAAGATACCAAATGGACCATCTTGGAAAAGCGATCATATACCACCAAGATGACAGACATGCCCTGAGACACCGGAAGATCTGAAATGAAATCCATGGAAATGTGTGTCCAAGGCCTCTTCGGGACAGGCAAGGGCAAGAGCAACCCGCTGGCACGAGAACAGCAAGGCTTAGCTCGAGCACAAGTCCCACAGGACTGCACAAATGACCGCACATCCCGTGACAAGGAAGGCCACCAAAAGGACCTAGCCACCAAATCTCTGGTGCTAAAAATTCCCGGATGCCCTGCCAACACCGAGGAATGAACTTCAGAAATGACTCTGCTGGTCCACTTATCAGGAACAAACAGTCTGTCAGGTGGACAAGAGTCAGGTCTACCAGCCTGAAATCTCTGCAACACACGTCGCAAATCCGGAGAAATGGCTGACAAGATAACTCCCTCTTTAAGAATACCAACTGGTTCTGCGACTCCAGGAGAGTCTGGCACAAAGCTCCTTGAAAGAGCATCAGCCTTCACATTCTTTGAACCTGGTAAATACGAGACCACAAAGTCAAAACGGGAGAAAAACAATGACCAACGGGCCTGTCTAGGATTCAGGCGTTTAGCAGACTCGAGATACATCAGATTTTTGTGATCAGTCAAGACCACCACACGATGCTTAGCACCCTCGAGCCAATGACGCCACTCCTCAAATGCCCACTTCATGGCCAACAACTCCCGATTGCCAACATCTTAATTCCGCTCAGCAGGCGAAAACTTCCTAGAGAAAAAAGCACATGGTCTCATTACAGAGCAACCAGGGCCTCTCTGCGACAAAATGGCCCCTGCCCCAATCTCAGAAGCATCCACTTCAACCTGAAAGGGAAGTGAGACATCAGGCTGGCACAAAACAGGCGCCGAAGTAAACCGGCGCTTCAACTCCTGGAAAGCCTCCACGGCTGCAGGAGCCCAGTTAGCAACATCAGAACCTTTCTTGGTCATATCCGTCAAAGGTTTAACAACGCTAGAAAAATTAGCGATAAAACGACGTTAGAAGTTAGCAAAACCCAAGAACTTCTGAAGACTCTTAACTGACGTGGGTTGAGTCCAATCATGAATAGCTCGGACCTTGACTGGGTCCATCTCCACTGCAGAAGGGGAAAAAATAAAACCCAAAAAGGGAACCTTCTGTACTCCAAAGAGACACTTTGAGCCCTTAACAAACAAAGCATTCTCACGCAAAACCTGAAACACCATCCTGACCTGCTCTACATGCGAGTCCCAATCATCAGAAAAAACCAGAATATCATCCAGATAAACAATCATAAATTTATCCAGATACTTCCGGAAAATATCATGCATAAAGGACTGAAACACTGAAGGAGCATTAGAGAGCCCAAAAGGCATCACCAAGTACTCAAAATGACCTTCGGGCATATTAAATGCAGTTTTCCATTCATCTCCTTGCTTAATGCGCACAAGGTTGTACGCACCACGAAGATCTATCTTGGTGAACCACTTGGCACCTTTAATCCGGGCAAACAAGTCCGACAACAGAGGCAAAGGATACTGAAATTTAACAGTGATTTTATTCAGAAGCCGATAGTCAATACAAGGTCTCAAAGATCCGTCCTTCTTGGCCACAAAAAAGAATCCCGCACCAAGAGGGGAAGAGGATGGACGGATATGCCCCTTCTCCAGAGATTCCTTGATATACGAATGCATTGCGGTATGCTCAGGTACAGACAGATTAAATAATCTTCCCTTAGGAAATTTACTACCTGGAATCAAATCTATAGCACAGTCACAGTCCCTATGAGGAGGAAGAGCACTGGACCTGGACTCGCTGAATACATCCTGATAATCAGACAAATATTCAGGAACTTCCGAAGGAGTAGAGGAAGCAATAGACACCGGTGGGGAATCACCATGAATTCCCTGACAGCCCCAACTTGACACAGACATTGCCTTCCAATCCAAGACTGGATTATGGGTCTGTAACCATGGCAGACCCAAAACGACCAAATCATGCATTTTATGCAGAACAAGAAAACAAATCACCTCCCGATGTTCAGGAGTCATGCACATGGTTACCTGTGTCCAAAACTGCAGTTTATTTTCCGCCAATGGCGTAGCGTCAATACCTCTAAGAGGGATAGGATTTACCAACGGCTCAAGAACAAAACCACAGCGCTTGGCAAATGACAGATCCATAAGGCTCAGGGCAGCACCTGAATCCACAAACGCCATAACAGGGTAGGAGGACAATGAGCAAATTAAAGTCACAGACAAAATAAATTTAGGTTGCAAATTACCAATGGCGACAGGACTAACAACCCTTGTTGGGCGTTTAGAGCATGCTGATATAACATGTGTTGAATCACCACAGTAAAAACACAACCCATTCTGACGTCTATGATTTTTCCGTTCATTTCTAGTCTGAATTCTACCACATTGCATTAAATCAGGTGTTTGTTCAGACAACACCACCAGAGAATTAGCGGCTTTGCGCTCCCGCAAACGCCGGTCAATTTGAATAGCCAGCGCCATTGAATCATTCAGACTTGTAGGAATGGGGAAACCCACCATCACATTCTTAATGGCTTCAGAAAGGCCATTTCTGAAATTTGCGGCCAGAGCACACTCATTCCACTGAGTAAGCACGGACCATTTCCGAAATTTTTGGCAATACACTTCAGCTTCATCCTGGCCCTGAGAAATAGCCAGCAAGACTTTTTCTGCCTGAATTTCAAGATTGGGTTCCTCGTAAAGCAATCCGAGCGCCAGAAAAAACGCATCAATATTTGCCAATGCCTGATCTCCTGGCGCTAGCGAGAAGGCCCAATCCTGAGGGTCGCCCCGTAAGAAAGAGATAACAATTTTAACTTGCTGAGCTGAGTCTCCAGATGAACGGGGTCTCAGAGATAGAAACAATTTACAATTATTCCTGAAATTCCTAAACTTAAATCGGTCTCCAGTGAACAGTTCAGGAATAGGTATTTTAGGTTCAGACATTGGACTACTGGTAACAAAATCTTGTATGCCCTGCACACGAGCAGCAAGCTGATCCACACTTGTAATCAAGGTCTGGACATTCATGTCTGCAGCAAGCTCAAGCCACTCAGAGGTAAAGGGGAGAAAGAAAGACAGGAAAAAAAAAAAAAAAAAAACCTCAGAATTTCCTTTCTTATTATCCCACTTCTGCAATGCATTAAACATTCAACTTTGGCCTGGCATACTGTTATGACCCCAATGGCAGAGGGTCTCAGAAGTAATTACCAAGTCTGCAAACACAAAAAAACAGCTCATAGGGCAGTGGTAACTGGGCTGACCATATATCTAAACCTAGCACCACAAATAGCAGCAGCCGGGGAACATGCCTACGTTGGTTCTAGACGTCTCGCGCCAGCCGGAGAACTAACTAACCCTAAAAGGGAAAAGATAGACCTTTCTTGCCTCCAGAGAAAAGACCCCAAAAGTTGAATACAAGCCCCCAACAAATAATAACGGTGAGGTAAGGCGAAAAGACAAACGTAAGAATGAACTAGATATTTAGCAAAGAGAGGCCCACTGACTAATAGCAGAATATAGTAAGATGACTTATACGGTCAGCAAAAACCCTATCAAAATTCCCACGCTGGATATTCAAGAACCCCCGAACCGTCTAACGGCCCGGGGGGAGAATACCAGCCCCCTAGAGCTTCCAGCAAAATCAGGAATCACATTTAGTACAAGCTGGACAAAAAAATAAGAGCAATGCAAATAACCAAAAAACAAAGAAGCAGGACTTAGCTTAATTTTGCAAGATCCAGGACCAGCAGACAGGAGCAAACAGAAAGGAACTGATTACAATGATGCCAGGCACCAGACTGAGAATTCAAGAAGTTTATATAGCAACACCCCTGGACTAACGACCCAGGTGGGTGCCAAAACTGAAGAAAGACAATCCCAGAGTCATATCACTAGTGACCACAAGAGGGAGCCAAAAAAGTCTAATTCACAACAGCGTACACAAGGTTTGAACGCCCACATTGCTAGACTAATCTCGTTAGAGATGATGCCCTACCGGTTGGTTGAAAGCGAAGCTTTCAAAGCCCTGATGGCCTACGCAGTGCCACGCTATGACCTACCCAGTCGACACTTTTTTGCAAGAAAAGCCATCCCAGCCCTCCACCAGCATGTCAAAGACCGCATTGTCCATGCACTCAGGCAATCTGTCAGTAGAAAGGTGCACCTCACAACAGATGCATGGACCAGTAGGCATGGCCAGGGACGTTACGTGTCCATCACGGCACCCTGGTTTAATGTGCTGGATGCAGGGTCCACAGGGGACAGTCATATTGGGACAGTTCTGCCTAGCCCACGGTCTAGGAAACAGTTGGCTGTAGACATTCCCCACCCCTCCTCCTTCAGCAGAAGCGAGAGCTCGTACACAGACCGCAGTCGCACGACCACTCCATCCGCAGCTGCCAGTGTTGCACACGAGGTGTCCCATTATGGAACAGCTAGTGGTAAACGTCAGCAGGCTGTGTTGGAAATGAAGTGTTTGGGCGACAAAAGACACACTGCGGAAGTTCTTGCAGCACTGCCGAGTTCTTGCAGCAAGAAACTCAGTCATGGCTGGGCAGTGTACATCTTGAGGCGGGCAAGGTAGTCAGTAATAACGGAAGGAATTTTATGGCTGCCATAGCCCTTTCACAACTGAAACACATTCCTTGCCTGGCTCACACCTTTAACCTGGTGGTGCAGTGCTTCCTGAAAAGTTATCCGGGGTTACCCGCCCTTTTCCTGAAGGTGCGAAGACTTTGCTCGCACATCCGCCGTTCGCCCGTACACTCCAGCCGTATGCAGAACCGTCAGCGATCTTTGAAGCTTCCCCAGCACCGCCTAATAATCGACGTTGCGACAAGGTGGAACTCCACACTGCACATGCTTCAGAGGCTGTGCGAACAGAGGCGTGCTGTTATGTATTTGTGGGAGGATACACATACACGGGCAGGCAGTTGGATGGCAGGCATGGAGTTGTCAGGTGTGCAGTGGTCGAAGCTACAAGACCTGTGTTAAGTCCTTCAGTGTTTGAGGAATGCACATGCCTGGTTAGTGCAGACGGCGCCATCATAAGCATGAGCATCCCCCTAATGCGTCTGCTGATGCAAAGTTTGACGCACATAAAGGAGCAGGCGTCTGCAGCCGAGGACGAGGGAAGCCTTGATGACAGTCAGCCATTGTCTGCTCAGGGAAGTCTCCTGGACGAGTTGGCGGACGAAGAGGAGGAGGACGAGGAGGATGATGGGGATGAATATTTATGGGAGGAGGAAGCTTCTCAGGGGGCAATAGAAACTGGTGGCTTTGCAAGGTCAGGTACAGGGTTTTTGAGGGAGACTAGTGATGTTGATTTGCCAGAAAGTGCTCCTTAACCCAGCACAAGCAGTGATTTGACACCTGGAACATTGGCCCACATAGCGGATTATGCCTTGCGTATCCTAAAAAGGGACCCCCGCATTATCAAAATGATGACCGATGACGATTACTGGTTGGCCTGCCTCCTGGATCCATGCTATAAAGGGAAATTGCAAAATATCATGCCACATGAGAACCTTGAGCAAATATTGGCTACTAAACAAGCAACTCTTGTAGAACGCTTGGTTCAGGCATTCCCAGCACACAGCGGCGGTGATGGTTCTCACACGAGCTGCAGGGGGCAACATGGCAGAGGTGTTAGAGGTGCACAAATCAGAAGTGGCGTTGGACAGAGGGGTTTTATGACCAGGTTGTGGAGTGATTTCGCAATGACCGCAGACACGACAGGTAGTGCAGCATCAATTCAAAGTGACAGGAAACAACATTTGTCCAGTATGGTTACCAACAATTTTTCCTCCCTTATCGATGTTCTCCCTCACACGTCATTCCCATTTGATTTCTGGGCATCCAAAATAGACACCTGGCCTGAATTGGCAGAATATGCATTACAGGAGCTTGCTTGCCCAGTTGGTAGTGTGCTATCAGAAAGAGTATTCACTGCTGCTGGTTCAATACTAACCGAAAAAAGGACTCGTCTGGCTACCCAAAATGTTGATGATCTAACCTTCATTAAAATGAACCAATCATGGATTTCTAATTATTGTGCCCCACCTTTCCCTGCTGACACCTAGCTTTCCTGTAAAAAGGTCTTGCTTTTGGACTCGTCTTACTGACTGCTCCAATTTCTTCATTTGCAGCTGCTGTATGTCCACCATAGGCCATTTTTACACCACTGTAAATGGGCTGACTCCCCCCACGGGTCCGTGGTCACCACTTGGTGCAAGCACCCGTGCGAGTGCCGTTTGGCTGAACAGGTGGGTGTGCCCACTTTTGGGCAACGGCACTGGCACAGGGTCCCTCATAGTACAATGAAGTGTCTCTGGCGGTGGTGGTGCACACCGAACGTCAGACACACCGTCGTAACATGAAGGGCCCTGGGCCAGTACCGCCGCCCACGAGAGAGTGTTCCCCCCCCCCCCAGCTCAAACAGTGCTCTACCACTTGCAAAATTACCTCTCACTGCTCCACCACTGTTTAGTCTGTGCTGTTAAATCCTTCAATGGCATTGCCAATACCAATTTGTTGACATAATTTATGCTAGTAAAAATATTCAGGGGCCCTGTCCTACATTTACACCAGTTAATACTTTGTGCCAACTACCACTGTCTGCAAGTCAGCAGAGGAGCTCACCCCTGTACTTAAGTATGCCACCTGTTTATTTGTGATTTTTTTTTTTTTGCCAGACATTAACCTCACTTTATTATTTTTGCCCAACTAACTGTGTCAGACACTACTTACAGTTGTCCTCCACTGAACAAAGCTAGGCCGCCTGCGTACTCCTGTAACCTATTTTTAACTGCATTTTGCCTATTACTTTTTTGGCCCTACTAACTGTGTCTGCCCCTCGTTGCAATCGTCCTCCGCTGAACACACCAATGCTGCCTGTGTACCCCTGTAACCTATTTTAAACTGCATAGAGCCAACTTTTTTATTTGAGGCCTAGTAAGTCTGTCTGCGGTCCCTCCTTGCAATTGTCCTCCACTGAACACACCAATGCTGCCTGGGTACCCCTGTAACCTATTTAAACCTGCATAGAACCTAATTTTGTTATTTTAGGCCTAGTAAGTCTGCGCCACTCCTTCCAATCGTCCTCCGCTGACCACACCAATGCTGCCTGTGTACCCCTGTAACCTATTTAAACCTGCATAGAGCTTACTTTTTTATTTTAGGCCTAGTAAGTCTGTCTGCGGTCCCTCCTTGCAATCGTCCTCCGTTGACCACACCAATGCTGCCTGTGTACCCCTGTAACCTATTTAAACCTGCATAGAGCCTACTTTTCTTATTTTAGGCCTAGTAAGTCTGTCTGCGTTCCCTCCTTGCAATCGTCCTCCGTTGACCACACCAATGCTGCCTGTGTACCCCTGTAACCTATTTAAACCTGCATAGAGCCTACTTTTTTATTTTAGGCCTAGTACGTCTGCACCACACCTTCCAATTGTCCTCCGCTGACCACACCAATGCTGCCTGTGTACCCCTGTAACCTATTTAAACCTGCATAGAGCCTACTTTTTTATTTTAGGCCTAGTAAGTCTGCGCCACACCTTCCAATTGTTCTCCGCTGACCACACCAATGCTGCCTGTGTACCCCTGTAACCTATTTAAACCTGCATAGACCCTACTTTTTTATTTTAGGCCTAGTAAGTCTGTCTGCGGTCCCTCCTTGCAATCGTCCTCCGCTGACCACACCCATGCTGCCTGTGTACCCCTGTAACCTATTTAAACCTGCATAGAGCCTACTTTTTTATTTTAGGCCTAGTAAGTCTGCGCCACTCCTTGCAATCGTCCTCCGCTGACCAAACCAATGCTGCCTGTGTACCCCTGTAACCTATTTAAACCTGCATAGAGCCTACTTTTGTTATTTTAGGCCTAGTAAGTCTGTCTGCGGTCCCTCCTTGCAATCGTCCTCCACTGACCACACCAATGCTGCCTTTGTACCCCTGTAACCTATTTAAACTTGCATAGAGCCTACTTTTGTTTTTTTAGGCCTAGCAAGCCTGTCTGTGGTCCCTCCTTGCAATCGTCCTCCGCTGACCACACCAATGCTGCCTGTGTACCCCTGTAACCTATTTAAACCTGCATAGAGCCTACTTTTTAATTTTAGGCCTAGTAAGTCTGCGCCACTCCTTGCAATCGTCCTCCGCTGAACACACCAATGCTGCCTGGGTACCCCTGTAACCTATTTAAACCTGCATAGCGCCTACTTTTGTTATTTTAGGCCTAGTAAGTCTGTCTGCGGTCCGTCCTTGCTATCGTCCTCCACTGACCACACCAATGCTGCCTGTGTACCCTGTAACCTATTTAAACCTGCATAGAGCCTACTTTTTTATTTTAGGCCTAGTAAGTCTGCGCCACTCCTTGCAATCATCCTCCGCTGACCAAAGCAATGCTGCCTGTGTACCCCTGTAACCTTTTTTAAACTGCATTGAGCCAACTTTTTTGTTTAAGGCTTACTACCTGTTTCTGTCTGCGCTACTCAATACAGCTGTCCTCCTCTGAAAAAAGCTGAGCTTCAATTGTCAGGTTTTCAGCCTATAGGAATTTGTAAACTGCATTGGGGCTACTAGTTTGGTTGGGCCTACTAATAGTGTCTTCCGCTCATTGGTGTTCTCCATGTTTTTTTTCTTGAGCTTCAATCTTCAGGCTTTCGGCCTATATTTAAAAATGTTAAACTGCTTTTGGCCTACTAGATTGGTTGGGCCCTACTAACGGTGTCTGCCGCTCCTTGCTTTTCTCCTCCACTGAACAGAGCTGAGCTTCAATCTTCAGGCTTTCAGCCGATATCAGATTTTAAACTGCATTTGGCCTACTAGTTTGGTTGGGCCTACTAACGGTGTCTGCCTCTCCTTGCTTTTCTCCTCCACTGAACAGAGCTGAGCTTCAATCTTCAGGCTTTCGGCCTATATTTAAAAATTTTAAACTGCTTTTGGCCTCCTAGTTTGGTTGGGCCCTACTAATGGTGTCTGCCTCTCCTTGGTGTTCTCCACTGAACAGAGCTGTGCTTCAATCTTCAGGCTTTCGGCCTATATTTAAAAATTTTAAACTGCTTTTGGCCTCCTAGTTTGGTTGGGCCCTACTAACGATGTCTGCCTCTACTTGGTGTTCTCCTCCACTAAACAGAGCTGAGCTTCAATCTTCAGGCTTTCGGCCTATATTTAAAAATTTTAAACTGCTTTTGGCCTCCTAGTTTGGTTGGGCCCTAGTAATGGTGTCTGCCTCTCCTTGGTGTTCTCCTCCACTGAACAGAGATGAGCTTCAATCTGCAGGCTTTCGGCCTATATTTAAAAATTTTAAACTGCTTTTGGCCTCCTAGTTTGGTTGGGCCCTACTAACGGTGTCTGCTGTTATGATCCTAGTGGAAAGGATCGCAGGTCGGACTAGCTAAGTAACTGAACAGACTACTAGCTCTGGGGAAGTGGTAACTAGATTGACCGCAACCTGATCCTATCCGCAAACAACTATAGGCAGCCGTGGAACGTTACCTAAAAAATCCTAGACGTCTCGTCACGGCCTGAGAAACTGACTAATCCTGAAGGGAAAGTAAGTCCTCACTTGCCTCAGTGGAAGACCCCAAAGATATAGAATAGCCCCCCACAAATATTAACGGTGAGTTAAGGGGAAAGCACAAACGCAGAGATGAAATCAGATTTAGCAAATGAGGCCCGCTAATACTAGATAGCAGAAAATAGGAAGGAAACTGTGCGGTCAATAAAAAATCCTATTCAAAATATCCACGCAGAGATTGCTCGAGCCCCTGCACCAACTAACGGTGCGGGGGAAGCAACTCCGTACCCCAGAGCTTACCAGCAAAAAGAAATCACATGTTAGCAAGCTGGACTAGACTCATCATACACAGAAATCATATTGCAGGCAGATGAGCAAAAAATATTCAAACAGAACTTAGCTTATCCTGAAGAGGCAGAAAACGAGATAATCAGGAGTAATCAGAATAGCACTGAATACATTGACAGCCGGCAACAAGTGGGAGTGAAGCAGAGCTAAATAGGAGCCTCCCTGGTGAATAACGGGGCAGCTGATCCAGCAGACCCGCAGGATAATAAACCAAACCACCAGGGGGAGCCAAAAAACCAAAGTCACACAATACCATCTGTGACCACAAGAGGGAGCCTGAAAACGGAGTTCACAACAGTACCCCCCCCTTGAGGAGGGGTCACTGAACCCTCATCAAAACCCCCAGGGCGATCAGGGTGAGCCACATGGAAGGCACGAACCAAATCGGCCGCATGAACATCAGAGGCGACAACCCAGGAATTATCCTCCTGACCATAGCCTTTCCACTTAACCAAATACTGAAGCCTCCGTCTAGAAATACGAGAATCCAAGATCTTCTCCACCACGTATTCCAATTCTCCCTCAACCAGCACAGGGGCAGGAGGCTCAACCGAAGGAACCACAGGCACCACATACCTCCGCAACAACGACCGATGGAACACATTATGAATAGCAAACGATGCCGGGAGGTCCAAACGAAATGACACAGGGTTAAGGACTTCCAAAATCTTATAAGGACCGATAAACCAAGGCTTAAACTTAGGAGAGGAGACGTTCATAGGAACAAAGCAAGAAGACAACCACACCAAATCCCCAACGCGAAGTCGGGGACCCACACAGCGACGGCGGTTGGCAAAGCGCTGAGCCTTCTCTTGTGACAGCTTCAAATTGTCAACCACATGATTCCAAATCTGATGCAACCTATCCACCACAACATCCACTCCAGGACAGTCAGAAGACTCCACCTGACCCGAGGAAAAATGAGGATGAAACCCTGAATTACAAAAAAAAGGCGAAACCAAAGTAGCAGAACTAGCCCGATTATTAAGGGCAAACTCGGCCAATGGCAAAAAAGTCACCCAGTCGTCCTGATCAGCAGAAACAAAACATCTTAAATAGGTTTCCAAAGTCTGATTAGTGCGCTCGGTTTGGCCATTCATCTGAGGATGGAAGGCCGACGAAAAAGACAAATTAATGCCCATCTTAGCACAAAAGGTCCGCCAAAATCTAGACACAAACTGGGATCCTCTGTCGGAAACAATATTTTCAGGGATCCCGTGCAAACGAACCACATTTTGAAAAAACAGAGGAACCAACTCGGAGGAGGAAGGCAACTTCGGCAAGGGCACCAAATGGACCATCTTAGAAAAACGATCACACACCACCCAAATGACCGACATTCTCTGAGAGACAGGGAGATCTGAAATAAAATCCATGGAAATGTGCGTCCAAGGCCTCTTCGGGACAGGCAAAGGCAACAACAAGCCACTGGCATGAGAACAGCAAGGCTTAGCCCGAGCACAAATTCCACAAGACTGCACAAAGGAACGCACATCCCGCGACAAGGAAGGCCACCAGAAGGACCTAGCCACCAAATCTCTGGTACCAAAAATCCCAGGATGGCCTGCCAACACTGAAGAATGAACCTCGGAAATAACTCTGCTGGTCCATCTATCCGGGACAAACAGTCTCTCCGGTGGACAATGGTCAGGTCTATCCGCCTGAAACTCCTGCAGCACTCGTCGCAAATCTGGGGAGATGGCAGACAAAATCACCCCTTCTCTGAGGATACCAGCTGGCTCTGAATCACCAGGAGAGTCAGGCACAAAACTCCTAGAAAGAGCATCAGCCTTCACATTCTTCGAACCAGGCAGGTATGAGACCACGAAATCAAAACGAGAGAAAAACAACGACCAACGAGCCTGTCTAGGATTCAGCCGCTTGGCCGACTCGAGATAAATCAAATTCTTGTGATCAGTCAAGACCACCACACGATGCTTAGCTCCCTCGAGCCAATGTCGCCACTCCTCAAATGCCCACTTCATAGCCAACAACTCCCGATTACCAACATCATAATTCCGCTCGGCAGGCGAAAACTTTCTTGAAAAGAAAGCACATGGCTTCATCACAGAGCCATCAGAGCTTCTCTGCGACAAAACAGCCCCTGCTCCAATCTCAGAAGCATCAACCTCGACCTGAAAAGGAAGGGAGACGTCTGGCTGACATAAGACCGGAGCCGAAGAAAACCGGCGCTTCAGCTCCCGAAAGGCCTCCACAGCCGCAGGAGACCAATTAGTAACATCAGAACCCTTCTTGGTCAAATCTGTCAATGGCTTAACAACACCAGAAAAATTAGCGATGAAGCGACGGTAAAAATTAGCAAAACCCAAGAACTTCTGAAGACTCTTAACAGATGTAGGCTGAGTCCAGTCATGAATAGCCTGAACCTTGACTGGGTCCATCTCAATAGCAGAAGGAGAAAAAATGAAACCCAAAAAAGAGACCTTCTGGACTCCAAAAAGACATTTTGAGCCCTTCACAAATAAAGCATTGGCACGCAGGACCTGAAACACCATCCTGACCTGCTTAACATGGGACTCCTGTTATGACCCCAATGGCAAAGGGTCTCAGAAATAATTACTAAGTCTGCAAACACAAAAAACCAGCTCATAGGGCAGTGGTAACTGAGCTGACCATATATCTAATCCTAGCACCACAAATAGCAGCAGCCGGGGAACGTGCCTACGTTGGTTCTAGACGTCTCACGCCAGCCGGAGAACTAACTAACCCTAGAAGGGAAAAGAAAGACCTTTCTTGCCTCCAGAGAAAAGACCCCAAAAGTTGGATACAAGCCCCCAACAAATAATAACGGTGAGGTAAGAGGAAAAGACAAACGTAAGAATGAGCTAGGTATTTAGCAAAGAGAGGCCCACTAGCTAATAGCAGAATATAGTAAGATGACTTATATGGTCAGCAAAAACCCTATCAAAATATCCACGCTGGATATTCAAGAACCCCCGAACCGTCTAACGGCCCGGGGGGAGAACACCAGCCCCCTAGAGCTTCCAGCAAAGTCAGGAATCACATTTAGTACAAGCTGGACAAAAATAAGAGCAAAGCAAATAACCAAAAAACAAAGAAGCGGGACTTAGCTTAATTTTGCACGAACCAGGACCAGCAGACAGGAGCAAACAGAAAGGATCTGATTACAACGATGCCAGGCACTGGACTAAGGATCCAAGAAGTTTATATAGCAACACCCCTGGACTAACGACCCAGGTGGGTGCCAAACTGAGGAAAGACAATCCCAGAGTCATATCACTAGTAACCACAAGAGGGAGCCAAAAAGTCTAATTCACAACAGTACCCCCCCCTTAAGGAGGGGTCACCGAACCCTCACCAAGACCACCAGGGCGATCAGGATGAGCAGCATGAAAGGCACGAACTAAATCGGCCGCATGCACATCAGAAGCAACCACCCAGGAATTATCCTCCTGACCATAGCCCTTCCACTTGACCAGATACTGAAGCCTCCATCTGGAGAGACGAGAATCCAAGATCTTCTCCACCACGTACTCCAACTCGCCCTCAACCAACACCGGAGCAGGAGGCTCAACAGAAGGAACCACAGGTACAACGTACCGCCGCAACAAAGACCTATGGAACACATTGTGAATGGCAAACGACACCGGAAGATCCAAGCGAAAGGACACAGGATTAAGGATTTCCAATATCTTGTAAGGACCGATGAAGCGAGGCTTAAATTTAGGAGAGGAGACCTTCATAGGAACAAATCGAGAAGACAGCCATACCAAATCCCCAACACGAAGTCGGGGACCCACACCGCGGCGGCGGTTGGCAAAACGCTGAGCCTTCTCCTGTGACAACTTTAAGTTGTCCACCACATGATTCCAGATCTGTTGCAACTTATCCACCACAGAATCTACCCCAGGACAGTCAGAAGGCTCCACATGTCCCGAGGAAAAACGAGGATGGAAACCAGAGTTGCAAAAAAATGGCGAAACCAAAGTAGCGGAACTAGCCCGATTATTAAGGGCAAACTGTTATGGTTTCCAATGGCAAGGAAACATCAGAAGCATAGAATAAACGGACAAGCTCTCGGGTGATGGAAACTAGAGCTGACCGCGATGCTAAACCTACACACCACACTAGAAGTAGCCAGGGGGCATTCCTGCGTTGTCTCTAGATGCCGCGCGCCAGCCGGAGAACTAACTACCCCTGGTAGAAGAAAACACAGTCCTGGCTTGCCTCCAGAGAATGTCCCCACAGGAGATAGCAGCCCCCCACATATAATAACGGTGAGAGCAGATGAAAAGACACACGTAGTATGAAAGCAGATTTAGCACAGAGAGGCCCGCTAACTAAATAGCAGAAAGATACAACAGAGGACTTCGCGGTCAGCTGCAAAACCCTTCAAAACACCATCCTGAAATTACCTTAACTCATGTGACAACTCATGCCACTGGAGTGGTAATTTCAGCCCAACAAGAGCTTCCAGCTGCAGAGATTCACATAAGTGCAAACTGGACAAAACACACAAAAATAGACTTAAGGACTAAAGTGTCCAACTTAGCTGAGCAGAAAACTGGGAGCAGGAACATGCAACAGAATCACTCTGGATACATTGATGGCCAGCATTAGAATGACTGAGGAGCAAGGTTAAATAGGATACTCCCACATCCTGATAGGAACAGGTGAACTGAGAAGGCAAAGCTTGCAGGACACCAGTACCACAAGAGACCACCGGGGGAGCCCACGAACCGAATCACAACAGTACCCCCCCCCTTAAGGAGGGGGCACCGAACCCTCACAAGAACCACCAGGGCGATCTGGATGAGCCCTATGAAAGGCACGGACCAAATCAGAAGCATGAACATCAGAAGCTGTAACCCAAGAATTATCCTCTTGACCGTAGCCCTTCCATTTCACCAGATATTGAAGTCTCCATCTGGAAACACGGGAGTCCAAGACTTTCTCCACCACGTACTCCAATTCACCCTCAACCAGCACAGGAGCAGGAGGCTCAACAGAAGGCACAAGTGGTACCTCATACCTCCGCAATAATGACCGATGGAAGACATTATGGATAGCAAAGGATGCTGGGAGGTCCAAACGAAAAGACACAGGGTTAAGAATTTCCAAAATCTTATAAGGACCGATGAACCGAGGCTTAAACTTAGGAGAAGAGACCCTCATAGGGACAAAACGGGAGGACAACCACACCAAGTCCCCAACACGAAGACGAGGACCAACACGACGATGGCAATTAGCAAAACGTTGAGTCCTCTCCTGGGACAACTCCAAATTGTCCACCACCTGCCCCCAAATACGATGCAACCTATCCACCATGGTATCCACTCCAGGACAATCCGAAGACTCCACCTGACCAGATGAAAAACGAGGATGGAACCCTGAATTGCAAAAGAAAGGGGAGACCAAAGTGGCAGAACTGGCCCGATTATTAAGAGCAAACTCAGCCAACGGCAAAAAGGAGACCCAGTCATCCTGATCAGCAGACACGAAACACCTCAAATAAGTCTCCAAGGTCTGATTAGTACGTTCCGTCTGGCCATTTGTCTGGGGATGAAATGCAGACGAAAAAGACAAATCAATACCCATCCTGGCACAAAACGCCCGCCAAAATCTGGACACAAACTGGGATCCCCTGTCGGAAACGATATTCTCCGGAATACCATGCAGCCGAACCACATTCTGAAAAAACAGGGGCACCAACTCAGATGAGGAAGGCAGCTTGGGCAAGGGCACCAAATGAACCATCTTAGAAAAGCGGTCACACACCACCCAAATGACGGACATCTTCTGAGAAACAGGGAGATCAGAAATAAAATCCATAGAGATGTGTGTCCAAGGCCTCTTAGGAACAGGCAAGGGCAACAACAACCCACTAGCCCGAGAACAACAAGGCTTGGCCCGAGCACAAACATCGCAAGACTGCACAAAAGTACGCACGTCCCGAGACAGGGAAGGCCACCAGAAGGACCTAGCCACCAAATCTCTGGTACCAAAAATTCCCGGATGACCTGCCAACGCAGAAGAATGAACCTCCGAGATGACTTTATTGGTCCACTCATCCGGCACAATCTACCAGGCGGACAACGATCAGGCCGATCCGCCTGAAACTCTTGTAAAGCACGTCGCAGGTCTGGGAAGACAGCAGACAATATCACCCCATCCTTAAGTATACCCGTAGGTTTAGAATCACCAGGGGAATCAGGTTCAAAACTCCTAGAAAGGGCATCCGCCTTCACATTCTTAGTACCTGGCAGATACGAAACCACAAAATTAAACCGGGAGAAAAACAACGACCAGCGCGCCTGTCTAGGATTCAGACGTCTGCCCGACTCAAGATAAATCAAATTTTTGTGATCAGTCAAGACCACCACCTGATGTTTAGCACCCTCAAGCCAATGACGCCACTCCTCGAATGCCCACTTCATCGCCAAAAGCTCCCGATTACCGACGTCATAATTTCGCTCGGCGGGCGAAAATTTTCGAGAAAAGAACGCACAAGGTCTCATCACTGAACAATCTGAACTTTTCTGCGACAAAACCGCCCCCGCTCCGATCTCGGAAGCATCAACTTCCACCTGAAAAGGAAGAGAAACATCAGGCTGGCACAACACCGGAGCAGAAGAAAAACGGCGCTTAAGCTCCCGAAAGGCCTCCACAGCAGCAGGAGACCAATCTGCAACATCAGCACCCTTTTTAGTCAAATCAGTCAAAGGCCTGACAACGCTAGAAAAACCAGTTATGAATCGACGATAAAAGTTAGCAAAGCCCAAAAATTTCTGAAGGCCCTTAAGAGAAGTCGGTTGCGTCCAGTCACAAATAGCCCGAACCTTCACAGGATCCATCTCAATAGAAGAGGGGGAAAAAATGTACCCCAAAAAAGAAATCTTCTGAACCCCAAAAACACACTTTGAACCTTTAACAAACAGAGAATTGGTCCGCAAAACCTGAAAAACCCTCCTAACTTGTTGAACATGAGATTCCCAGTCATCCGAAAAAATCAAGATATCGTCCAAATACACAATCATAAATTTATCCAGATATTCACGGAAAATATTTTGCATAAAAGACTGAAAGACCGAAGGGGCATTTGACAGACCAAAAGGCATCACCAAATACTCAAAATGGCCCTCGGGCGTATTAAATGCGGTTTTCCACTCATCCCCCTGCTTAATTCGCACCAAATTATACGCACCGCGAAGATCAATCTTAGAGAACCACTTCGCCCCCTCAATGCGAGCAAATAAATCTGTCAGCAATGGCAAAGGATACTGATACTTGACTGTGATCTTATTCAAGAGTCTATAATCAATACAAGGTCTCAAAGAACCATCGCTTTTAGCTACGAAAAAGAACCCCGCTCCAAGAGGAGACGAAGAAGGACGAATATGTCCCTTTTCCAAGGACTCCCTAATATACTCTCGCATGGCAGCATGTTCAGGTACAGACAGATTGAATAGACGACCCTTAGGAAATTTACTGCCAGGGATCAAATCTATGGCGCAATCGCAATCTCTGTGAGGAGGAAGAGAATTAAGAGTAGATTCCTCAAAAACCTCACGATAATCAGACAAAAACTCAGGAATTTCAGAGGGAATAGATGAAGCAATGGAGACCAAAGATGTGTCCCCATGATTTCCCTGACATCCCCAGCTTAGTACAGACATTGTTTTCCAGTCAAGGACTGGGTTATGAGTTTGCAACCATGGCAATCCCAGCACCAACACATCATGTAGATTATACAGTACAAGGAAGCGAATCACCTCTTGATGGTCTGGAGTCATACGCATAGTCACTTGTGTCCAGTATTGTGGTTTATTACTAGCCAATGGTGTAGAATCAATACCCTTTAAAGGTATAGGAACTTCCAGAGGCTCTAGATCAAACCCACAGCGCCTGGCAAAGGACCAATCCATAAGACTCAAAGCGGCGCCAGAATCCACATACGCATCCGCAACAATAGAAGATAACGAACAAATTAGAGTTACAGACAAAATAAACTTGGACTGCAAAGTGCCAATAGCAGAGGATTTATCAACTTTCTTTGTTCGTTTAGAGCATGCTGATATAACATGAGTAGAATTTCCACAATAGAAGCACAAATGATTTTTGCGCCTATAAATCTGTCGTTCGCTTCTGGACAGAAAGCTATCACATTGCATACTCTGTGGTGCCTCTTCAGAAGACACCGCCAACTGGTGCACCGGTTTGCGTTCCCGTAAACGCCGATCAATCTGAATTGCCATTGTCATGGACTCATTCAGACCAGTAGGCGCAGGAAACCCCACCATGACGTCTTTTACAGCATCAGAGAGACCTTCTCTGAAAATTGCCGCCAGAGCGCACTCATTCCACTGAGTAAGCACAGACCATTTTTGAAATTTTTGGCAATATATTTCGGCTTCATCTTGCCCCTGAGAGAGGGCTATTAGGGCTTTCTCAGCCTGAATCTCCAAATTTGGTTCCTCATAAAGCAACCCCAAAGCCAGAAAAAACGCATCCACATTGAGCAACGCAGGATCCCCTGGTGCCAATGAAAATGCCCAATTTTGGGGGTCACCCCGCAGTAAAGAAATAACAATTTTTACTTGCTGGGCAGGATCTCCAGCAGAATGAGATCTCAGCGAAAGAAACAATTTACAATTGTATTTAAAATTTAGAAAACAAGATCGATCTCCAGAAAAAAACTCCGGTATAGGAATTTTAGGTTCAGACCGAGGAGCAAGTAACAAAAAATCTTGTATATTCTGAACTTTAGAGGCAAGATTATACAAATTGGTAGCCAGACTCTGGGGATCCATATTTCAACAGATAAAGTCTGAGCCATTCAGGGGTTAAGAGGAGAGGAAAACAGGAGACTGCAATTAGAGCTGGAGTGCAACTTCAGAGGAAAAAAAAAAAAGGTTTCACACAGTTCCTTTTCTCTCCTGCTTCAGCCTATAGATTAAACATTTTGGCTGGCCATACTGTTATGGTTTCCAATGGCAAGGAAACATCAGAAGCATAGAATAAACGGACAAGCTCTCGGGTGATGGAAACTAGAGCTGACCGCGATGCTAAACCTACACACCACACTAGAAGTAGCCAGGGGGCATTCCTGCGTTGTCTCTAGATGCCGCGCGCCAGCCGGAGAACTAACTACCCCTGGTAGAAGAAAACACAGTCCTGGCTTGCCTCCAGAGAATGTCCCCACAGGAGATAGCAGCCCCCCACATATAATAACGGTGAGAGCAGATGAAAAGACACACGTAGTATGAAAGCAGATTTAGCACAGAGAGGCCCGCTAACTAAATAGCAGAAAGATACAACAGAGGACTTCGCGGTCAGCTGCAAAACCCTTCAAAACACCATCCTGAAATTACCTTAACTCATGTGACAACTCATGCCACTGGAGTGGTAATTTCAGCCCAACAAGAGCTTCCAGCTGCAGAGATTCACATAAGTGCAAACTGGACAAAACACACAAAAATAGACTTAAGGACTAAAGTGTCCAACTTAGCTGAGCAGAAAACTGGGAGCAGGAACATGCAACAGAATCACTCTGGATACATTGATGGCCAGCATTAGAATGACTGAGGAGCAAGGTTAAATAGGATACTCCCACATCCTGATAGGAACAGGTGAACTGAGAAGGCAAAGCTTGCAGGACACCAGTACCACAAGAGACCACCGGGGGAGCCCACGAACCGAATCACAACAGGTCGCCCCGTAAAAAAGAGATAACAGTTTTAACTTGCTGAGCTGAATCTCCAGATGAACGGGGTCTCAGAGATAGAAACAATTTACAATTATTCCTGAAATTCCTAAACTTAAATCGGTCTCCAGAAAACAGTTCAGGAATAGGTATTTTAGGTTCAGACATTGGACTACTGGTAACAAAATCTTGTATGCCCTGCACATGAGCAGCAAGCTGGTCTACACTTGTAATCAAGGTCTGGACATTCATGTCTGCAGCAAGCACAAGCCACTCAGAGGTAAAGGGGAGGAAGAGAGGAAAAAAAAAAAACTCAGAATTTCCTTTCTTATTATCCCACTTCTGCAATGCATTAAACATTCAATGTTGGCCTGACATACTGTTATGACCCCAATGGCAGAGGGTCTCAGAAATAATTACTAAGTCTGCAAACACAAAAAACCAGCTCATAGGGCAGTGGTAACTGAGCTGACCATATATCTAATCCTAGCACCACAAATAGCAGCAGCCGGGAAACGTGCCTACGTTGGTTCTAGACGTCTCGCGCCAGCCGGAGAACTAACTAACCCTAGAAGGGAAAAGAAAGACCTTTCTTGCCTCCAGAGAAAAGACCCCAAAAGTTGGATACAAGCCCCCAACAAATAATAACGGTGAGGTAAGAGGAAAAGACAAACGTAAGAATGAGCTAGGTATTTAGCAAAGAGAGGCCCACTAGCTAATAGCAGAATATACAGGTCCTTCTCAAAAAATTAGCATATAGTGTTAAATTTCATTATTTACCATAATGTAATGATTACAATTAAACTTTCATATATTATAGATTCATTATCCACCAACTGAAATTTGTCAGGTCTTTTATTGTTTTAATACTGATGATTTTGGCCTACAACTCCTGATAACCCAAAAAACCTGTCTCAATAAATTAGCATATTTCAACCGTCCAATCAAATAAAAGTGTTTTTTAATAACAAACAAAAAAACCATCAAATAATAATGTTCAGTTATGCACTCAATACTTGGTCGGGAATCCTTTGGCAGAAATGACTGCTTCAATGCGGCGTGGCATGGAGGCAATCAGCCTGTGACACTGCTGAGATGTTATGGAGGCCCAGGATGCTTCAATAGCGGCCTTAAGCTCATCCAGAGTGTTGGGTCTTGCGTCTCTCAACTTTCTCTTCACAATATCCCACAGATTCTCTATGGGGTTCAGGTCAGGAGAGTTGGCAGGCCAATTGAGCACAGTAATACCATGGTCAGTAAACCATTTACCAGTGGTTTTGGCACTGTGAGCAGGTGCCAGGAAGCATGAAGTGCTCCAAAATCTCCTGATAGCTAGCTGCATTGACCCTGCCCTTGATGAAACACAGTGGACCAACACCAGCAGCTGACATGGCACCCCACACCATCACTGACTGGGTACTTGACACTGGACTTCAGGCATTTTGGCATTTCCTTCTCCCCAGTCTTCCTCCAGACTCTGGCACCTTGATTTCCGAATGACATGCAAAATTTGCTTTCATCAGAAAAAAGTACTTGGGACCACTTAGCAACAGTCCAGTGCTGCTTCTCTGTAGCCCAGGTCAGGCGCTTCTGCCACTGTTTATGGTTCAAAAGTGGCTTTACCTGGGGAATGCGGCACCTGTAGCCCATTTCCTGCACACGCCTGTGCACGGTGGCTCTGGATGTTTCCACACCAGACTCAGTCCACTGCTTCCTCAGGTTCCCCAAGGTCTGGAATCGGTCCTTCTCCACAATCTTCCTCAGGGTCCGGTCACCTCTTCTCGTTGTACAGCGTTTTCTGCCACATTGTTTCCTTCCAACAGACTTACCATTGAGGTGCCTTGATACAGCACTCTGGGAACAGCCTATTTGTTGAGAAATTTCTTTCTGGGTCTTACCCTCTTGCTTGAGGATGTCAATGATGGCCTTCTTGACATCTGTCAGGTCGCTAGTCTTACCCATGATGGGGGTTTTGAGTAATGAACCAGGCAGGGAGTTTTTAAAAGCCTCAGGTATCTTTTGCATGTGTTTAGAGTTAATTAGTTGATTCAGAAGATTAGGGTAATAGGTCGTTTAGAGAACCTTTTCTTGATATGCTAATTTATTGAGACAGGTTTTTTGGGTTATCAGGAGTTGTAGGCCAAAATCATCAGTATTAAAACAATAAAAGACCTGACAAATTTCAGTTGGTGGATAATGAATCTATAATATATGAAAGTTTAATTGTAATCATTACATTATGGTAAATAATGAAATTTAACACTATATGCTAATTTTTTGAGAAGGACCTGTAGTAAGATGACTTATCTGGTCAGCAAAAACCCTATCAAAATATCCACGCTGGATATTCAAGAACCCCCGAACTGTCTAACGGCCCGGGGGGAGAACACCAGCCCCCTAGAGCTTCCAGCAAAGTCAGGAATCACATTTAGTACAAGCTGGACAAAAATAAGAGCAAAGCAAGTAAACAAAAAACAAAGAAGCGGGACTTAGCTTAATTTTGCACGAACCAGGACCAGCAGACAGGAGCAAACAGAAAGGATCTGATTACAACGATGCCAGGCACTGGACTAAGGATCCAAGAAGTTTATATAGCAACACCCCTGGACTAACGACCCAGGTGGGTGCCAAACTGAGGAAAGACAATCCCAGAGTCATATCACTAGTAACCACAAGAGGGAGCCAAAAAGTCTAATTCACAACAGACTCCCAATCATCCGAAAAAAACAGAATATCATCCAGATACACAATCATAAATTTATCCAGATATTCGCGGAAGATGTCGTGCATAAAGGACTGAAAGACAGAAGGAGTGTTAGAAAGTCCAAAAGGCATCACCAAGTACTCAAAATGGCCTTCGGGCGTATTAAATGCAGTTTTCCATTCATCACCCTGCTTAATACGCACAAGGTTATACGCACCACGAAGATCTATCTTGGTGAACCAACTAGACCCCTTAATGCGAGCAAACAGATCAGATAACAATGGCAAAGGATACTGAAATTTGACCGTGATTTTGTTTAGAAGGCGATAATCAATACAAGGTCTCAAGGAACCATCCTTCTTAGCCACAAAAAAGAACCCCGCACCAAGAGGGGAGGAGGAGGGGCGAATAAGTCCTTTCTCCAAAGACTCCTTTATATAACTCCGCATAGCAGCATGCTCCGGCACTGACAAATTGAAAAGTCGTCCCTTAGGAAACTTACTACCAGGAATCAAATTTATAGCACAATCACAATCCCTATGCGGAGGTAGAGAACTGAGTTTGGGCTCATCAAATACATCCTGGTAATCTGACAAAAACGCAGGGACCTCAGAAGGAGTGGATGAAGCAATTGACACCACAGGAGCGTCGCCATGAATTCCCTGACAACCCCAACTTGACACAGACATTGCTTTCCAATCCAGGACTGGATTATGAGTCTGCAACCATGGCAGGCCCAACACGACAACATCATGCAAATTATGCAATACAAGAAAGCGAATCACCTCCTGATGAACAGGAGTCATGCACATGGTCACTTGTGTCCAGTACTGAGGTTTATTCGTAGCCAATGGTGTAGCATCAATTCCCCTTAGTGGAATAGGGAATTTTAAAGGCTCCAAAACAAAACCACAGCGCCTGGCAAATGACAAATCCATCAGACTCAGGGCAGCACCTGAATCCACAAAAGCCATAACCGGGTAAGATCACAGGGAACAAATCAGGGTAACAGACAAAATAAACTTAGGCTGTAAAGTACCGATGGTGACAGATTTATCAATCTTTTTTGTGCGCTTAGAGCATGCTGAGATAACATGAGCTGAGTCACCACAGTAAAAGCACAACCCATTTTGCCGTCTATAATTTTGCCATTCACTTCTGGTCAGAATTCTATCACATTGCATAGACTCAGGTGTCTGTTCAGAAGACACCGCCAAATGGTGCGCAGGTTTGCGCTCCCGCAAACGCCGATCAATCTGAATGGCCAGAGTCATTGACTCATTCAGACCTGCAGGCGTAGGGAACCCCACCATGACATTCTTAATGGCTTCAGAAAGACCTTTTCTGAAATTTGCAGCCAGGGCACACTCATTTCATTGAGTAAGCACCGACCATTTCCAAAATTTCTGGCAGTACACCTCTGCATCATCTTGCCCCTGAGAGAGGGCCAACAACGCTTTTTCAGCCTGGTTCTCAAGATTAGGTTCCTTATAGAGCAATCCAAGGGCCAGAAAAAACGCATCCACACTGAGCAACGCAGGATCCCCTGGAGCCAATGCGAAAGCCCAATCTTGAGGATCGCCATGCAAGAAAGAAATAATAATCTTAACTTGCTGAACAGAATCCCCAGAGGAAAGAGGTTTTAAAGAAAGAAACAACTTGCAATTGTTCTTAAAATTCAGGAACCTAGATCTATCTCCAGAAAACAACTCCGGAATAGGTATTCTAGGCTCTGACATAGGACTGTGCACAACAAAATCCTGAATACTTTGTACCCTTGCAGCAAGATGATCTACACTGGAGGCTAAACTCTGGATATCCATATCAGCAGCTGAATTTAGAGCCACACCAAGATTAAGAGGAGGAGAGAAGCCAGACACACAGCAGCTAAACACACGGCAGCAAAAAAAAAAAAAAATATCTCCAAGCTTCTTTTCTCCTGCTTCTGCCATGCAATTAACACTTTATGGGCCGGCTGTACTGTTATGATCCTAGTGGCAAGGATCGCAGGTCGGACTAGCTAAGTAACTGAACAGACTACTAGCTCTGGGGAAGTGGTAACTAGATTGACCGCAACCTGATCCTATCCGCAAACAACTATAGGCAGCCGTGGAACGTTACCTAAAAAATCCTAGACGTCTCGTCACGGCCTGAGAAACTGACTAATCCTGAAGGGAAAGTAAGTCCTCACTTGCCTCAGTGGAAGACCCCAAAGATATAGAATAGCCCCCCACAAATATTAACGGTGAGTTAAGGGGAAAGCACAAACGCAGAGATGAAATCAGATTTAGCAAATGAGGCCCGCTAATACTAGATAGCAGAAAATAGGAAGGAAACTGTGCGGTCAATAAAAAACCCTATTCAAAATATCCACGCAGAGATTGCTCGAGCCCCCGCACCAACTAACGGTGCGGGGGAAGCAACTCCGTACCCCAGAGCTTACCAGCAAAAAGAAATCACGTGTTAGCAAGCTGGACTAGACTCATCATACACAGAAATCATATTGCAGGCAGATGAGCAAAAAATATTCAAACAGAACTTAGCTTATCCTGAAGAGGCAGAAAACGAGATAATCAGGAGTAATCAGAATAGCACTGAATACATTGACAGCCGGCAACAAGTGGGAGTGAAGCAGAGCTAAATAGGAGCCTCCCTGGTGAATAACGAGGCAGCTGATCCAGCAGACCCGCAGGATAATAAACCAAACCACCAGGGGGAGCCAAAAAACCAAAGTCACACAATACCATCTGTGACCACAAGAGGGAGCCTGAAAATGGAGTTCACAACAGTCTGCCTCTCCATGGTGTTCTCCTCCACTGAACAGAGCTGAGCTTCAATCTTCAGGCTTTCGGCCTATATTTAAAAATTTTAAACTGCTTTTGGCCTCCTAGTTTGGTTGGGCCCCACTAACGGTATCTGCCTCTCCTTGGTGTTCTCCTCCACTGAACAGAGCTGAGCTTCAATCTTCAGGCTTTCGGCCTATATCAGATATTAAACTGCATTTGGCCTACTAGATTGGTTGGGGCCTACTAATGGTGTCTGCCGCTCCGTGTTGTTCTCCAGGTTTTTTTTCCTGAGCTTCAATCTTCAGGCTTTCGACCTATATTTTTAATATGAAACTGCATTTGGGATTCTAGTTTGGTTGTGGCCTACTAACGGTGTCTGCCGCTCCTTGGTGTTCTCCTGTTTTTTTTCTCCTGAGCTTCAATTTTCAGGCTTTCGGCCTATATCAGATTTTAAACTGCATTTGGCCTACTAGTTTGGTTGGGGCCTACTAGCGGTGTCTGCCTCTCCTTGGTGTTCTCCTCCACTGAACAGAGCTGAGCTTCAATCTTCTGGCTTTTGGCCTATATTTTTAATATGAAACTGCATTTGGGATACTAGTTTGGTTGGGCCTATTAACGTTGTCTGCCGCTCCTTGCTTTTCTCCTCCACTGAACAGAGCTGAGCTTCAATCTTCAGGCTTTTGGCCTATATTTAAACATTTTAAACTGCTTTTGGCCTCCTAGTTTGGTTGGGCCCTACTAATGGTGTCTGCCTCTCCTTGGTGTTCTCCACTGAACAGAGCTGTGCTTCAATCTTCAGGCTTTCGGCCTATATTTAAAAATTTTAAACTGCTTTTGGCCTCCTAGTTTGGTTGGGCCCTACTAATGGTGTCTGCCTCTACTTGGTGTTCTCCTCCACTAAACAGAGCTGAGCTTCAATCTTCAGGCTTTCGGCCTATATTTAAAAATTTTAAACTGCTTTTGGCCTCCTAGTTTCGTTGGGCCCTACTAATGGTGTCTGCCTCTCCTTGGTGTTCTCCTCCACTGAACAGAGATGAGCTTCAATCTGCAGGCTTTCGGCCTATATTTAAAAATTTTAAATTGCTTTTGGCCTCCTAGTTTGGTTGGGCCCTACTAACGGTGTCTGCCTCTCCTTGGTGTTCTCCTCCACTGAACAGAGCTGAGCTTCAATCTTCAGGCTTTCGGCCTATATTTAAAAATTTTAAACTGCTTTTGGCCTCCTAGTTTGGTTGGGCCCCACTAACGGTGTCTGCCTCTCCTTGGTGTTCTCCTCCACTGAACAGAGCTGAGCTTCAATCTTCAGGCTTTCGGCCTATATCAGATATTAAACTGCATTTGGCCTACTAGTTTGGTTGGGGCCTACTAATGGTGTCTGCCGCTCCGTGTTGTTCTCCAGGTTTTTTTTCCTGAGCTTCAATCTTCAGGCTTTCGACCTATATTTTTAATATGAAACTGCATTTGGGATTCTAGTTTGGTTGGGGCCTACTAACGGTGTCTGCCGCTCCTTGGTGTTCTCCTGTTTTTTTCTCCTGAGCTTCAATTTTCAGGCTTTCGGCCTATATCAGATTTTAAACTGCATTTGTCCTACTACTTTGGTTGGGGCCTACTAACGGTGTCTGGCGCTTCTTGGTGTTCTCCTCCACTGAACAAAGCAGTGCCGCCTGTTTACTCCTGTTAACAATTTTGAACTGTATTTGGCCCAGTTTATTATTTGGGCCTACTAACAGTGTCTGCCTCTCATTACAGTTGTCCTCCACTGAAAAAGCAATGCCGCCTGGTTAGTCCTGTTACCAATTTTGAACTGCATTTAGCCCACTTTATTATTTGGGCCTATATCTGTGTTTCCTCCTCATCCTGCCCATTGCCCAGCCAGTGCTATATGAGTCTGCTGGTACATTGACCCAGACTGCTACATTCCCCTTGCACTCTACACAGCCAGAATCTGACCCTGCTGAAATTCAGGTTCCCCTTCCCGCATACTATACCACCTTACACGGGGACAAAGAGGAAGGCGCAGATGAAAGTGCAGGTTCCTGTTGTGAATTCCATTCTCGGGCTCCCTCCTGTGGTCATGAATGGTACTTTGGTGAGTTCTGTCCTTGGACTCCCTCTGGTGGCTTTGAGTGGAATCACTGGTCTTTGAGCTTTGCTTCCTCAGCTGCCCTCGTTTATTGCTAGGCTGGCTTCCCTATTTAACTCCACTCAGATCGTTACTTCATGCCAGCTGTCAATGTCTTAGCACTGGTTCTGATCTCTCTGGGATTTCTCTGATGACCTGTCTACTTCAGCAGAAGCTAAGTCCCTGCTAGTTCATTTGTTGTTCATTGCCTTTTGAATATATGTCTTAGTACATTCTAAGTTATTGTCCAGCTTGCTATCATGATATTTCCTTGCTAGCTGGAAGCTCTGGGGTGCAGAGTTGCACCTTCACATCGTGAGTCGGTGTGGGGGCCTTTTTGCACACTCTGCGTGGTTTTTTGTAGGTTTTTGTACTGACCGCACAGTTCCCTTTACTATCCTCTGACTATTTAGTTAAGTCTGGCCTCCTTTGCTAAAACCTGTTTCATTTCTGTGTTTGTGACTTTCCTCTTAACACACAGTCAATATTTGTGGGGGGCTGCCTTTTCCTTTGGGGAATTTCTCTGAGGCAAGGTAAAGCTTTGTTTCTATCTGTAGGGGTAGTTAGCTCTTAGGCGGTGAAGAGGCGTCTAGGGAGAGTTAGGTACGCTCCACGGCTATTTCTAGTGTGTGTGATACGATCAGGGTTGCGGTCAGTAGAGCTCCCACATACCCAGAGCTTGTCCTTAATTTCTTGTTACCCATCAGGTCATTCCGGGTGCTCCTAACCACCAGATCATAAAAGGTTCCTTCATCAGGTGGGGAGGGCATACTCGTTGGCGACGTCACTGTCACATTGCCCCTCATAGTACGCAAAAGTGTCTCTGCCGGTGGGAGGCGCCCCCGCCGTCAAACACATCGCCGTACTTTGAGGGGCCCTGTGCCAGTGCCAATGCGAATGAGTGGGCCCCCCCTGCTTGCTCAGGATCACAGCACTTGCAAAGTTGAAATACTGACCTCTCCCTACTCCACCGCCATGACGTAGTCCACGTTTCCTGGGCCCATGGAAAACTTGAGCCAGCCCTAGCCCCCCCATCAACTTTATCCAAATGACCCCCAATTTTCAATGCCTAACTATTACTATAAGGTAAATTAAGATTCACAAGCTTAAGTGACACGAATTGATGTTTTTGACAATAAAATGGGCACTGTAGGTGTTTTCCTGTCCTCCACTCACTGCCGACTTTGCTCCCCATTGACTTACATTGGGTTTCGTGTTTCGGTCGATCCCCGACTTTGCGCGATAATTGGCCGATTTCACCCGACTCAACTTTTGACAAAGTCGGGTTTCGCGAAACCCGCCTCGATCCTAAAAAAGTAAAAGTCACTCAACCCTATTGAACATAACAGTGCAGGCTACGTGACAGATTCAAACAACGCTAAGGAGGCGGCGCATGGCGCCAAGGGGGTAGGGATGACGGCTGTGCTGCATCCCATTATGAAGGAAATTCCCACCGCCGGGACGGTTTTACGGTATCAGAGGACACATTTTATAAGTATTAAGTTCAGCGTGTGCAGGGAGCAAAACTAAAAGAGCTACCTTTTCCTTGTGCAGCACTAATGCTCTTTCAGCAACAAATGCCTGGGGGGGGACAGGTTCCCTTAAATTTAAGTTGTTATGTCAGCGTGGCGGTCACAGGACACATTGCCGGATACACAGCTGGGGATCAGCTGACGTTACTGAAACCCAATAACAGTGGGTCATGTGTTTTGACTGTGCAGACGACACTTCTGAGCTTCAACTGGCAGTGTTGGAGCCCAGGGATTACTGTTCAGGTGGTAGAAACATGAATGCAACAGGAGACATGGATACTGTAGCCAACCAATTATTTAATCTGGAAGAGGAGTGGCAAATTCCTACGAGATCCATGCCCTGTTCATTTTCAGAAAAGTAAGCCGGTCAACGTTATCGCAGGATAGTCACATGTGAACAGTGGCGTAACTACAAAGTTATGGGCCCCGGTGTGAACTTTCAAATGGGGGCCCCCCCACCATGCCAAAATATTTTCCTCCCAAATTCACATTTTCCCTATTCTTTTCGCACACTATAGCTTTATTGCAAAGTTGTATAGTGTGACCTCAGTTGAATAACTATGCCCCATCCTGGGATATATTTGTCCCCTGTACTACCATTGTTATGTAATGTATAAAAGAAAATAAACCATTATACTCATCAGGGGCTAACATAGAAGTCATGGGGATTCAAATAAGAAGTATAATGCACCCTCATAGTCCTCCTTATAGTATAATACACTCCCCATAGTCCTCCTTATAATATAATACACTCCCCATAGCCCTCCTTATAGTATAATACACTCGCCATAGTCCTCCTTATAGTATAATACACTCCCCATAGTCCTCCATATAGTATTGTACACTCCTCAGTCCTCCATATAGTATAATACACTCCTCATAGTTCTCCATATATTAAAATATACACTCCTAATAGTTCTCCATATAGCATAATACACTCCTCATAGTGCTCCATATAGTATAATACACTGCTCAGTCCTCAATATAGTATAATACACTGCTCAGTCCTTCATATAGTATAATACACTCCTCAGTCCTCCATATAGTATAATACACTGCTCATAGTGCTCCATATAGTATAATGCACCCCTCATAGTCCTCCATACAGTATAATACACTCCTCAGTCCTCCATTTAGTATTATACACTCCACATAGTCCTCCATATATTAAAATACACTGCTCGGTCCTCCATATAGTATAATACACTTCTCATAGTGCTCCATATAGTATAATGCACCGCCATCGTCATCCATGTCGCACAATTCACTTCCCACAGTATAATGCACCCCATAGTTCTTCATATAGTATAATATATTCCCCATAGTCCTCAATTCAGTATAATGCAGCCCACACAGTATAATGCAGCCACCCCAGAGTATAATGCAGCCACCCCAGAGTATACTGCAGCCCTGCCATACAATTCAATATAACCCCCATAGAATATAATGCAGCCCCTTCATAGTGTAATGCAGCCCCTCCATAGAGGGGCAGTGAGAAAGGCATGAGCAAATTATGATGAGGGGGCAGGGGAGAGGGCACAAGGGGGCTAGGGGAGACAGGCACAAGGTTAACATAGGGGGGCTAGGGAGCAAGGAAGACAGGCACAAGGGGACACATGGGGGCTAGGAGGCAGGGGAAAAGGTTACAAGGGGACTAGTGGGCAAGGGAGACTGACACAAGGGGACACACAGGGACTAGTGGGCAAGAAAGACTGACACAAGGGGACACACGGGGACAAGGGATACAAGCACAAGGGAACACACAGGGACTAGTGGGAAAGGGAGACTGACACAAGCACAAGGGGACAAAGGAGACTGAAACAAGCACAAGGGGACAAAGGAGACAGGCACATGGGGACACACAGGGACTAATGGGAAAGGGAGACTGGCACACGGGGACAAGGGACAAGGGACACAAGCATATGGGGACAAGGGAGACAGGCTCAAGGGGACTCATGGGCCCTTGACCTGCCAGAGCCGGTTGCAGCGGTGACGGCTCTGACCATGGTAGTTACGCCCCTGCCTCACACACACACGCACACATTACAGAAATCACACACACACACATACTACAGATATCACACACACACTACAGATATCACACACACACTACAGATATCACGCACACACACTACAGATATCACACACACACACTAAAGATATCAGACACACACACTACAGATATCACACACACACACACACACACACACACACACACACACACTCACACACTAAAGATATCAGACACACACACCAGATACCAGCTCACATCTCACACTCTCCTCTCTGGTACTGGGGAGGCTGATATAAATGTGCAGCTCCTCAGCTTCTCCTGCTTATAGCAGCTCTGTCTCGCACCTCCCCCCTGCTCTCGCCTTCTGTCCCGTGGCTGCAGAGCAGGAGAAGCTGTCTCACCGTGCTGACTGGAGCTCTGCTTCCTATCCTATCACTCACATACCCCGGCTGCCCCCTCCCCCTAGATACGCCTCAGACTGTTGACGTGCAGGAGGAATCTCCTGCAGTGCAACATGGTGTTGGGTGCCTCTGACCTGCCAGGCCCCTGACCCGCTGGGCCCGGTCGCAGCGGCGACCGCTGCGACCGCGGTAGTTGCACCACTACATGCGACGGTCTGTTAGTGCACCACCTGCGGCACTAAAGACGCTTTCCGATAATACACTAGCAGCAGGGCAAGCCAGCACCTTCAATGCATACTGGCTTAGCTCTGGCCATGTATCCAGCTTAGAGACCCAAAACTTGAAGGGGGAAGAGCCGTCTGGGAGTACAGTAAGAGGGCAAGACATGTAGTCTGTCACCATCTGACGGAAACGTTGCCTCCTGCTGACTGGAGCCGCCTGTGATGGTGTAGACATTTGTGGCGGGCACACAAAACTGTGCCACAGTTGGGCCATACTGGTGTTGCCTTGTGCTGAGGCACTGCTTCTGCTCCCTCTTTGTGCAGAGCTTCCTCCACTGCCTCGACGCACTGAGCTGCTTATTAAAGCACTAGCAGCACTGCTCTCAGTTGGATTGGAGAAGTTGATGGAATTCACCAGTATGTCTTGTGTTATGATCCGGTGACTTTGGAGCCGCATGAAACTTTCTCTGGAGTAGGTGGAAACTGTACTGACCGCAAACCCTGAACTAACCCCGCAACTAGAAGTAGCCGTGGGGTGTGCCTAACAAACCCTAGACACCTCGACACAGCCGGAGAACTGAATACCCCTATAGATGGAAATAGGAATACTATCTTGCCTCAGAGCAGAACCCCAAAGGATAGGCAGCCCCCCACAAATATTTACTGTGAATAGGAGAGGAAAGATACACGCAGGCAGAAAACAGAATTCAGCAAAAGAGGCCACTCTAGCTAAATAGGGAAAGATAGGACAGAATACTAAGCGGTCAGTATTAAAACCCTTCCAAAAATATCCACAGCAGATAATACAAAAAGTTCCACAATCTAACTAAAGACATGGAATGTATATCTGCAACTCCTGAGAATCCAACAAGACTGAGAAAATACTGACACAATCTAAGCTGGACAAAAAAATGAATAGCACTGAATTAATGAGCACACAGCATGTGTGCCACAGAAACAAAACCAGACACTTATCTTTGCTGATTTGGTAGCACTGCAGAAGGGACCAAACAAGGACCAACACCTCCCAACAACCATGGACAACTGGCAAGGACTAATGAGTCCTGCACGCCTAAATACCCCAGTCAGAACTGCAATGAGCAGATACACCTGACCAGGACTGCAACTCAGGGACAACTGCATTACCACCTACAACCACCGGAGGGAGCCCAACAGCAGAATTCACAACAGTACCCCCCCTTGAGGAGGGGTCACCGAACCCTCACCAGAGCCCCCAGGTTGATCAGGACGAGCCAGATGAAAAGCATGAACCAAATCAGCAGCATGGACATCAGAGGCAAAAACCCAAGAATTATCCTCCTGGCCATAACCCTTCCATTTGACAAGATACTGAAGCTTCCGCCTCGAAAAACAAGAATCCAAAATCTTCTCCACCACATACTCCAGCTCCCCATCAACTAACACAGGGGCCGGAGGATCAACAGAGGGTACCACATATTTCCGCAATAAAGATCTATGGAAAACATTATGGATAGCAAAAGAGGCCGGAAGCGCCAATCGAAAAGACACCTGATTAATAATCCCAGAAATTTTATAAGGACCAATAAACCGAGGCTTAAACTTAGGAGAAGAAACCTTCATAGGAACATGACGGGAGGACAACCAGACCAGATCCCCAACCCGAAGCCGGGAACCAACACACTGACGACGGTTAGCAAAACGTTGAGCCTCCTCCTGAGACAACACCAAATTGTCCACCACATGAGCCAAAATCTGCTGCAACCTGTCAACCACAGAATCCACACCAAGACAGTCAGAAGGCTTAACCTGCCCAGAAGAAAAACGAGGATGAAAACCAAAATTACAAAAAAAAGGCGAAACCAAAGTAGCCGAACTAGCCCGATTATTAAGGGCAAACTCGGCCAATGGCAAAAAGGCCACCCAATCATCCTGATCAGCAGACACCAAGCATCTCAAATAAGTCTCCAAGGTCTGATTAGTTCGCTCGGTTTGGCCATTTGTCTGAGGATGAAATGCAGAGGAAAAAGATAAATCAATGCCCAGCCTAGCACAAAAGGCCCGCCAAAACCTAGAAACAAACTGGGAACCTCTGTCGGACACAATATTCTCCGGAATACCATGCAAACAAACCACATGCTGAAAAAACAACGAAACCAAATCTGAAGAGGAAGGCAATTTAGGCAAAGGCACCAAATGAACCATCTTAGAGAACCGGTCACAAACAACCCAGATAACAGACATCCTCTGGGAAACCGGAAGATCAGAAATAAAATCCATAGAAATATGCGTCCAGGGCCTCTCAGGGACTGGCAATGGCAAAAGCAACCCACTAGCACGAGAACAACAAGGCTTGGCCCGCGCACAAGTCCCACAGGACTGCACAAAAGAACGCACATCACGTGATAAAGAAGGCCACCAAAAGGACCTACCAACCAAGTCTCTGGTACCAAAAATACCAGGATGACCAGCCAACACAGAACAGTGAATCTCAGAAATCACTTTATTAGTCCATCTGTCAGGAACAAACAGTTTCCCCACTGGACAGCGGTCAGGTCTGTCAGCTTGAAATTCCTGAAGAACCCATCGTAAATCAGGGGAAATGGCAGAAAGAACCACCCCTTCTTTCAGAATGCCGACCGGTTCAAGGACCTCAGGAGAATCAGGCAAAAAACTCCTAGAAAGGGCATCAGCCTTAATATTCTTAGAACCCGGAAGATACGAGACCACAAAATCAAAACGGGAAAAAAACAATGACCATCGAGCCTGTCTAGGATTCAGTCATTTGGCAGACTCGAGGTAAATCAAATTCTTATGATCGGTCAAGACCACAATACGGTGTTTAGCTCCCTCAAGCCAATGTCACCACTCCTCAAATGCCCACTTCATAGCCAACAACTCCCGATTGCCGACATCATAATTGCGTTCAGCAGGCGAAAATTTACGGGAAAAGAAGGCACACGGTTTCATCAAGGAACCAACAGGATCCCTCTGAGACAAAACGGCCCCTGCCCCAATCTCAGAAGCGTCAATCTCAACCTGAAACGGAAGAGAAACATCCGGTTGGCGCAACACCGGTGAAGAAGTAAATCGACGTTTAAGCTCCTGAAAGGCAGAAACAGCCGCAGAGGTCCAATTCGCCACATCAGCGCCTTTCTTCGTCAAATCGGTCAAGGGTTTAACCATGCTGGAAAAGTTAGCAATGAAACGGCGATAAAAATTTGCAAAACCCAATAATTTCTGAAGGCTCTTTACAGATGTGTGTTGAATCCAATCATGAATGGCCTGAACCTTAACCGGATCCATCTCAATAGATGACGGAGAAAAAATAAAACCCAAAAAAGAAACCTTTTGTACCCCAAAGAGACACTTAGACCCCTTCACAAGCAAAGCATTGTCACGAAGGATCTGAAATACAATCCTGACCTGTTCCACATGAGACTCCCAATCATCAGAAAAAAATCAAAATATCGTCCAAATATACAATCAAGAATTTATCAATATAAGTCCGGAAGATATCATGCATGAAAGATTGAAAAACAGATGGTGCATTAGTGAGCCCGAACAGCATCACAAGGTATTCAAAATGGCCTTCGGGCGTATTGAACGCAGTTTTCCATTCATCACCCTGCTTAATCCGAACAAGATTATACGCCCCCCGAAGGTCAATCTTCGTAAACCAACTAGCCCCCTTAATCCTAGCAAACAAATTGGAAAGCAAAGGTAAAGGGTATTGAAACTTGACCGTGATCTTATTCAAGAGGCGATAATCAACACAGGGTCTCAAAGAGCCATCCTTCTTAGCAACAAAAAAAATCCCGCTCCCATCGGTGAAGAAGATGGCCGAATATGCCCTTTCTCCAAAGATACTTAACATAACTCCGCATAGCGGTATGTTCAGGCACAGACAGGTTGAAGAGTCGGCCCTTAGGAAACTTACAGCCTGGAATCAAATCAATCGCACAATCACAGTCCCTGTGTGGTGGAATAGAACTGGACTTGGGCTCATCGAATACATCCTGAAAATCAGACAAAAACTCTGGAATCTGACAACCCCAACTAGTCACAGACATAGACTTCCAATCCAACACAGGATTATGTACCTGCAACCACGGAAAACCCAGCACGATAGCATCATGTAAATTATGCAACACCAGAAATCGACAATCTTGCTGATGGGCTGGCGCCATGCGCATGGTCACCTGTGTCCAAAACTGAGGCTTATTTTTAGCCAAAAGTGTAGCATCAATGCCCCTTAAAAGGAATAAGGTTCTGCAGAGGCTGCAAGGGAAAACCACAACGCCTGGCAAACTCAAAGTCCATTAAGTTTAAAGCGGCGCCTGAATCCACAAACGCCATGACAGAAAATGATGACAATGAGCAGATCAAGGACACAGATAACAGAAATTTAGGTTGTACAGTACTGATGGTAAATGAACTAGCGATCCTCTTTGTCTGCTTAGGGCAGACTGAAATGACATGAGAAGCGTCGCCACAATAATAACACAACCTATTCTGACGTCTGAATCCTTGTCGTTCTGTTCTAGACAGAATCCTATCACACTGCATTGGCTCAGGACTCTGCTCTGAGGACAAAGCCACAGCGTGCACAGTTCTGCGCTCCCGCAAGCGCCGATCAATCTGAATGGCCAGAGACATAGAATCACTCAGACCGACAGGCGTGGGAAACCCCACCATAACATCTTTAACGGATTCAGAAAGACCCTTTCTGAAAATTGCCACCAAAGCATCATCATTCCATTTATTCAACACAGACCATTTTCTAAATTTCTGACAATACAATTCTGCCGCCTCTTGACCCTGGGACAGGGCCAACAAGGTCTTCTCCGCTTGATCCACAGAATTAGGTTCATCATATAATAGTCCTAAAGCCTGAAAAAAGGAATCTACATTAAGCAAAGCCGGACTCCCAGACCCCAGGGAAAATGCCCAATCCTGTGGATCGCCACGCAGCAGGGAAATGACGATTTTAACCTGCTGAATGGAATCACCAGAGGATTGAGGTCTCAAAGCAAAAAACAGTTTACAGTTGTTTTTAAAACTTAAAAATTTGGACCTGTCAGCCAAAAACAAATCAGTAGTAGGAATCTTCGGCTCTAAAACAGGAGTCTGAACAATATAATCAGAAATTCCCTGTACCCTAGCAGCAAGCTGGTCTACACGAGAAGCTAATTCCTGGACATCCATGCTAACACAAGACTCCTCAGCCACCCAGAGAAAAAGAGGGAAGAAGAAAAGGCAAAGCAAACTGCAGAAAAAAAAATGACTCAACACCTTTCTTCCCTTCTTCTGAGATGCATTTAACTCATTGTTGGCCAGTTGTACTGTTATGATCCGGTGACTTTGGAGCCGCATGAAACTTTCTCTGGAGTAGGTGGAAACTGTACTGACCGCAAACCCTGAACTAACACCGCAACTAGAAGTAGCCGTGGGGTGTGCCTAACAAACCCTAGACACCTCGACACAGCCGGAGAACTAAATACCCCTATAGATGGAAATAGGAATACTATCTTGCCTCAGAGCAGAACCCCAAAGGATAGGCAGCCCCCCACAAATATTGACTGTGAATAGGAGAGGAAAGACACACGCAGGCAGAAAACAGAATTCAGCAAAAGAGGCCACTCTAGCTAAATAGGGAAAGATAGGACAGAATACTAAGCGGTCAGTATTAAAACCCTTCCAAAAATATCCACAGCAGATAATACAAAAAGTTCCACAATCTAACTAAAGACATGGAATGTATATCTGCAACTCCTGAGAATCCAACAAGACTGAGAAAATACTGACACAATCTAAGCTGGACAAAAAAATGAATAGCACTGAATTAATGAGCACACAGCATGTGTGCCACAGAAACAAAACCAGACACTTATCTTTGCTGATTTGGTAGCAAGGCAGAAGGGACCAAACAAGGACCAACACCTCCCAACAACCATGGACAACTGGCAAGGTCTAATGAATCCTGCACGCCTAAATACCCCAGTCAGAACTGCAATGAGTAGATACACCTGACCAGGACTGCAACTCAGGGACAACTGCATTACCACCTACAACCACCGGAGGGAGCCCAACAGCAGAATTCACAACAGTCTTGGTACACCCACATTTTACGCTCCAGGTTCAACGGTGTTATGAGGCTTTGTAAGTTGTCCCGGTAGCGAGGATCTAGGAGGGTGTACACCCAATAATCAGCAGTGTTGAGAATGTGGGCGATGCGGTGGTCATGGAGCGCCCCCACACCGCCGCAGGGCCGAGGGGTACCCGGAGCCGGGCCTCTAGTTCTCAGTCTCGGGGTTGTCACGGTGGCTAGACCCGGTCCATGGCCCTGTCCGTCAGTGGGGGACGTCCGGTGTAATAGGTGGTAGTAATAGTAGCGATGGAGCGGTGCAGTTGTGGGGTGTAAGTCGCGGTAAATAACGAGGACACCAGGTTGCAGTTTCTTTACCTCTTTACTGGAGATCTCTGAGTCCTCAGTCCAGAACACGGTTCACCAGGCTACGCAAGTCCGGCCGGTCCAATGGCACCTCCAGAGTTCTCCTCTCAGGTGGAAATCTGTGCCTTCCTTCTAGCGCTATGTGTTGTAGTCCTTCCCTGCTGTGCTTACGGAAAGTAACCCCACAACGGTTGTGTCTGTTTCTTAAGTTCCCTCACAACTCGATTTGATGTTCCTCTGTAATCCACCCCTTCCCTGTATTCAGGTTGGAATGGCACCCGTTTGTCAGGTAGGCCTGGAGTTCTTCCGGGACCCTAGAGTCGCCCCTCTCCCGCAATTGCCCCCCAAGACTTCATAGGTGATATGTGGTAGACAGCCCGCCTGAGACCGACTGTCCTGCCGCTGTTTGGAGTATGGCTTGAAGCTGTATTCTAATCCACTCCCTCGGCGTTCCGGCCACCGGTATTGCGCCTCAGCAAGGTGCTGCCTCTTTCAGCACAACCCCTGCTGGTATTCTCCTTCTGCTTGATCTCGTTTCTCACTCAGCACAATCTGTCTCGCTTCTAGTCCTTTCCTTGAGTCCCGCCGCTTCCAGGAGCCTGCGCGGACCCGTTACGTTCTTTCAATGCCAAGCCTCTGCCAGGATCCCACCCCTGGCAGAGACCCTACAGTCTCTCCCTTCACAACACCCCCTGCCACAGGGTGTTGCTCCGTTCAATCCCGTCAGCGTTCTCTCTAACTTTCTGCCTGACCCCCAGTTTTACCCACTATGGTGGGGAGTGGCCTAATGAATAGCACCCTTAGCTCCCCCCGGAGGCCCAGCTGTGAAACATATTGGTGTCTGTGATACCTGATTGGAGGAACTCCTTCGGTGCCATCGAACGTACCATGGCTCCCCTTAGCGGCGAAGCCACAGTACTGCAACGACCAGAACTCTGGGGCGCTGCACTCCCCCCTGGTTAAACACAGTACTCCGGGACTGGGAAGAAAAACAACAATACAGATTAGTAAACAGACATACAATTTTGTTGAGTGCAAAACAATAAGTATACTTGAACAGGCTTCCCTTTATGGGAGGTGAGGACACTTTTAACGTTACAAACATAGTCAACATTATAAATTACAGGCTATGCATAACTCCTGTTACCCAACCGGGTATTCTACTTAGTGCAAATTCGGGAACAATAAATTAACATTGCCTTTAAGAAACATACACTCTTAGTTTACCAAAGGCCTTCCTATAATCACATTACAGGGTAAGGTAACTTCACATTCTCCTACTTTGAACCTGCAGGACCGCCTGTCCCTATGGCACCAGACCTACTGCCTCTCCTTTCTTCTACAGGACCGCCCTGTTCAGCCAGGGCCTACTGCCTTTCGCTACTATACACAGTATAGACATAACATTCCTTTCGTTTAAAGAACTCTGAGCCAGCTCTACTCGGCTCCTTTAAGGACTCACTCTCTAACCCCTACGGGTTCACTCTCTGTCCTTAGTAACAAAGTAACTTTCAATGGGGACGCGGGGTTTACCTTCTATCCTCACCTTCATTATTACTTCGCTTACTTTCAGCTATGCAGATCTCTATCTCTACCCCTACGGGCTCTCTGCATCTTTTCTTTCTGCAAAACATTATTTAGATTTCACATTTCAACAAATTCAACACATATAACTTAGCATGTAAAACAGTTACATTTCTTTTCAAGGCATCATTATGGCATTACTGTTCTGCAACAGTATCTCTCTCAAGTTCAGTTTCTCACATCCCCTTTAAGAGGAGACCAAGTCTTTCTAAGGTAGCTCGTCTTCTCAGCCTACCGGCCCATGCAAAGGTTCCGGTATGGTATCTTCGCAAAGTGTCTTTAACTAGAACCGGTAGGAAAGATATCTTCACAAAGTGTCTTTGGCTCAAACAAATAGGGCAAATATCTTCGCAAAGTGTCTTTGGCTAAAACCAGTAGGGAGCACCTTTAAGAAGGTGCAAACTATTTACAAGGGAAGTTCGAATCATGCACAGTCCATGATTTCTGCAGTTTGTATAACTTTTGTGCAACAACTTCAGAAAAGGAAAACAAACAAAGAGGATCCCGGGTCAACAGAGGGATCCATTAACCCTGGGCGGGTTTAGCAGCAACTTAAAGGAATAAAAGACAACCAGTAACTATTTACATTTTCAGGTTTCCGAGGTTTATTCTCCTTCAGGCGGCTCGGGCTCCTGCCCCCCAGCCACCGTAGCACGGACACCAGCGGCAAGCTCCGCAGGGACCACCTGGTCGCCTGCTGTCTGAATTTGAAGCCTAACTCTGTCGGCAAGTTCAGGAGCTGCTACAAAGCGTACAGTAGAAACAGTAACAAGGTCTGGCAACCCTGGATTGACCACAGTTGGGGCCACAGGTGCCATTCTCTCAGACTCGTATCGCTGAACTTTCCGGGCACGCCATCCTTGTGTGTTGCAGTGACGGGTATACGTCACCTGATCCCCCTCCCGGAGTGGTTCACCTTCTCGATCACAGCAGGGAGTCTCCACATCATAGCCGGCAACGAAGATGCCAGTAGGTAGACCCGACTCCCAAATGGAACCCCACCCCTTCTTCGGGTGGAATGCCGCCACCGTCCCTCGCCTGACAGCATCCGTCCCATCATAGATAATTTTTTTGCTCTGCAGTTCCCGTCTTTCAACTTCGGTGCGCTGTCCCCAATGCTGGAGCACGCATTGTTTGTATTGGTCCCAGGTAAGTATCGCAATAGTGAGACCTTCCATTGGAATCCCATCCTGCTCGACCCAGGGAACATCCCATCGGAACATCACCCCTCCTGGGTCCATTTCTATGGGCTCTCCCCACCTGGTTGGCAATGGTGGTAACAACTTCCCCAACGCGCCGGGGGTGAGAACCGCCCGGTCGATTGTAAACGCGGGGTTACTGTTGTGGGGAGGATCGGTCGGGAGAGCAGAACCGTCCAGGGGAGTAGGGGCGCCGCCCATACCTGCGCCTGATGTGGTTCCACCGGCGTTGCTCTGGTCCGTTAACGAGGACACTGGAGTCTGCTGCAGCCCGGACCGGGGCTCCTCCAATGGGATGCTCGGACTCGGCTCCGCTGGCTGTGGTTCCTCCTCCTCTAACTCCGAGGTCGGGATTGGTGGACGTAACTCCGCTGTCGGATCCGCAGGCCTCCGGTCCACCTCCGGTGAAGAAAGGCAGGCCTGAACCGCTTCTTCCTCGCTCAGGCACTCGCCGTTCATCATTGCTGCCTGATAGTCGGTGGCAGTGCATGCACCTAACTCCGCCATTTCTCCGAGGTCGGGCTTCTCCGTCACCCGCTTCCCGCCGTTGCATATCAAGGGGTGTTTCTCTTCTGCTTTGGGGCAGGTCATTCCTCTGCAGCCAGAAGTGCAGGGGGCGGTAGCCATTTCTCGCGCCACACTGGGAGTCTCCGCCCATAACACGCCCTCCTTCCCCTTGGGTGTAACAATGGCGGCGCCTTTTGGCGGGAACTTTTGGCGGCTAATGGCGCAGCACAGTCTTACAATAAAGTACAGTCCAAGCACAGTAAATCACAGTCTCTAGGCACACATGACCTGATTCTTCAGGCTTAAGTAGATCCTGTTCGTGACGCCAAGTTGGAGCGCCCCCACACCGCCGCAGGGCCGAGGGGTACCCGGAGCCGGGCCTCTAGTTCTCAGTCTCGGGGTTGTCACGGTGGCTAGACCCGGTCCGTGGCCCTGTCCGTCAGTGGGGGACGTCCGGTGTAATAGGTGGTAGTAATAGTAGCGATGGAGCGGTGCAGTTGTGGGGTGTAAGTCGCGGTAAATAACGAGGACACCAGGTTGCAGTCTCTTTACCTCTTTACTGGAGATCTCTGAGTCCTCAGTCCAGAACACGGTTCACCAGGCTACGCAAGTCCGGCCGGTCCAATGGCACCTCCAGAGTTCTCCTCTCAGGTGGAAATCTGTGCCTTCCTTCTAGCGCTATGTGTTGTAGTCCTTCCCTGCTGTGCTTACGGAAAGTAACCCCACAACGGTTGTGTCTGTTTCTTAAGTTCCCTCACAACTCGATTTGATGTTCCTCTGTAATCCACCCCTTCCCTGTATTCAGGTTGGAATGGCACCCGTTTGTCAGGTAGGCCTGGAGTTCTTCCGGGACCCTAGAGTCGCCCCTCTCCCGCAATTGCCCCCCAAGACTTCATAGGTGATATGTGGTAGACAGCCCGCCTGAGACCGACTGTCCTGCCGCTGTTTGGAGTATGGCTTGAAGCTGTATTCTAATCCACTCCCTCGGCGTTCCGGCCACCGGTATTGCGCCTCAGCAAGGTGCTGCCTCTTTCAGCACAACCCCTGCTGGTATTCTCCTTCTGCTTGATCTCGTTTCTCACTCAGCACAATCTGTCTCGCTTCTAGTCCTTTCCTTGAGTCCCGCCGCTTCCAGGAGCCTGCGCGGACCCGTTACGTTCTTTCAATGCCAAGCCTCTGCCAGGATCCCACCCCTGGCAGAGACCCTACAGTCTCTCCCTTCACAACACCCCCTGCCACAGGGTGTTGCTCCGTTCAATCCCGTCAGCGTTCTCTCTAACTTTCTGCCTGACCCCCAGTTTTACCCACTATGGTGGGGAGTGGCCTAATGAATAGCACCCTTAGCTCCCCCCGGAGGCCCAGCTGTGAAACATATTGGTGTCTGTGATACCTGATTGGAGGAACTCCTTCGGTGCCATCGAACGTACCATGGCTCCCCTTAGCGGCGAAGCCACAGTACTGCAACGACCAGAACTCTGGGGCGCTGCAGTCATTTCTCAGGCACTGCAGCATGTAATCAACCATGTGCTGCAGACTGCCAACTGGCCAAGAAACGCTGTCCTCTGCTTGAGGCGTGATCTCTGCCTGCTCTGCATCACCCCACCCTCGCTCTACACACTGACTATTGGAGAATTGTGTAACTCCCTCCTCTGGACCGATGTCTTCCTACCCCATTGACTCCTCCTCATCCTCCTCAGAAAGTGACCCCTGCCTAGGCCTTTGTGAGGAACCACGTAGCGCTGACTGTCCAGAAGCTGATGGAATTGGTGACTCCTCATCCTCCACCTCTTCCACAACATCATCCCTTAGTGCTTGCAGTGTGTGTTGAAGCAGGCAGATAAGGGGGACAGTCATGCTGACTAGTGCATCATCTGTATTCACCATCCGCGTGGAATCATTGAAGGAACGCAAAACCTGGCAGACGTCCTTCATAGTGGCCCACTCGGTGGTTGTGAAGTCTGAACGTCGCGCAGTGCGACTTCTTTGCGCCTGATGCAGCTGGTACTCCATTACTGCTTGCTGCTGCTCACACAACCGCTCCAACATATGTAACGTGGAATTCCACCTGGTGGGTAGGTCACATATGATGTGATGTTCCGGAAGGCGGAATCGGCGCTGCAGAGCTGCAATGCGCGATCTTGCCATGCTGGAACGCCGCAAGTGAGCACACTCTAGGCGGACCTTGTGCAGCAAAATCCGTTTTGGATTTTGGAAGAGGCATGCTCCTAACGGGTGCCGAAGTGGAGGCTTCAGGCTCCGCAGTCTTCCCCCTCCTTGTCCCTTTTTGGGCTGTTCGGGGAATCTCTTCCTCAGAGCTGCTCCCACCACCTTCCTGTACCTCACGCCATGATGGGTTAAGGACCTCATCATCTACACTACCCTCTTCCACCAACTGCTTCTCCTGTGTAGTCTCGGCAGCACAGTACGCACCTGAAAGTGGCACCTGAGTCTCATCATCAGATGCGTACTGAGGTGTGCTGACCGGAGGCACTGGTCCACCCGTCTCTTCAGAGTCAGAGAGACAAAGCTGTTGGGCATCACTGCATACTGCCTCTTCTTCTATTTCTCCAATGCTGCTTGGCTGGCCCCCTGTTTACAAGCCAAGAGATTCAGAGAACAGAAGTAGAGATGGCTCCTGTCCTGGGCTCTCTGACTACCTGGGCAATTTGGCAGGTGGTGAAGAGACAGATGGGTGCTCTTCAGTGCTCTGTGCCTGTGAGGATGTGGCACTAATTGAAGTCGATGCATTAGCTGCCATCCATCTGACAACGGCTTCAATTTGTTTGTCCCGCAGCAGTGGGGCATGGCGAGCTCCAACAAAGCTGCGCATGAAGGACTGTTCACTGCTAAAACTGGGGGATGATGATTCACCGGTGCCCGCAGCAGGCACAGAATCCCCACGTCCTCTCCCTGCTCCACGCCCACGCCCACGTGCCTTACTCACTGCCTTCTTCATCTTGGTAGACTGATAAAGATAGGCAGAAAAGTACTAAGGGCTTAGTGTGCTTATTCCTGAACAGCTGCTAACAGGTATAAGGAACACTAATTTTATCAAGTGTGGACTAGACTTTATTATGAGCTAATGGGGCCTACACAACTCTAATGTGGAGTGTTTGGTGAACTTTATAAACTTTTTTTTTTTTCCGCAGAACGGACTACAGAGCGAGCTGCACTCACACACAGACCATGCAGACAGCCGTAAATGGTGCTGCAAGGCCAAAAAACGCTCCTCTATGTAATCCTATATAGTGTTTTTCCACAATCTAGCAGGATACGGATGGAAAGCCACTAATAGGATAAATTTGAAAAATGTGCAGCTGGCTGCACTAATTGCAAAAAAGGACAATGGAACGGTATGAGGCAGTGACGCACCCTGAGGTGACTACAACCGGCTGTGATGGCAGAACAGACTACAGAGCGAGCTGCACTCACACAGAGACCTTGCAGACAGCCGTAAATGGCACTGCAAGGCCAAAAACAGCTCCTCTATGTAATCCTATATAGTGTTTTTCCACAATCTAGCTGGATACGGATGGAAAGCCACTAATAGGAAATATTTGAAAAAAATGTGCAGCAGCCTGCACTAATTGCAAAAAAGGACAATGGATTGAACAGTATGAGGCAGTGACGCACCCTGAGCTGACTACAACCGGCTGTGGCTGCGGACAGACTACAGAGTGAGCTGCACTCACACACAGAGACCTTGCAGACAGCTGTGAACAGCGCTGCAAGGCAAAAGCAAGGTTCTCACACAGCGGTTGCTAAATTATCCTGGGTACAGCACAATGAAGCAAATCGCTATCTCTAAACTGGCCCTCAGTCAGAACACAGCGTTCTGTCATTAACTGAATTCACAGCAGAGTGAGCCCAAAATGGCGGCGGCGACTTTCATAGTGCATCATGACATCATTTCAGCAGCCAATCACAGCCATGCCAGTAGTTACATGCTTACTATGCAGAACAGGATGTGCCCACACTTCTAATTAGTCCTCATTGGCTGAATTCTGGCTCAATGAATTATGGAAACTTCCGATTCCGGTATCCGATATACTGAAAATATCAGAACTCGGTATCGGAATTCCGATACCGCAAATATCGTCCGATACCCGATACTTGTGGTATCGGAATGCTCAACACTAGTAGTTAATGATGATGTTTGTGCATATGTCAGGAGGAATTTTGGTCCACTCCTCTTTGCAGATCACCTCGAAATCATTAAGACTTTGAGGTTGTCGCTTGGCAACTTGAAGCTTCAACTCCCTCCATACGTTTTCTATGGGCTTAGGCTACTTTCACACTAGCGTCGGTACGGGCCCATCGCAGTGCGTCGGGCCGACATACTGGTGGTGTATTTCCCTTTGTCTTATTTTCTCCTTCCTATATTTGTATTTGGTTTGCCCTGCGCACTTATAGTGTATTCCTGAGTGACTGCGGCGTGGTGCATATTTTCCGTTATCCTTGTCTGTGCTTACTGTGGGTATTGGTGTGTGGTCTCTTCACTGGGTGGTGGGTGGTGGTTTCAGCCTAGGGTTGAAACAGGAGACAGGGCAAGGGTGGAGGCCCAGACATGCACACCATCAGTGTAAACTCTGGGAGAGGGTCAGTCAGGGTTTTCCTAGTCTAAGGGAAATTGCAGGTGCCCGGGTTATTAGCCCCTGCCTTCCTAGGCTCCCCGTGACACATGGTTGTAGCCACACATTGGCTGTTTAACCATTGTTGCATCTAACCATACTCTCAAATTGACCAGTTTTCATTATGATGCTCAGAAACTAGCAAGTCAATAATCATAGAATCATAGAATGCTAGAGTTGAAAGGGACCTCCTGGGTCATCTGGTCCAACCCCCTGTTCAAAGCAGCATTAACTAAATCATCCCAGACAGATGTCTGTCCAGCCTCTGTTTGAAGACTTCCATGGAAGGAGAACTCACCACCTCTCGTGACAGCCTGATCCAATCATTGATCACCCTAACTGTCAAATAGTTTTTTGAATATCTAATTTGTGTCTCCTCCCATTCAGTTTCATCCCATTGCTTCTTGTCTTTCCTTGTGCAAATGAGATTAAAAATAATCCTTCTACAATGGGATAGCCCTTGACATATTTGTAGACAGCTATTAAGTCTCCTCTCAGTCTTCTTTTTTGAACGCTAAACATTCCCCAAATCCTGCAACCATTCCTCATAGGACATGGTTTGCAGACCTGTCACCATTCTGGTCGCTCTTCTCTGAACTTGCTCCAGTTTTTTGATGTCTTTTTTAAAATGCGGTGCCCAAACCTGGACACAGTATTCCAGATGAGGTCTGACCAAACAGGAGTAGAGGGCAATAATGACTTCACATGATCTAGACTGTATGCTTCTGTTAATACATCCCAGAATTGCATTTGCCTTTTTTGCTGCTGCATCACATTGTTGACTCATGTTAAGTTTATGATCTGTTAGTATACCCAAGTCTTTTTTACATGTGCTGTTGCTTAGCCTTATTCCTCCCATTCTGTATATGTTTTTTCATTTTTATTGCCCAGATGTAGTACTTTGCATTTTTCTCTGTTAAAAACCATTCTGTTAGTTGCTGCCCACTACACCAGTTTATTTATATCGTTTTGAATCCCCTCTATGGCCATGTTCACACTTTGCGGGTTTTACCACGGATCCGCGGCGATTTTGATGCTGCGGGTCCACAGCAGTTTCCATAGCATTTACAGTTACATGTAAACCCTATGGAAGCCGCAATCTGCTGTGCACATGCTGCGGGAAAAAACGTGCAGAAACGCAGTGGTTTACATTTTGCAGCATGTCACTTCTTTGTGCAGAATCGCTGCGATTCTGCACCCATAGGAATGCATTGATCCGCTAACTTCCCGCATGGGGCTGTGCCCACGATGCGGGAAGTAAGCGGATAATGTGCAGATGGTACCCGGGGAGGAGAAGAGACTCTCCTCCAGGCCCTGGGAACCATATTTGTGTAAAAAAAAAAGAATTAAAATAAAAAATAATGATATACTCACTAGGGTTGAGCGACTTTCATTTTTTTAAGATCGAGTCGGGTTTTGTGAAACCCGACTTAGTCCAGAGTCGAGTCGAGTGAAATCGGCCGATTATCGCTAAAAGTCGGGGATCGACCGAAACACGAAACCCAATGCAAGTCAATGGGGAAGCATAGCCGGCAGTGAGTGGAGGCCAGGAAAACACCTACAGTGCCCATTTTAATGCCAAAAACATCCATTCTTGTTTTCTGAAGCTTGTCAATCTAAATTAACTTTATAATAATAGTTGGGCACTGGAAATTGGGGGTGATTTGGCAAAAGTTGTGGGGGGTAGGGCTGGTTCAAGGTTTTAGTGGGCACAGGAAACATGGACTACGTCACGGCGGTGGAGCAGTGAGAGGTAAGTATGTCAAGTTTGCAAGTGCTGTGATCCTAAGCAAGCAGGGGGGCCCACTCGTTGGCATAGGCACTGGCACAGGGCCCCTCAAAGTACAGCGGTGTGTTTGCACGGCGGGGGCGCCTCCCACCAGCAGCGACACTTTTGCGTACTCTGAGGGGCCCTGTGCCAGTGACGTCGCCAACGAGTATGCCCCCCCCACCTGATGAAGGAACCTGTACTTTCATCTGCACCTTCCTCTTTGTCCCTGTGTAAGGTGGTATAACATGCGGGAAGGGGAACCTGACTTTCAGCAGGGTCAGATTCTGGCTGTGTAGAGTGCAAGGGGAATGTAGTGGTCTAGGTCAATGTACCAGCAGACTCATGTAGCAGTGGCTGGGCAGTGGGCAGGATGAGGAGGAAACAGATATAGGGCCAAAGAATAAAGTAGGCTAAATGCAGTTCAAAATTGGTAACAGGACTAAACAGGCGGCATTGCTTTGTTGAGTGGAGTAGCAAACCCAGGAGCAGCAGACACTGTTTTAAGGGCCCAAACACACTAATAGGCCAAATGCAGTTTAATATCTGATACTATAGGCCGAAAGCCATAAGGTTGAAGCTCAGCTTTTTTTAGTTGAGGACAAACACCAGGGAGGAGCAAACAGAGCTATTAGGCCCCATCCAGCAATTTAAAAAAAAAAAAAAAGAGCCAGAAGGTGGAAACTCAGCTTTGTTCAGTGGAGGACAACACCAGGCAGGGGCAGACACCGTTAGTAGGCCCTAACCACCATTTTGTTTTTTAAAAAACACTTAATGAGAGCCAGAAGGTTGAAGCTCAGCTGTATTCAGTTGAGGACAACACCAGGGAGGGGTAGACACCGTTAGTAGGCCCTAACCACCAATTTTTAAAAACACAGCACTTAATGAGAGCCAGAAGGTTGAAGCTCAGCTTTATTCAGTTGAGGGCAACACCAGGGAGGGGCAGACACCGTTAGTAGGCCCTAACCACCATTTTGTTTTTTAAAAAACACTTAATGAGAGCCAGAAGGTTGAAGCTCAGCTGTATTCAGTGGAGGACAACACCAGGCAGGGGCAGACACCGTTAGTAGGCCCTAACCACCATTTTTTAAAAACACAGCACTTAATGAGAGCAAGAAGGTTGAAGCTCAGCTGTATTCAGTTGAGGGCAACACCAGGGAGGGGCAGACACCGTTAGTAGGCCCTAACCACCAATTTTTAAAAACACAGCACTTAATGAGAGCCAGAAGGTTGAAGCTCAGCTGTATTCAGTTGAGGGCAACACCAGGGAGGGGCAGACACCGTTAGTAGGCCCTAACCACCATTTTGTTTTTTAAAAAACACTTAATGAGAGCCAGAAGGTTGAAGCTCAGCTGTATTCAGTTGAGGACAACACCAGGGAGGGGCAGACACCGTTAGTAGGCCGTAACCAAAGTTGAAGGCCAAATGCAGTTTAATATCTGATACTATAGGCCGAAAGCCACAAGGTTGAAGCACAGCTTTATTCAGTTGAGGGCAACACCAGGGAGGGGCAGACACCGTTAGTAGGCCGTAACCAAAGTTGAAGGCCAAATGCAGTTTAATATCTGATACTATAGGCCGAAAGCCAGAAGGTTGAAGCACAGCTTTATTCAGTTGCAGCTTCTTTGCAATAATATAAAGAAGACGCGACAGGACAACACTTCGTGGATGCCATATCTGTGTTTTCAATGGAAAAAAACCTTTCAGTTAACTACTTGCAGCAGAAAGTTTTTGTAGCTGGTGGCCAATTTTGGTACTGTACCAGTTTTTGGTTGTATGTGTTTTTGTTTTTAATGTTACAATGTATGCATTTGATATCTCTCCAGTATTTTCTTTATTATAAGCAAAATACTTATTTTTATATTTTCTGATGTTTTATACCGGAGTGTTCCTCGGGACACACTTATAAACTTGATAATTGGTTCCAGGGGTACACGGGCAGCAGTGATCTGGTCAGTGGAGGCCTAGTGGAAGGAGGGACCGCAGACAGGCTTCGGAGGCCTAACACAATAAAATGGGCTGGCTGTAGGCAATTTAAAATTGGTTCCAGGGGTACACGGGCAGCAGTGGTCTGGTCAGTGGAGGCCTAGTGGAAGGAGGGACCGCAGACAGGCTTCGAAGGCCTAACATAATAAAATGGGCTGGCTGTAGGCACTTTATAATTGGTTCCAGGGGTACACGGGCAGCAGTGGTCTGGTCAGTGGAGGCCTAGTGGAAGGAGGGACCGCAGACAGGCTTCGAAGGCCTAACATAATAAAATGGGCTGGCTGTAGGCACTTTAAAATAGGTTCCAGGGGTACACGGGCAGCAGTGGTCTGGTCAGTGGAGGCCTAGTGGAAGGAAGGACCGCAGACAGGCTTCGAAGGCCTAACATGATAAAATGGGCTGGCTGTAGGCACTTTATAATTGGTTCCAGGGGTACACGGGCAGCAGTGGTCTGGTCAGTGGAGGCCTAGTGGAAGGAGGGACCGCAGACAGGCTTTGAAGGCCTAACATGATAAAATGGGCTGGCTGTAGGCACTTTAAAATTGGTTCCAGGGGTACACGGGCAGCAGTGGTCTGGTCAGTGGAGGCCTAGTGGAAGGAGGGACCGCAGACAGGCTTCGAAGGCCTAACATAATAAAATGGGCTGGCTGTAGGCACTTTAAAATAGGTTCCAGGGGTACACGGGCAGCAGTGGTCTGGTCAGTGGAGGCCTAGTGGAAGGAAGGACCGCAGACAGGCTTCGAAGGCCTAACATGATAAAATGGGCTGGCTGTAGGCACTTTATAATTGGTTCCAGGGGTACACGGGCAGCAGTGGTCTGGTCAGTGGAGGCCTAGTGGAAGGAGGGACCGCAGACAGGCTTCGAAGGCCTAACATAATAAAATGGGCTGGCTGTAGGCACTGTAAAATAGGTTCCAGGGGTACACGGGCAGCAGTGGTGTGGTCAACGGAGGCCTAGTGGAAGGAGGGACCGCAGACAGGCTTCGGAGGCCTAACACAATAAAATGGGCTGGCTGTAGGCACTTTAAAATTGGTTCCAGGGGTACACGGGCAGCAGTGGTCTGGTCAGTGGAGGCCTAGTGGAAGGAGGGACCGCAGACAGGCTTCGGAGGCCTAACACAATAAAATGGGCTGGCTGTAGGCACTTTAAAATTGGTTCCAGGGGTACACGGGCAGCAGTGGTGTGGTCAACGGAGGCCGATTGTAATGAGTGTCTGCCAGTTAGTAGTCAAAAACAACAAATAAATGTGAATGTCTCGCATTAAAACAAAGACACTAAAGGGTGCAATCATTAGGTTCAGGGGTGGGATCCTCTGCGTTGTTTCAGACCTACTAATTTAGCGCAAAGTATTTACTGTGGTAAATAGAGGACACTGCCCCTGACTATGTTATGTACCATCATACATGTCAACACAATGGTATTGTCAGTGGCAGGTATGGAAGGATGTCAGCGCATAGACTAAACATTGGTGGAAGTGTGAGAGATAACTGTGGAAGTGGTAGAGCAATGTTTGACCTGGGGGTGGGTGAACTCTCTTGTGGCCAGCGGTACAGGCCCAGGGCGCACCACCACCGCCAGAGACACTTTATTGTACTATGAGGGACCCAGTACCAATGCCGTCGACCAAAAGCGAGCACACCCACCTCTTCAGGCAAACAGCTGTCTCACGGGTGCTTGCGCCAAGTCGCGATACCACGGCCCCGTGTGGGGAGTTTGGCCATTTAGGGAGGTGTAAACATGTCATATGCCGGACAATCAGCTGCAGAAAATTAGACATTAGAAAAGTAATTCACAGTAGTCCACAGGCAAGAGCTTTTCATAGGAAAGCTAGGTGTCGGCCGGGCAAGGTGGGGCAAAAGATTTTGAAATCCAGTTGTGGTTCATTTTAATGAATGTTAGATCGTCAACATTTTGGGTAGCCAGACGAGTCCTTTTTTCGGTTAATATTGAACCTGCAGCACTGAATACTCTTTCTGATAGGACACTTGCTGCCGGGCAAGCAAGCTCCTGCAATGAATATTCTGCCAATTCTGGCCAGGTGTCTAATTTTGAGGCCCAGTAATCAAATGGGAATGACGGTTGAGGGAGAACATCGATAAGGGATGAAAAATAGTTAGTAACCATACTGGACAAATGCTGTCTCCTGTCACTTTCAATTGATGCAGCAGTACCTGTCCTGTCTGCGGTCATAGCAAAATCACTCCACAACCTGGTCAGAAAACCCCTTTGTCCAACGCCACTTCTGATGTGTGCACCCCTAACACTACTAATCTGCTGCCCCCTGGAGCTCGTGTGATAACGATCACGTGCGCTGTGTGCTGGGAATGCCTGAAGCAAACGGTCAACAAGAGTTGATTGTTTGGTTGCTAATATTAGTTCCAAGTTCTCATGTGGCATAATATTTTGCAATTTGCCTTTATAGCGTGGATCAAGGAGGCAGGCCAACCAGTAATCGTCATCGTTCATCATTTTCATTATGCGTGTGTCCCTTTTTAGGATACGTAAGGCATAATCCGCCATGTGGGCCAAAGTTCCAGTTGTTAAATCTCCGGTTGTGATTGGTTGAGGGGCAGTTTCAGGCAAATCTACGTCACTTGTGTCCCTCAAAAAACCAGAACCCGGCCTTGCCACGCAACCAATTTCCAGTGCCCCCGGGAAAGCTTCCGCATTAAAAATATACTCATCCCCATCATCCTCCTCGTCCTCCACCTCCTCTTCGTCCGCTACCTCGTCCTGTACACTGCCCTGACCAGACAATGGCTGACTGTCATCAAGGCTTTCCTCTTCCTCTGGTGCAGACGCCTGCTCCTTTATGTGCATCAAACTTTGCATCAGCAGACGCATTAGGGGGATGCTCATGCTTATTACGGCGTTGTCTGCACTAACCAGCCGTGTGCATTCCTCAAAACACTGAAGGACTTGACACATGTCTTGTATCTTGGACCACTGTACACCAGACAACTCCATGTCTGCCATCCTACTGCCTGCCCGTGTATGTGTATCCTCCCACAAAAACATAACAGCCCGCCTCTGTTGGCACAGTCTCTGAAGCATGTGCAGTGTTGAGTTCCACCTTGTTGCAACGTCTATGATTAGGCGATGCTGGGGAAGGTTCAAAGACCGCTGATAGGTCTGCATAGGGCTGGAGTGTACAGGCGAACGTCGGATATGTGAGCAAAGTCCACGCACTTTGAGGAGCAGGTCGGAGAACCCAGGATAAGTTTTCAATAAGCACTGCACCACCAGGTTTAAGGTGTGAGCCAGGCAAGGAATGTGTTTCAGTTGGGAAAGGGAGATGGCAGCCATGAAATTCCTTCCGTTATCACTCACTACCTTGCCTGCCTCAAGATCTACTGTGCCCAGCCACGACTGCGTTTCTTGTTGCAAGAACTCGGACAGAACTTCCGCGGTGTGTCTGTTGTCGCCCAAACACTTCATAGCCAATACAGCCTGCTGACGCTTGGCAGTAGCTGGCCCATAATGGGACAACTGGTGTGCAACAGTGTCATCTGCCGATGGAGTGTTTGGCCGACTGTGGTCTGTGGAAGAGCTGTAGCTTCTGCAGGAGGACGAGGAGGAGGAGGAGGAGGTGGTGCGAACGCCTACAGCCAACAGTTTCCTAGACCGTGGGCTAGGCACAACTGTCCCGAAATTGATGTCCCCTGAGGACCCTGCATCCACCACATTCACCCAGTGTGCCGTGATGGACACATAACGTCCCTGGCCATGCCTACTGGTCCATGCATCTGTAGTCAGGTGCACCTTTGTACTCACAGATTGCCTGAGTGCATGGATGATGCGCTGTTTAACATGCTGGTGCAGGGCCAGGATGGCTTTTCTGGAAAAAAAGTGTCGACTGGGTAGCTCGTATCGTGGTTCAGCGTACTCCATCAGGGCTTTGAAAGCTTCGCTTTCAACTAACCGGTAGGGCATCATCTCTAACGATATTAGTCTAGCTATGTGGGCGTTAAAACCCTGTGTACGCGGATGCGAGGATAAGTACTTCCTTTTTCTAACCAGAGTCTCATGTAGTGTGAGCTGAACTGGAGAGATGGAGATCGTGGAACTTGCGGGTGTGCCGGTGGACATGGCAGACTGCGAGACGGTTGGAGATGGTATTGTTTCCGCCGGTGACCTAGATGCAATATTTCCTCCTACAAAACTGGTGATTCTTTGACCCTGAGTGCTTTTGGCTGGCAAAGAAACCTGCACAGATACTGCCGGTGGTGCGGAAAATGGTGGCCTTACAGTGACGGAAGGGATGTTGCGTTGCTGACTAGCTTCATTGGCCGAGGGTGCTACAACCTTAAGGGACGTTTGGTAGTTAGTCCAGGCTTGAAAATGCATGGTGGTTAAGTGTCTATGCATGCAACTAGTATTGAGACATTTCAGATTCTGACCTCTGCTTAAGCTAGTTGAACATTTTTGACAGATGACTTTGCGCTGATCAATTGGATGTTGCTTAAAAAAATGCCAGACTGCACTCTTCCTAGCATCGGATCCCTTTTCAGGTATTGCAGACTGAGCTTTAACCGGATGGCCACGCTGTCCTCCAACAGGTTTTGGCTTTGACACGCGTTTTGGGCCAGATACGGGCCCGGCAGATGGAACCTGTTGCGATGTTGATGCCTGCTGCGGCCCCTCCTCCACCTCCGCTTCTGAACTACTGCCGCCTGCACCCTGTTCCCCCAATGGCTGCCAATCGGGGTCAATAACTGGGTCATCTATTAACTCCTCTTCGAGCTCGTGTGCAACTTCGTCTGTGTCACTGTGTCGGTCGGTGGTATAGCGTTCGTGGCGGGGCAACATAGTCTCATCAGGGTCTGATTGTGGATCAGTACCCTGAGAGGGCAATGTGGTGGTCTGAGTCAAAGGAGCAGCATAGTACTCTGGCTGTGGCTGTGCATCAGTGCACTCCATGTCAGAATCAACTTGTAATGGGCATGGCCTGTTAAGTGTTTCACTTTGTAAGCCAGGGACGGTATGTGTAAAGAGCTCCATGGAGTAACCCGTTGTGTCGCCTGCTGCATCCTTCTCTCTTGTTGTAGTTTTTGCTGAAGAGGACAAGGAAGCGACTTGTCCCTGACCGTGGACATCCACAAGCGACGCGCTGCTTTTACATTTACCAGTTTCAGAAGAGGAGGCAAAAGAGCTAGAGGCTGAGTCTGCAATGTAAGCCAAAACTTGCTGTTGCTGCTCCGCCTTTAAAAGCGGTTTTCCTACTCCCAGAAAAGAGAGCGTTCGAGGCCTTGTGTAGCCAGACGACGAAACTGGCTCCACAGCTCCAGACTTACGTGGAATATTTTTATCCCCACGACCACCTGATGCTCCACTACCACTACCATCATTACCAGCTGACAATGAACGCCCACGGCCACGACCTCTTGCACCAGACTTCCTCATTATTTTAAAAACTTAACCAAAGTAACTTTATTTGTTGCTGTCAAACAACTTACACGGTAAGCTATAACTTCAGTATGATTTCAATATCCCTTAACAGGTTGGTGAGACCACAAGGAAAATCAGGCACAATGTTACACACTCTGTTTTCTGTGGCACAAAATCACAGAGATGCCACACACGCAAGACTGTCACTCAAGCACAAATGTCAATATTAATCTCCCACCTTTTTTTTTTTTTTTTTTTTCCCTCAGGGAGACTTTAGAAACCAAATAAGATAAATTGTTTTTTTCAGGGACAATTTAGAAACCAAATAATAATAAAAAAAAAAAAAGCTTTCTATGGCCCAGTGCCCACTGAGTGAGAGATGGCACACACAGGAGTCAGGATCAGGAGTGGCACACAAGCCCTGAGGACAGTATTAATCTCCCACTGATGGATGTAGTGTTTTTTTTTTTCAGTTAGATTTTAGAACCCAAATCAAGCAAAAAAATAAATAGGCTTTCTATGGCCCACTGAGTGAGAGATGGCGCTCACAGGAGTCAGGATCAGGAGTGGCACACAAGCCCTGAGGACAGTATTAATCTCCCACTGATGGATGTAGTGTTTTTTTTTTCAGGTAGATTTTAGAACCCAAATCAAGCAAAAAAATAAATAGGCTTTCTATGGCCCACTGAGTGAGAGATGGGGCGCACAGGAGTCAGGATCAGGAGTGGCACACAAGCCCTGAGGACAGTATTAATCTCCCACTGATGGATGTAGTGATTTTTTTTTCAGTTAGATTTTAGAACCCAAATCAAGCAAAAAAATAAATAGGCTTTCTATGGCCCACTGTGTGAGAGATGGCGCTCACAGGAGTCAGGATAAGGAGTGGCACACAAGCCCTGAGGACAGTATTAATCTCCCACTGATGGATGTAGTGATTTTTTTTTCAGTTAGATTTTAGAACCCAAATCAAGCAAAAAAATAAATAGGCTTTCTATGGCCCACTGAGTGAGAGATGGCGCGCACAGGAGTCAGGATCAGGAGTGGCACACAAGCCCTGAGGACAGTATTAATCTCCCACTGATGGATGTAGTGTTTTTTTTTTCAGTTAGATTTTAGAACCCAAATCAAGCAAAAAAATAAATAGGCTTTCTATGGCCCACTGAGTGAGAGATGGCACACACAGGAGTCAGGAGTGGCACACAAGCCCTGAGGACAGTATTAATCTCCCACTGATGGATGTAGTGTTTTTTTTTTCAGGTAGATTTTAGAACCCAAATCAAGCAAAAAAATAAATAGGCTTTCTATGGCCCACTGAGTGAGAGATGGCGCTCACAGGAGTCAGGATCAGGAGTGGCACACAAGCCCTGAGGACAGTATTAATCTCCCACTGATGGATGTAGTGATTTTTTTTTTCAGTTAGATTTTAGAACCCAAATCAAGCAAAAAAATAAATAGGCTTTCTATGGCCCACTGAGTGAGAGATGGCGCTCACAGGAGTCAGGATCAGGAGTGGCACACAAGCCCTGAGGACAGTATTAATCTCCCACTGATGGATGTAGTGTTTTTTTTTTTTCAGTTAGATTTTAGAACCCAAATCAAGCAAAAAAATAAATAGGTTTTCTATGGCCCACTGAGTGAGAGATGGCGCGCACAGGAGTCAGGATCAGGAGTGGCACACAAGCCCTGAGGACAGTATTAATCTCCCACTGATGGATGTAGTGATTTTTTTTTCAGTTAGATTTTAGAACCCAAATCAAGCAAAAAAATAAATAGGCTTTCTATGGCCCACTGTGTGAGAGATGGCGCTCACAGGAGTCAGGATCAGGAGTGGCACACAAGCCCTGAGGACAGTATTAATCTCCCACTGATGGATGTAGTGATTTTTTTTTCAGTTAGATTTTAGAACCCAAATCAAGCAAAAAAATAAATAGGCTTTCTATGGCCCACTGAGTGAGAGATGGCGCGCACAGGAGTCAGGATCAGGAGTGGCACACAAGCCCTGAGGACAATATTAATCTCCCACTGATTGATGTAGTGTTTTTTTTTCAGGTAGATTTTAGAACCCAAATCAAGCAAAAAAATAAATAGGCTTTCTATGGCCCACTGTGTGAGAGATGGCGCTCACAGGAGTCAGGATCAGGAGTGGCACACAAGCCCTGAGGACAGTATTAATCTCCCACTGATGGATGTAGTGTTTTTTTTTTCAGGTAGATTTTAGAACCCAAATCAAGCAAAAAAATAAATAGGCTTTCTATGGCCCACTGAGTGAGAGATGGCGCGCACAGGAGTCAGGATCAGGAGTGGCACACAAGCCCTGAGGACAGTATTAATCTCCCACTGATGGATGTAGTGTTTTTTTTTTTCAGGTAGATTTTAGAACCCAAATCAAGCAAAAAAATAAATAGGCTTTCTATGGCCCACTGAGTGAGAGATGGCGCGCACAGGAGTCAGGATTAGGAGTGGCACACAAGCCCTGAGGACAGTATTAATCTCCCACTGATGGATGTAGTGTTTTTTTTTTTTTCAGTTAGATTTTAGAACCCAAATCAAGCAAAAAAATAAATAGGCTTTCTATGGCCCACTGAGTGAGAGATGGCACACACAGGAGTCAGGAGTGGCACACAAGCCCTGAGGACAGTATTAATCTCCCACTGATGGATGTAGTGCTTTTTTTTTCAGGTAGATTTTAGAACCCAAATCAAGCAAAAAAATAAATAGGCTTTCTATGGCCCACTGAGTGAGAGATGGCGCTCACAGGAGTCAGGATCAGGAGTGGCACACAAGCCCTGAGGACAGTATTAATCTCCCACTGATGGATGTAGTGATTTTTTTTTCAGTTAGATTTTAGAACCCAAATCAAGCAAAAAAATAAATAGGCTTTCTATGGCCCACTGAGTGAGAGATGGCGCTCACAGGAGTCAGGATCAGGAGTGGCACACAAGCCCTGAGGACAGTATTAATCTCCCACTGATGGATGTAGTGTTTTTTTTTTCAGTTAGATTTTAGAACCCAAATCAAGCAAAAAAATAAATAGGTTTTCTATGGCCCACTGAGTGAGAGATGGCGCGCACAGGAGTCAGGATCAGGAGTGGCACACAAGCCCTGAGGACAGTATTAATCTCCCACTGATGGATGTAGTGATTTTTTTTTTCAGTTAGATTTTAGAACCCAAATCAAGCAAAAAAATAAATAGGCTTTCTATGGCCCACTGAGTGAGAGATGGCGCGCACAGGAGTCAGGATCAGGAGTGGCACACAAGCCCTGAGGACAGTATTAATCTCCCACTGATGGATGTAGTGTTTTTTTTTCAGTTAGATTTTAGAACCCAAATCAAGCAAAAAAATAAATAGGCTTTCTATGGCCCACTGAGTGAGAGATGGCACACACAGGAGTCAGGAGTGGCACACAAGCCCTGAGGACAGTATTAATCTCCCACTGATGGATGTAGTGTTTTTTTTTCAGGTAGATTTTAGAACCCAAATCAAGCAAAAAAATAAATAGGCTTTCAATGGCCCACTGAGTGAGAGATGGCGCTCACAGGAGTCAGGATCAGGAGTGGCACACAAGCCCTGAGGACAGTATTAATCTCCCACTGATGGATGTAGTGATTTTTTTTTTCAGTTAGATTTTAGAACCCAAATCAAGCAAAAAAATAAATAGGCTTTCTATGGCCCACTGAGTGAGAGATGGCGCTCACAGGAGTCAGGATCAGGAGTGGCACACAAGCCCTGAGGACAGTATTAATCTCCCACTGATGGATGTAGTGTTTTTTTTTTTTCAGTTAGATTTTAGAACCCAAATCAAGCAAAAAATTAAATAGGTTTTCTATGGCCCACTGAGTGAGAGATGGCGCGCACAGGAGTCAGGATAAGGAGTGGCACACAAGCCCTGAGGACAGTATTAATCTCCCACTGATGCATGTAGTGATTTTTTTTTCAGTTAGATTTTAGAACCCAAATCAAGCAAAAAAATAAATAGGCTTTCTATGGCCCACTGTGTGAGAGATGGCGCTCACAGGAGTCAGGATCAGGAGTGGCACACAAGCCCTGAGGACAGTATTAATCTCCCACTGATGGATGTAGTGATTTTTTTTTCAGTTAGATTTTAGAACCCAAATCAAGCAAAAAAATAAATAGGCTTTCTATGGCCCACTGAGTGAGAGATGGCGCGCACAGGAGTCAGGATCAGGAGTGGCACACAAGCCCTGAGGACAATATTAATCTCCCACTGATTGATGTAGTGTTTTTTTTTCAGGTAGATTTTAGAACCCAAATCAAGCAAAAAAATAAATAGGCTTTCTATGGCCCACTGTGTGAGAGATGGCGCTCACAGGAGTCAGGATTAGGAGTGGCACACAAGCCCTGAGGACAGTATTAATCTCCCACTGATGGATGTAGTGTTTTTTTTTTCAGGTAGATTTTAGAACCCAAATCAAGCAAAAAAATAAATAGGCTTTCTATGGCCCACTGAGTGAGAGATGGCGCGCACAGGAGTCAGGATCAGGAGTGGCACACAAGCCCTGAGGACAGTATTAATCTCCCACTGATGGATGTAGTGTTTTTTTTTTTCAGGTAGATTTTAGAACCCAAATCAAGCAAAAAAATAAATAGGCTTTCTATGGCCCACTGAGTGAGAGATGGCGCGCACAGGAGTCAGGATTAGGAGTGGCACACAAGCCCTGAGGACAGTATTAATCTCCCACTGATGGATGTAGTGTTTTTTTTTTTTTCAGTTAGATTTTAGAACCCAAATCAAGCAAAAAAATAAATAGGCTTTCTATGGCCCACTGAGTGAGAGATGGCACACACAGGAGTCAGGAGTGGCACACAAGCCCTGAGGACAGTATTAATCTCCCACTGATGGATGTAGTGCTTTTTTTTTCAGGTAGATTTTAGAACCCAAATCAAGCAAAAAAATAAATAGGCTTTCTATGGCCCACTGAGTGAGAGATGGCGCTCACAGGAGTCAGGATCAGGAGTGGCACACAAGCCCTGAGGACAGTATTAATCTCCCACTGATGGATGTAGTGTTTTTTTTTTCAGTTAGATTTTAGAACCCAAATCAAGCAAAAAAATAAATAGGTTTTCTATGGCCCACTGAGTGAGAGATGGCGCGCACAGGAGTCAGGATCAGGAGTGGCACACAAGCCCTGAGGACAGTATTAATCTCCCACTGATGGATGTAGTGATTTTTTTTTTCAGTTAGATTTTAGAACCCAAATCAAGCAAAAAAATAAATAGGCTTTCTATGGCCCACTGTGTGAGAGATGGCGCTCACAGGAGTCAGGATCAGGAGTGGCACACAAGCCCTGAGGACAGTATTAATCTCCCACTGATGGATGTAGTGATTTTTTTTTCAGTTAGATTTTAGAACCCAAATCAAGCAAAAAAATAAATAGGCTTTCTATGGCCCACTGAGTGAGAGATGGCGCGCACAGGAGTCAGGATCAGGAGTGGCACACAAGCCCTGAGGACAGTATTAATCTCCCACTGATGGATGTAGTGATTTTTTTTTTCAGTTAGATTTTAGAACCCAAATCAAGCAAAAAAATAAATAGGCTTTCTATGGCCCACTGTGTGAGAGATGGCGCTCACAGGAGTCAGGATCAGGAGTGGCACACAAGCCCTGAGGACAGTATTAATCTCCCACTGATGGATGTAGTGATTTTTTTTTCAGTTAGATTTTAGAACCCAAATCAAGCAAAAAAATAAATAGGCTTTCTATGGCCCACTGAGTGAGAGATGGCGCGCACAGGAGTCAGGATCAGGAGTGGCACACAAGCCCTGAGGACAATATTAATCTCCCACTGATTGATGTAGTGGTTTTTTTTCAGGTAGATTTTAGAACCCAAATCAAGCAAAAAAATAAATAGGCTTTCTATGGCCCACTGAGTGAGAGATGGCGCACACAGGGATGGCACACACACGGATGGCACTCTAGCGGAAATGCAAATCTTAATCTCCCACAAAAAAAAAACAAAAAAAAACAGGGACTGTCCTACAATTACTATCTCCCTGCAGTAATCTCAGCCAGGTATGGCAGGCAGCAATAGGAGTGGACTGATGCACAAATTAAATAAAAAGTGTGGACAAACAAAAAAGATAGCTGTGCAGAAAGGAAGGAACAAGAGGATATGTGCTTTGAAAAAAGCAGTTGGTTTCCACAGTGGCGTACACACAGCAATACAGCTATCACGGAGCCTTCTAGGGCAGCCCAATGAGCTACAGCGCTGAGAGAAAAAAAAAAAAATGTAGCTTCCACTGTCCCTGCACACCGAAGGTGGTGTTGGACAGTGGAAATCGCTACAGCACAAGCGGTTTGGTGGTTAGTGGACCCTGCCTAACGCTATCCCTGCTTCTGACGAAGCGGCAGCAACCTCTCCCTAAGCTCAGATCAGCAGCAGTGAGATGGCGGTCGGCGGGAACGCCCCTTTATAGCCCCTGTGACGCCGCAGACAGCAAGCCAATCACTGCAATGCCCTTCTCTAAGATGGTGGGGACCAGGACCTATGTCATCACGCTGCCCACACTCTGCGTTCACCTTCATTGGCTGAGAAATGGCGCTTTTCGCGTCATTGAAACGCGACTTTGGCGCGAAAGTCGCGTACCACATGGCCGACAAGCACAGGGGTCGGATCGGGTTTCATGAGACGCCGACTTAGCCAAAAGTCGGCGACTTTTGAAAATGAACGACCCGTTTCGCTCAACCCTAATACTCACCTCTCAGCGCTGCACGTGGCCGTCCGGTATCATGGTTGCTGTGCGAGCAGGACCTGCGGTGACGTCGCGGTCACATGACCGTGACGTCTCGAAGGTCCTTCTCGCACAGCATCTTTGGAACCGGACCGCCGCGTGCAGCGCCGAGGAGATCGGGACGTCAGAGGGTGAGTATATAACCGTTTTTTATTATTTTTAACATTACTATTGATGCTGCATATTGCTGCATATGCAGCATCAATAATATAGGAGTAAACCTGCAGCGGAAACCGCAAAACAAGCCGCAATAAATCTGCAGGGATAACCTCAGCGGTTTTGCCCTGCAGATTTATCAAATCCGCTGCGGGAGAACCCGCAGAGGACCCCGCAAAGTGTGCACATAGCCTATCTCTTCTCTAGTATCAGCTATCCCTCCTAGCTTTGTGTCATTAGCAAATTTAATCAGTGTACTCTCAATTCCTTCATCTAAATCATTGATAAAGATGTTTAACAATACAGGGCCCAGGACAGAACCCTGTGGTACCCATCTTGAGACATTCTTCCAACTGGACGTGCAGCTATTTACGACCACTCTTTGGCTATATGATGATAACTGATTTGTATAAATGAACCTTTAATAGGGCGGGTGTGTGGGGGGGTAATAAGATCTTGTGCCTATGGAAGCATTAGCTGTAATTACGTACTTGACTGTATGATCTCCTAATTCTGTTTGTATCTGTTCTCTTCCTGTAATCTTCCTTGATGATGATGATGAAAAAGAAAGTGGCTGCTGCATGTCCTGAGTAGTGATATATGAACCCGTGGATGTTCAAGCCCGGCGGTTCGGCCAAACATCTATAAAAAAGTTTGATTTGAGTGCCAGAACAGTACCCGAACCCAGACCCCATTCAGATGAATGGGGGCCCGAACATTCGTTGTTTGCCCCGCTGTCATCTGCGTGACAGCCCGGCAAACACGGGCTCTGATTGGCGGTAAGATCATTTTTTGTAGCAAAAGTTCTGAAGAATTCTGGAGAGTAGTAAGTATGAATCACTTTTACACACAGTGGTATCTAAAGCCAAATAGGAATAAAGGGCACTTTACACTAAATCAAACAAACGAATTGTGTTAAGAGTTACATAACAGGAGTCTAGACAGCTTGCCAAAAATCAAAGTCAAGTGACCTTTGTAAGGTCAAATTTTGAAAGAAATGCTGAAAAAGCTAAAAAAACTATGACAAGAATATGGAAATTCAAAATGTATCTATAAGATTAATTGAAATAAATATCCATTTTTGGCAACTTCCTTCATATTTTACATGGTGGCCATGAAATAATATACAATGCAGATATAACATTGCCTAAAAATGCCAATGACCAAACTTACAGAAGCATTGGCATTTTTCGTGTTTTGCTACCTCTCACATCCTGGAATTTCACTGTTGTTTTTATGAGGGTTGGCATCAGTTCATGTAAAGAACATGCCTTGAACTGTGAACATTTGGTTTTCCTTTTATTGTGAAGCAAACAACTTTTAGGACCAAATAACTAAAAACTTCAGTGTGCATAAGTATTCAACCCCCAAAAATCTGTATTTTGTAGAGCCTCTTTTTGTGGCAATTATAGCTGCAAGTCGCTTTGAATAAGTCTGTATTAGTTTTCCACATCTTGCCACTAGGATTTTTGCCTACTTCTCAGGGCAAAACTGTTCCACCTCCTTCAAGTTAGATAGTTTCCTCTAGTGAACTGCAATCTTCAAGACTGACCACAGATTTTCAATTAGATTAAGTTATGGAGTTTGACTAGGCCACTTTAAAACATTTACATTTTTCCCCTGTGAGACAGTGAAGGAAATTATCTGCGAGGGCCGGTATGTGTCCCCCAGGATGCGCATAGAGACATGAGGCATATCCCAAAGCAAGCTGCATGTCCGAAATTAAACCTGCAGCACTACAGTTCAGGCCTGCCAAAAACATGGAAGGGATTCCAAAGCAGTTGGTCCTCACTCAGCAGCAGTGCTCATACCTCCCAACTTTTGAAAATGGGAAAGAGGGACAAAGTTTGTGGCGTGGGAAGCGCGCCGCGGCAAATTCTAGGCCACGCCTCTGACCACACCCATTCATAATTAGTCACACCCATATCCACGGCCCAACCACACCCATTTAGCACTGCCGATCACACTGTTTCATATACAATAACTATAAACAAAAAATTATGGCCACACAGTGCTCCATACTGTACGATGACCACACATGATGCTCCATACTGTATATTGGCTGCACATGATGCTCCATACTGTATAATGGCCGCACATGATGCTCCATACTGTATAATGACCGCACATGATGCTCCATACTGTATAATGGCCTCAGTTCTCCATACTGTATAATGACCTACAGGCATGCAGCTCACACACAGGCACGCAGCTCACACAGTGCTCCATACTGTATAATGACCACACATGATGCTCCATACTGTATAATGACCACACATGATGCTCAATACTGTATAATGACCGCACATGATGCTCCATACTGTATAATGGCCCCACATGATTCTCCATACTGTATAATGACCGCACATGATGCTCCATTCTGTATAATGACCACACATGATGCTCCATACTGTATAATGACCACACATGATGCTCCATACTGTATAATGACCGCACATGATGCTCAATACTGTATAATGGCCACACATGATGCTCCATACTGTATAATGGCCCCACATGATGCTCCATACTGTATAATGACTGCACATGATGCTCCATACTGTATACTGGCTGCACATGATGCTCCATATTGTATAATGACTGCACATGATGCTCCATACTTTATAATGGCCTCAGTTCTCCATACTGTATAATGACCTACAGGCATGCAGCTCACACACAGGCACGCAGCTCACACACACGCTCACACACACAGCTCACACACACGGCTCACACACACGCAGCACACATACAGCTCACACATGCACACAGCTCACACATATGCAGCTCACACACACGCAGCATCACACACACACACACGCAGTATCACACATACACACGCAGCATCACAAACGCAGCTCACAAACACATGCAGCTTTGACACAAATGCATCACACATGCAGCCATCTCACACACACGTGCAGCCATCACACACACACGCAGCCATCACACATACACACGCAGCCATCACACACACACGCGCAGCCATCACACACGCAGCCATCACATACACACCAGATACCTCATACACACATGACACACATGCAGCATCTCACACACACATGCAGCATCACACACATGCAGCATCACACACACATGCAGCATCACACACACACACACACACACACACACACACACACACACACACAGCATCACACACACATGCAGCATCACACACACATGCAGCATCACACACACATGCAGCATCACACACATGCAGCATCACACACACATGCAGCATCACACACACACATGCAGCATCACACACACATGCAGCATCACACACACACACATGCAGCATCACACACACACACACATGCAGCATCACACACACACATGCAGCATCACACACACACACATGCAGCATCACACACACACACACAGCATCACACACACATGCAGCATCACACACACACACACACACACACATGCAGCATCACACACACACACACACACACATGCAGCATCACACACATCACACACACACAATCTCCTCTGTGGTGCAGGGGCGGCTGATCTGTCCATGTGCAGCTCTTCAGTTTCTCCTGCTCACAGCTCTGCACTATCCCCCGGCACCTGCCCCGTCTCTCCTTCTCTGCCGGGATACCAGATAAGAGCAGGAGAAGCCGGAGCTCCGTGCACACACAGGAGGTAGTGAGTAGCTGACCTTTCATCTTTATTGCTGCTGGCTCTCTCCCTCAGTGTGGCAGCGCAGCACTGCACAGGGGGTGGGGGGGCGGGGTCGATTGTCCCGGCCCTAGGCACGTACTGTGGGACAACTAATGTCCCTCCCAGGATCCCGGGGCTGACTGTCAAAATCAGGACAGTCCCGCGGGATCTGGGATGGTTGGGAGGTATGGCAGTGCTGCAGTTTTGACAGCAACAGCAGGAGCAACACCAACAGCAGTGGCGGCAACAGCAACAGCAGCAGCTATAACTCCAGTGGCAACATCAGGAGCAGCACAGTCACGGCAGCAGCAGAAGTTGCAGGAGCAACAGAAGCAGACTAATCACCTGATACTGCAGCAGATTGTGGCTGTATGAGAGGCGCCCCACCACTGACCCTGGTTCATCATAAGGCCCGGGACAAAGCCTGGCCAGCATTGAGAAAGTTGAGCATAGAGGACGTCGTGGAAGTCATCCTCAAGTATCTCTATCCATTGTAGAGATACCATTTGAGCGGATTGTTATGGATCTGGTAAGGCCAATAATAAAGTACGCCCATGGCCACCAACACATATTGGTGGGACTAGATTATGCTACCCATTACCTGCAGGCAATTCTGCTTCGCCACAACTTGGCTAAACTTATCACCAAGGAGCTATTTGCAATGTTCTGCCGCCTTGGGCTACTTAAGGAGATCCTTACTGATCGGGAACTCCTTTTATGTTCAAGGTGACAAAGGAACTGTGTAGAGATGTGGGAACAGGAGCCTACTCCACATAAAAGCATAATAAAGTATGTTGAAAGTATGCAGGACCAGATCATGGTGGTCATGCCTATAGTGAAAGAACATTTAGTGGATGCCCAGGCAGCACAGAACCAGGCGTATAATATAAAGGCCATGGTCAGGTACTTCAAAAAAGAGGATTCTGTATTAGTTTTAATGCCCCCAGCAGAAGGTAAGTTCATGGCCAAGTGGGAAGGGCCATATGAAGCCCGAGAAGAGGTAGGGGAAATAAATTACAGATGATACCAGCCTGGGAAGAGAAAACCGGAACAACTGTATCATATAAATCTGCTAAAAGCATAGGAAGACTGGGAGTGTTTGATTATGGATGCAACTCCAGTCGTATCATCTGTGGACCCTCCAAACCAGCCTGGGAGGAGGCTGAGAAAGAAGTAATGATAAGCGATGCTTTCTCTAAACAGCATTGATGGGAGGCTTAGAAATTGATGCAGCAGAATGCGTACGTGTTCTCATGACTGCCAGTCTTACATCTGTAATCCAACATGACATAGTCACAGAGCCTTAAGTAAGGGTACAAATGAAACTGTACCATGTACTGGAGGCCCAGAGGCAAGCCATCGTGGCTGAAGTGGAACAAATGCTGCAGCTAGGATTTATTGAGAAGTCCAGGTGTGAGTGGGCTAGCCCCATTGTACTATTTCTGAAGCCAAATGGATCATTACGATTTCGTAAAAACTTCTGCAAATTGAATAAAGTGTCCAAATTTGACCTATATCCAATGCCCCAGGTGGATAAGCTGATTGAAAGACTGGGTCAGGCCCAGTACTTTATGACGCTCGATCTGACCCAGGGTTATTGGCAGGTGCCTATGACAGAGTCGGCGAAATAAAAGACCATTATAATGCTGGAGTGCTTTTATCAGTATGTCATCTTGCCTTTTGGGTTACATGTGGACCTGGCCACATTCTAGAGGCTGATCGACATAGTGTTAGAACCCCATCTGAAGTATGCGTCATCGTATTTGGATGACACAATAATTTTTAGTACTGATTGGCATACCCACTTGTCCCAAGTACAAGCGGTTGTGGATTCACTCAGAGCCACGGGTTTGACATCGAACCCAAAAAATGTGCGTTAGGTCTAGATAAAGTCCAATACTTTGGGTACGTGTTTGACCATAGGGTTGTCAAAGTTCAAATAAACAAGATCGATGTCTTTCAAAACTGGCCCTGGCCTCTTACTACAAAACAGTCAAGAGCGTTCCTCTGCATTATTTGGTACTACCTGAAAGTTTATACCTAATTTTTCTGGGAGATCATCATCCTTGACCAATCTCTTAGCATTATGCGGATAGCCACCGGTTCTCACCAGCCCGAACTTCAAGCAAGGCTTTATCGTACAAATGAATGCCTGTGGGGTAGGTTTAGGAGTAGGGTTGAGCGAAACAGATCGGCCAATTTCAAAAGTCGCCGACTTTTGGGAAAGTCGGGTTTCGTGAAACCCTACCTGATCTCACTGTTGGATTGGGTCGGCCGTCGGCGATCTTCGCTCCAAAGTCGGGTTTCGTTTTTTATATATATATATATATGTCATTGAGACACATATACAGTACATATATTTATATTTACTTCAGCGCGATATATGTGAAAAGCCGGTAATTCAATTGCCGGCTTTTCATTTCTCCTGCCTAAACCCGACATGATATGAGACATGGATTACATACAGTAAACCATCTCATATCCCCCTTTTTTTTGCATATTCCACACTACTAATGTTAGTAGCGTGTATGTGCAAAATTTCGGCGCTGTAGCTATTAAATTTAAGGGTTAAATCGCGGAAAAAATTGGCGTGGGCTCCCGCGCAATTTTCTCCGCCAGAGTGGTAAAGCCAGTGACTGAGGGCAGATATTAATAGCCTAGAGAGGGTCCATGGTTATTGGCCCCCCTGGCTACAAACATCTGCCCCCAGACACCCCAGAAAAGGCACATCTGGAAGATGCGCCTATTCTGGCACTTGGCCACTCTCTTCCCACTCCCGTGTAGCGGTGGGATATGGGGTAATGAAGGGTTAATGTCACCTTGCTATTGTAAGGTGACATTAAGCCAGATTAATAATGGAGAGGCGTCAATTATGACACCTATCCATTATTAATCCAATTGTATGAAATGGTTAAAAAAACACACACACAATATTGCAAAGTATTTTAATGAAATAAAGACACAGGTTGTTGTAATATTTTATTATACTGGTAATCCACCTGAAGACCATCGTTCTGTAACAAAGGAAAAATAATAAACCAACAATATACATACCATCCGTAGATCTGTAATGTCCCATGATGTAAATCCATCTCAAGGGGTTAAAATATTTTACAGGCAGGAGCTCTGCTATAATGCAGCTGTGCTTGTGCCTGTAAATCCCCAGGAATGAAGGTAATGTAGGTCAATGACCTGTATGTACCTTCATTCGCGGTGATGCGCCCTCTGCTGGATGTCCTCATGAACTGCAGCCTGGGAACTTTTTCCCACGCTCGACGTCATACGAGGACATCCAGCAGAGGGCGCATCACCACGACTGAAGGTAACTACAGGTCATTGACCTACATTAGCTTCATTCGCGGTGATGCGCCCCCTGCTGGATGTCCTCATATGACCTTTTCAAGAAGATTGGCCGATTTCACTCGACTCAACTTTTGAGAAAGTCGGGTTTCATGAAACCCGACTCGACCTCAAAAAAGGAAAAGTCGCTCAACCCTATCTAGGAGTAGTTCTGTCACAGAAGGTGAAAGGAGAAGAACATCCAGTCACCTACCTGAGTAGGAAACGTACCCCAGAAGAAAAGAATTATAGCATAGTTGAGAAGGAGTGCTTGGCCATTAAGCAGGTCTTGGAGTCCCTATGTTATTATTTGCTCAGGCAACAGTTTCAATTGGTAACGGACCATTCACCCTTGGTCTGGATGAGAAATACCAATGAGAGGAATGCTCGAGTCACCAGATGGTTCCTGTCACTGCAGAATTTTAGCTTCATGATGGTACATGAAGCTGGAAAGTCGCAAGGGAATGCAGATGCGCAGCCTTTGGTACCATGCATGGTGACAGATGTTCAACACCACAAGTTTGAACGGGGGTATGTGAGACAGGGAGGGGAATCATATACAATGGCCGGTATGTGTCCCCCAGGATGCGCATAGAGACATATTGAACACCCTGCAGTGCATTGTTAGTATGTTAGGAGGAAGACCAGGCTGTGGGTACCTGTACCGAGCCGGGTCCGGAACTGTTGAGGCTGCCTCCCATGTTGACTGGGGGAGGGAGTGAGGAGGGACCAGACCAACCTCATGACCCAGGTAGGAGAGGCGCTATAAAAGAGAAAGTGCGTGCAGCGGCAGGCAGTTTGGCGCAAACAGTGTGCAGCAGGGTGAGCAGTGTGCGCCATCTGCTGAGCGCCAGATCCGGTCCTGCGATAGGATGCAGCTGTCAGCTCCCGTCGCGACCAGCAGGACCGAGAAGGAGAGAGATGTCACGCACTCAGAGACTGTGAGTACTGCACACGTGCGGAGAAGGGACGGCCGAGTATCGGACATTCATTCGCGGCCTACCCTGCCATTTGCTGAATGACAACTCACGTTCCACCCCGAGAGTGCTGCGGCCTGGTTTTCTCTGGCTGCACAATTTGATGGACTAGGGGCTCAGCGGAAGGTATCAGAGACCAACGTCTGCTGTCAGAAGATGGATCATTGTTCAAAGGACCCCCTCTGTGGACCTCTTCCTGGCCGTTGCTGGTACTACAACTCCTGCTGGATCATCTGCGGTGGAGGAGCATTAAGAACACGATAAGTTTAATAACTGGACTGCTAACATTTCGTACTTGTTGTTTCTTCTTACTATTCTTTAACCATTCATCTCCCTGCAAGGAGTTAATATCCTGTTTAAGTAAATTGTTAAGTTTGTTAACCCTTGCTCTGCCTCCTGTCTGTCACTGCATCCCGCAACCTGCTTACAAGTACAGCAACGCCTGTGGTTACAATGAGGAATAAAAACAAATGTGGATTTGGTTAAACTATTTGACCAAGTCAGATTTTAGGAGAAACTTGCTCTTTTTTTAGTAGGGTGAATTTCTCCCTCCACTCCAGGTTTTGGGAGTAGCCCATGTCCACAAAACCAATTTAAACCTCAGTTTTGGTTTGGGTGTGTCAGTGTGTTGTTTGCAAGCATTTGAGCAGGGAGCTCTGTACAGGACAGGTCTGTGTGAAGACTGACCACAGGCTGGAGAAGGTAACACAATTGATGCACCCATGAGTGGCGCGGCAATGAGTTTGGTACAGATTGTATTGGATGACCTGGCTGCAATCCGGAGAATAACGTTTGCCTTTAATTTGTGAGTTTTGAAAATAAAGAATTTTTAAGTTGGACTAATGCTACGTTCACATTTGCGGTCCGCGCCGCAGCGTCGGGTGCCGCAGCGGCGCCGCATGCATCATGCGCCCCTATATTTAACATGGGGGCGCATGGACATGCGGTGCACTTGCGTTTTGCGCCGCATGCGTCACTGCGGCGCACGCGTCCAGGCGCAGAGGACGCAGCAAGTTGCATTTTTGCTGCGTCCAAAATCAATAGAAAAAAGGACGCATGCGGCGCAAAACGCAGCGTTGTGCATGCGTTTTGCTGCGTTTTTGTTTGCGTAGTGCGTTGCGGCGCCGACGCTGCGGCGCACAACGCAATGTGAATATCCCTGTATTTTGCACCATCCATCTTTCCCTTAGTTCAGACCATTTTCTTTGTCTCTGATGACAAAAAACATTCTCACAGCACGATGCTGCCACCACCATCTTTCACTGTAGGGATAGTTATATATAGTTACATAGTTATTGAGGTTGAAGGAAGACTTTAAGTCCATCTAGTTCAACCCATAGCCTAACCTAACATGCCCTAACATGTTGATCCAGAGGAAGGCAAAAAAACCCCATGTGGCAAGGAGTAACTCCACCATGGGGAAAAAAATTCCTTCCCGACTCCACATACGGCAATCAGACTAGTTCCCTGGATCAACGCCTTATCAAGGAATCTAGTGTATATACCCTGTAATATTATACTTTTCCAGAAAGGTATCCAGTCCCCTCTTAAATTTAATTAATGAATCACTCATTACAACATCATACGGCAGAGAGTTCCATAGTCTCACTGCTCTTACAGTAAAGAATCCGCGTCTGTTATTATGCTTAAACCTTCTTTCCTCCAGACGTAGAGGATGCCCCCTTGTCCCTGTCTCAGGTCTATGATTAAAAAGATCATCAGAAAGGTCTTTGTACTGTCCCCTCTTATATTTATACGTTAAAATAAGATCACCCCTTAGTCTTCGTTTTTCCAAACTCCATAGCCCCAAGTGTAATAACCTATCTTGGTATTGCAGACCCCCCAGTCCTCTAATAACCTTGGTCGCTCTTCTCTGCACCCGCTCTAGTTCAGCTATGTCTTTCTTATACACCGGAGACCAGAACTGTGCACAGTATTCTAAGTGTGGTCGAACTAGTGACTTGAATAGAGGTAAAATTATGTTCTCCCCATGAGCATCTATGCCTCTTTTAATACATCCCATTATTTTATTTGCCTTTGTAGCAGCTGCCTGACACTGGCCACTGAATATGAGTCTGTCATCCACCCATACACCCAGGTCTTTTTCATTGATGGTTTTGCCCAGAGTTTTAGAATTAAGCACATAGTTATGCATCTTATTACTTCTACCCAAGTGCATGACCTTACATTTATCCCCATTAAAACTCATTTGCCATTTATCAGCCCAAGCTTCTAGTTTACATAAATCATCCTGTAATATAAAATTGTCCTCCCCTGTATTGATTACCCTACAGAGTTTAGTGTCATCTGCAAATATTGAAATTCTACTCTGAATGCCCCCTACAAGGTCATTAATAAATATGTTAAAAAGAAGAGGGCCCAATACTGACCCCTGTGGTACCCCACTGCTAACCGCGACCCAGTCCGAGTGTGCTCCATTAATAACCACCCTTTGTTTCCTATCCCTGAGCCAGCTCTCAACCCACTTACACATATTTTCCCCTATCCCCATTACTCTCATTTTATGTATCAACCTTTTGTGTGGCACCGTATCAAAAGCTTTGGAAAAGTCCATATACACTACGTCCACTGGGTTCCCTTGGTCCAGTCCGGAACTTACCTCTTCATAGAAGCTGATCAAATTAGTCTGACATGAGCGGTCCCTAGTAAACCCATGCTGATACTGGGTCATGAGGTTATTCCTCTTCAGATACTCCAGTATAGCATCCCTTAGAATGCCCTCCAGGATTTTACCCACAGTAGAGGTTAAACTTACTGGCCTATAATTACCGAGTTCAGTTTTTGCCCCTTTTTTGAATATTGGCACCACATTTGCTATACGCCACTCCTGTGGTACAGACCCTGTTATTATGGACTCTTTAAAGATTAAAAATAATGGTCTATCAATGACTGTACTTAGTTCCTGCAGTACTCGGGGGTGTATCCCATCCGGGCCCGGAGATTTGTCAATTTTAGTAATTTTTAGACGCCGCTGTACTTCCTGCTGGGTTAAGCAGTTGACATTTAATGGGGAATTTTTATCACTAGTCATATTGGCTGCCATGGGATTTTCTTTTGTAAATACTGATGAAAAAAAGTCATTTAGCAGATTGGCTTTTTCCTCATCCTCATCCACCATTTCACCCAGACTATTTTTAAGGGGGCCAACACTGTCATTTTTTAGTTTCTTACTATTTATATAGTTAACCCCTTCACCCCCAAGGGTGGTTTGCACGTTAATGACCGGGCCAATTTTTACAATTCTGACCACTGTCCCTTTATGAGGCTATAACTCTGGAACGCTTTGACGGATCTTGGCGATTCTGACATTGTTTTCTCGTGACATATTGTACTTCATGTTAGTGGTAAAATTTATTCGATATAACTTGCATTTATTTGTGAAAAAAACGAATATTTGGCGAAAATTTTGAAAATTTCGCAATTTTCCAACTTTGAATTTTTATGCCCTTAAATCACAGACATATGTCACGCAAAATACTTAATAAGTAACATTTCCCACATGTCTACTTTACATCAGTACAATTTTGGAACCAAAATTTTTTTTTGTGACGGAGTTATAAGGGTTAAAAGTTGACCAGCAATTTCTCATTTTTACAACACCATTTTTTTTTAGGGACCACATCTCATTTGAAGTCATTTTGAGGGGTCTATATGATAGAAAATACTCAAGTGTGACACCATTCTAAAAACTGCACCCCTCAAGGTGCTCAAAACCACATTCAAGAAGTTTATTAACCCTTCAGGTGTTTCACAGGAATTTTTTGAATGTTTAAATAAAAATGAGCATTTAACTTTTTTTCACACACAATTTATTTCAGCTCCAATTTGTTTTATTTTACCAAGGGTAACAGGAGAAAATGGACCCCCAAAGTTGTTGTACAATTTGTCCTGAGTACGCTGATACCCCATATGTGAGGGTAAACCACTGTTTGGGCGTATGGCAGAGCTCGGAAGGAAAGGAGCGCCATTTGACTTTTCAATGCAAAATTGACTGGAATTGAGATGGGACGCCATGTTGCGTTTGGAGAGCCCCTGATGTGCCTAAACACTGAAACCCCCTACAAGTGACACCATTTTGGAAAGTAGACCCCCTAAGGAACTTATCTTGATGTGTGGTGAGCACTTTGACCCACCAAGTGCTTCACAGAAGTTTATAATGCAGAGCCGTAAAAATAAAAAATCATATTTTTTCACAAAAATGATCTTTTTGCCCCCAATTTTTTATTTTCCCAAGGGTAAGAGAAGAAATTGGACCCCAAAAAATGTTGTGCAATTTGTCCTGAGTACGCTGATACCCCATATGTGGGTGTAAACCATTGTTTGGGCGCATGGCAGAGCTTGGAAGGGAAGGAGCGCCATTTGACTTTTCAATGCAAAATTGACTGGAATTGAGATGGGACGCCATGTTGCGTTTGGAGAGCCCCTGATGTGCCTAAACATTGAAACTCCCTACAAGTGACACCATTTTGGAAAGTAGACCCCCTAAGGAACTTATCTAGATGTGTGGTGAGCACTTTGACCCACCAAGTGCTTCACAGAAGTTTATAATGCAGAGCCGTAAAAATAAAAAATCATATTTTTTCACAAAAATGATCTTTTTGCCCCCAATTTTTTATTTTCCCAAGGGTAAGAGAAGAAATTGGACCCCAAAAAATGTTGTGCAATTTGTCCTGAGTACGCTGATACCCCATATGTGGGTGTAAACCATTGTTTGGGCGCATGGCAGAGCTTGGAAGGGAAGGAGCGCCATTTGACTTTTCAATGCAAAATTGACTGGAATTGAGATGGGACGCCATGTTGCGTTTGGAGAGCCCCTGATGTGCCTAAACACTGAAACCCCCTACAAGTGACACCATTTTGGAAAGTAGACCCCCTAAGGAACTTATCTTGATGTGTGGTGAGCACTTTGACCCACCAAGTGCTTCACAGAAGTTTATAATGCAGAGCCGTAAAAATAAAAAATCATATTTTTTCACAAAAATGATCTTTTCGCCCCCAATTTTTTATTTTCCCAAGGGTAAGAGAAGAAATTGGACCCCAAAAAATGTTGTGCAATTTGTCCTGAGTACGCTGATACCCCATATGTGGGTGTAAACCATTGTTTGGGCGCATGGCAGAGCTTGGAAGGGAAGGAGCGCCATTTGACTTTTCAATGCAAAATTGACTGGAATTGAGATGGGACGCCATGTTGCGTTTGGAGAGCCCCTGATGTGCCTAAACATTGAAACTCCCTACAAGTGACACCATTTTGGAAAGTAGACCCCCTAAGGAACTTATCTAGATGTGTGGTGAGCACTTTGACCCACCAAGTGCTTCACAGAAGTTTATAATGCAGAGCCGTAAAAATAAAAAATCATATTTTTTCACAAAAATGATCTTTTTGCCCCCAATTTTTTATTTTCCCAAGGGTAAGAGAAGAAATTGGACCCCAAAAAATGTTGTGCAATTTGTCCTGAGTACGCTGATACCCCATATGTGGGTGTAAACCATTGTTTGGGTGCATGGCAGAGCTTGGAAGGGAAGGAGCGCCATTTGACTTTTCAATGCAAAATTGACTGGAATTGAGATGGGACGCCATGTTGCGTTTGGAGAGCCCCTGATGTGCCTAAACATTGAAACTCCCTACAAGTGACACCATTTTGGAAAGTAGACCCCCTAAGGAACTTATCTAGATGTGTTTTGAGAGCTTTGAACCCCCAAGTGTTTCACTACAGATTATAACGCAGAGCCGTGAAAATAATTTTTATTTTTTTTCTCAAAAATGATTTTTTAGCACCCAGCTTTGTATTTTTACAAGGGTAACAGAATAAATTGGACCCCAAAATTTGTTTTCCAATTTGTCCTGAGTACGCTGATACCCCATATGTGGGGGGGAACCACTGTTTGGGCGCATGACAGAGCTCGGAAGGGAAGGAGCGCCATTTGGAATGCAGACTTAAATGGATTGGTCAGCAGCCGTCACGTTGCATTTGCAGAGCCCCTGATGTACCCAAACAGTACAAACCCCCCACAAGTGACCCCATATTGGAAACTAGACCTCCCAAAGAACTTATCTAGATGTGTTTTGAGAACTTTGAACCCCCAAGTGTTTCACTAAAGTTTATAGCGCAAAGCCGTGAAAATAAAAATTCTTTTTTTTTTTCACAAAAATGATTTTTTAGCCCCCAGTTTTGTATTTTCACAAGGGTAACAGGATAAATTAGACCCCAAAAGTTGTTGTCCAATTTGTCCTGAGTACGCTGATACCCCATATGTGGGGGGGAACCACTGTTTGGGTGCATGACAGAGCTCGGAAGGGAAGGAGCGCCATTTGGAATGCAGCCTTAAATGGATTGGTCTGCAGGCGTCACGTTGCATTTGCAGAGCCCCTGATGTACCCAAACAGTACAAACCCCCCACAAGTGACCCCATATTGGAAACTAGACCTCCCAAGGAACTTATCTAGATGTGTTGTGAGAACTTTGAACCCCCAAGTGTTTCACTACAGTTTATAACGCAGAGCCGTGAAAATAAAACATCTTTTTTTTCCCACAAAAATGATTTTTAGCCCCCCAAATTTTTATTTTCCTAAGGATAACAAGAGAACTTGGACCCCAGAAGTTGTTGTTCAATTTGTCCCGAGTACGCTGATAACACATATGTTGGGGTAAACCCCTTTTTGGGCGCACGGGAGAGCTCGGAAGGGAAGGAGCACTGTTTTACTTTTTCAACGCAGAATTGGCTGGAATTGAGATTGGACGCCATGTCGCGCTTGTAGAGCCCCTGATGTGCCTGGACAGTGGAAACTCCCCAATTCTACCTGAAACCCTAACCCAAACACACCCCTAACCCTAATCCCAACGGTAACCCTAACCACACCCCTAGCCCTGACACACCCATAATTCTAATCCCAACCCTAATCCAAACGTAAATGTAATCCAAACCCTAACCCTAACTTTAGCCCCAACCCTAACTTTAGCCCCAACCCTAACTTTACCTCCAACCCTAGCCCTAACCCTACCCCTAACCCTAACCCTAAACGTGACTGAAATACGTGGCACTGAAATACGTGGCACTGAAATACGTGGCACTGAAATACGTGGCACTGAAATACGTGGCACTGAAATACGTGATACGTGGCACTTAAATACGTGGCACTGAAACACGTGGCACTGAAATACGTGATACGTGGCACTGAAATACGTGGCACTGAAATACGTGGCACTGAAATACGTGGCACTGAAATACGTGGCACTGAAATACGTGGCACTGAAATATGTGATACGTGGCACTGAAATACGTGGCACTGAAATACGTGGCACTGAAATACGTGGCACTGAAATACGTGGCACTGAAATACGTGGCACTGAAATACGTGGCACTGAAATACGTGATACGTGGCACTTAAATACGTGGCACTGAAACACGTGGCACTGAAATACGTGATACGTGGCACTGAAATACGTGGCACTGAAATACGTGGCACTGAAATACGTGGCACTGAAATACGTGGCACTGAAATACGTGGCACTGAAATATGTGATACGTGGCACTGAAATACGTGGCACTGAAATACGTGGCACTGAAATACGTGGCACTGAAATACGTGGCACTGAAATACGTGGCACTGAAATACGTGGCACTGAAATACGTGGCACTGAAATACGTGATACGTGGCACTTAAATACGTGGCACTGAAACACGTGGCACTGAAATACGTGATACGTGGCACTGAAATACGTGGCACTGAAATACGTGGCACTGAAATACGTGGCACTGAAATACGTGGCACTGAAATACGTGGCACTGAAATATGTGATACGTGGCACTGAAATACGTGGCACTGAAATACGTGGCACTGAAATACGTGGCACTGAAATACGTGGCACTGAAATACGTGGCACTGAAATACGTGATACGTGGCACTGAAATACGTGGCACTGAAATACGTGGCACTGAAATACGTGATACGTGGCACTTAAATACGTGGCACTGAAACACGTGGCACTGAAATACGTGATACGTGGCACTGAAATACGTGGCACTGAAATACGTGGCACTGAAATACGTGGCACTGAAATACGTGGCACTGAAATACGTGGCACTGAAATACGTGATACGTGGCACTGAAATACGTGGCACTGAAATACGTGGCACTGAAATACGTGGCACTGAAATACGTGGCACTGAAATACGTGGCACTGAAATACGTGGCACTGAAATACGTGGCACTGAAATACGTGGTACTAAAATATGTGGCACTGAAATACGTGATACGTGGCACTGAAATACGTGATACGTGGCACTGAAATATGTGATACGTGGCACTGAAATACGTGGCACTGAAACACGTGGCACTGAAATACGTGGCACTGAAATACGTGGCACTGAAATACGTGGCACTATGACTGTCAGAAAATGTTCATTAAACGGTTAGGGGTGAGGTTAGGGGTAGAGTTAGGGTTAGGGTTTGGATCCCTTTATCACCTTGATGGTGGTGGGTGGCTTTTCAGTGTGTTTAAATGCATGCGTTTTTAACGCAAACAAACGCATGTGCTTAAAAACGCAAGAAAATACTGCAGGTTGTATTTCTGAAAATGAACGCATGCAGAAAAAAAACGCATGCGTTTGAAAACGCGACCAAACGCGTACAAAAAAACCGCATGCGTTTTCAATGTTAAATATAGGGAAAAAATGCATGCGTTTTTTGTGCAAAAAACGCTGCAGACAAAAACGCAAGTGTGAAACCAGCGACGCTTTTTATAGCAAAAAAGTTTTTGCGTCTCCACATTTTGAGACCTATAATTTTTCCACATTTTGCTCCACAGAGTCATGTGAGGTCTTGTTTTTTGCGGGACGAGTTGACGTTTTTATTGGTAACATTTTCGGACACGTGACCGTTTTTGATCGCTTTTTATTCCGATTTTTGTGAGGCAGAATGACCAAAAACCAGCTATTCATGAATTTCTTTTGGGGGAGGCGTTTATACCGTTCCGCGTTTGGTAAAATTGATAAAGCAGTTTTATTCTTCGGGTCAGTACGATTACAGCGATACCTCATTTATATCATTTTTTTATGTTTTGGCGCTTTTATACGATAAAAACTAAAATATAGAAAAAATAATTATTTTCGTATCGCTTTATTCTCAGGACTATAACTTTTTTATTTTTTTGCTGATAATGTTGTATGGCGGCTTGTTTTTTGCGGGACAAGATGACGTTTTCAGCGGTACCATGGATATTTATATCAGTCTTTTTGATCGCGTGTTATTCCACTTTTTGTTCGGCGGTATGGTAATAAAGCGTTGTTTTTTGCCTCGTTTTTTTTTTATTTTTCTTACGGTGTTTACTGAAGGGGTTAACTAGTGGGGCAGTTTTATAGGTTGGGTCGTTACGGACGCGGCGATACTAAATATGTGTACTTTTATTGTTTTGTTTTTTTTATTTAGATAAAGAAATGTATTTATGGGAATAATATATTTTTTTTTATTATTATTTATTTAGGATTTTTTTTTTTTTTTTTTTTTACACATGTGGAAAAAATTTTTTTTAACTTTTTTACTTTGTCCCAGGGGGGGACATCACAGATCATTGATCTGGCAGTGTGCACAGCACTCTGCCAGATCGACGATCTGCTGTGCAGGGCTGCAGGCTTACCAAGTGTCTGCTCTGAGCAGACACTCGGTAAGCCACCTCCTTCCCTGCAGGACCCGGATGCCGCGGCCATCTTGGATCCGGGACCTGCAGCCAGGAAGGAGGTAGGAGACCCTCGCAGCAACGCGATCACATCGCGTTGCTCCGGGGGTCTCAGGGAAGCCCGCAGGGAGCCCCCTCCCTGCGCGATGCTTCCCTATACCGCCGGTACACTGCGATCATGTTTGATCGCGGTGTGCCGGGGGTTAATGTGCCGGGGGCGGTCCGTGACCGCTCCTGGCACATAGTGCCGGATGTCAGCTGCGATATGCAGCTGACACCCGGCCGCGATCGGCCGCGCTCCCCCCGTGAGCGCCGCTGATCGGTGATGACGTACTATCCCGTCGGCGGTCATACGGGCCCACCCCACCTCGACGGGATAGTACGTCAAATGTCGGGAAGGGGTTAAAGAATATTTTGGGATTATTTTTACTCTCTCTGGCAATGAGTCTCTCTGTCTCAATCTTTGCTGCCTTGATTTGCTTTTTACAGAATTTATTTAATTTTCTGTATTTATTTAATGCCTCATCACTACCTACTTCCTTTAATTCTCTAAATGCTTTCTTTTTGTTCCTTATTGCGCCCCTAACAGCTCTATTTAGCCATATTGGTTTCCTCCTATTTCTAGTATGCTTATTCCCATACGGTATATACTGTGCACAGGTCCTATCCAGGATGCTAATAAACGTCTCCCATTTTCTTTGTGTATTTTTGTGTCTCAGGATATCGTCCCAGTTAATTGCACCAAGATCCTCTCTCATCCGTTGGAAATTTGCCCTCCTGAAGTTTAGCGTCCTTGTCACCCCCCTACTACCCATCTTATTAAAGGTTACATGAAAACTTATTATTTTATGATCACTAGTCCCCAAGTGACCCCCAACCCTTATATTTGATATGCGGTCTGGCCTGTTGGTTAATATTAGGTCTAGCAGTGCCCCCCTCCTTGTTGGGTCCTGAACCAGCTGTGAAAGGTAATTGTCTCTCATAGTTGTCAAAAACCGATTACCTTTGCTGGAACTGCAGGTTTCTGTTCCCCAATCTATTTCAGGGTAGTTGAAGTCCCCCATAATAATGACTTCTCCTTGAGTCGCAGCTTCATCTATTTGCTTTACGAGGATATTCTCCATTGCTTCCATTATTTTTGGAGATTTATAACAAACCCCTATCAGTAATTTATTATTTTTTCCCCCTCCTCTTATCTCCACCCACAGGGACTCCACATTTTCATTAAATTCACCTATATTATCACGCAGGATGGGTTTTAAGGAAGATTTTACATATAGACACACCCCTCCCCCTCGCTTATCTGTACGGTCATTTCTGAACAGGCTATAGCCCTGCAAGTTAACAGCCCAGTCATGGCTCTCATCCAGCCACGTCTCAGATATCCCCACCATGTCATAATTATGCTCCAACAACATTAGTTCTAATTCGTCCATTTTGTTGGCGAGGCTTCTGGCATTAGTATACATGCACTTGATGTTACTCTCTGTACCTCTATTCTTTCTTAAATTATTAACTGTTCTAACCCCACCCCCCATGCCACCGCCACCCCCAACTTCCTTATTTGTGCCCAGCTCTCTATCTGCACTATCTTCCCCTCCTATAAAATGAATACCCTCCCCCCCAATCCCTAGTTTAAACACTCCTCCAACCTTCTAACCATTTTCTCCCCCAGCACAGCTGCCCCTTCCCCATTGAGGTGCAGCCCGTCCCTAGCGTAGAGCCTGTAGCCCACTGAGAAGTCGGCCCAGTTCTGCAGGAACCCAAACCCCTCCTTCCTACACCAATTCTTGAGCCACTTATTAACCTCCCTAATCTCCCGTTGCCTCTCTGGCGTGGCACGTGGTACAGGCAGTATTTCGGAAAATACCACGTTGGAGGTCCTTGCTTTCAGCTTGCAGCCTAATTCCCTGAAATCATCTTTAAGGACCTTCCACCTACCTCTAACTTTGTCATTTGTGCCAATGTGCACCATGACTGCTGGGTCCTCACCAGCCCCTCCCAGTAATCTGTCCACCCGATCAGCGATGTGTCGGACTCGAGCGCCAGGTAGGCAGCACACCGTCCGACGATCCCTGTCTTTGTGACAGATTGCCCTATCTGTTCCCCTAATAATTGAGTCCCCCACTACCAGCACCTGTCTGGCCTGCCCTGCTCTCCTATTTCCCTCCTTACTGGAGCAGTCACTCCTCCGGCTTTCAGAGGACATGCCTGGCTGCAGTAGTGCTACCCCTGTACTGGCACCCCCCTCATCTGCCAACTTAGCAAACTTATTGGGGTGTGCCAGATCAGGACTAGCCTCCCTGGCACTCTTCCCTCTACCCCGCCTTCTATCTGTCACCCAGCTAACTGCCACACTGTCCTGCAGCTCCATCCTACCATCCCCCTCCTCATCTATCCCATTGAGCGTCTGCTCTGTGAGCAGAAGACTCCTCTCCATATTGTCTATGGATCTCAGTGTTGCCAGCTGCACATTTAGATCCAAAATCTGGGCTTCCAAATGCACAATGTGCTCACATCTCGCACAGCAGTATGCACCCTCGACCGGCTGGTCAAGGACTGCATACATGTGGCAAGATGTGCCCTGGATGGCATTAACAATTGTGGAGCACATTTCCTAATGGGGATTGCACCACACAGAAACGTTAATTAAAAATAAATACAAAGTATTAATTAAACCAAAAAAAAAAAACAGAAGCAATTCCTCCCTTGGAAACTCCCTGATTCCAAAGTCACTGAATCACAAGTCACACACTTACCGCCGTTCACACTTACGCTCAGGTCACACTCAGCTCGCTCACACTCGCTGTGCTGAAGATTTATAGATTTTTTTTTTTTCTCTCTTTCCCCTCTCAACAGCAATCCACCTTGCTGTTCAGATGCACTTCCAAAAAGGGCTTGAGCCCCAAACAGCTGCCTGTCGTGATCTCTGCAGGCAGAGATCATAGCAAGCCTATAGAGGGACAAGCTCTCGGAAGATGGAACTATACTGACCATGAACTAAGCCTGCCGCGCAACTAGAAATAGCCAGGTAGCATTTCCTATTTATCGCTAGATGCCCAGCTCTGGCCTAAGACCTAAATAGCTAGCAGAGGGAAATATAAGACCTGGCTCACCTCTAGAGAAATATTCCAAAGAAGACAGTAGCCCCCCACATATAATGACGGTGAGTTCAGATGAAACAACAAACGCAGCAGGAAAATAGTCTTAGCAAATTTGAGGTCCGCTTACTAGATAGCAGAAGACAGATAGTATACTTTCATGGTCAGCAGAAAAACACTAACAAAACACCATCCAGAGATTACCTTAAACTCTGGCATTAACTCATAACGCCAGAGTAGCAATCCCTGATCAACGAGAGCTTTCCAGACACAGTAACAAAACTTCAGCTGTGAACTGGAACAAATAGGCAAAACAAAACATGGACAAAAGTCCAACTTATCTAGTAGTAGTCTAGAAGCAGGAACAAGCACTGAGAGGCATCAGATAACATTGTTGACCGGCAAGAAACCACCAGAGAAATGAGCTTAAATAGCGACACCCACTACTGATGGAACCAGGTGAAACAGGAAAGAGGATGACAAGTCCAATTCCACAAGCGGCCACCGGGGGAGCCCAGAATCCAAATTCACAACAGTACCCCCCCCTCAAGGAGGGGGCACCGAACCCTCACCAGATCCACCAGGGCGACCAGGATGAGCCCTATGGAAGGCACGAACAAGATCAGAAGCATGAACATCAGATGCATTGACCCACGAATTATCCTCCTGGCCGTAACCCTTCCAGTTGACCAGATACTGGAGTCTCCGTCTGGAAACACGAGAGTCCAAAATTTTCTCCACAACGTACTCCAACTCACCCTCAACCAACACCGGAGCAGGAGGCTCAACTGAAGGTACCACAGGTACCTCATACCTGCGCAATAACGACCGATGAAAAACGTTATGAATGGAAAAGGACGCAGGGAGGTCCAAACGGAAAGAAACAGGATTAAGAATCTCCAATATTCTATAAGGGCCGATGAACCGAGGTTTAAACTTAGGAGAAGAGACCCTCATAGGGACAAAACGAGAAGACAACCACACCAAATCTCCAACACAAAGCCGAGAACCAACACGACGATGACGGTTGGCAAAACGCTGAGTCTTCTCCTGGGACAACTTCAAATTGTCCATAACCTGCCCCCAGATGTGATGCAATCTCTCCACCACCGCATCCACTCCAGGACAATCCGAGGATTCCACCTGACCGGAGGAAAATCGAGGGTGAAACCCCGAATTACAGAAAAACGGGGACACCAAGGTGGAAGAGCTGGCCCGATTATTGAGGGCGAACTCTGCCAATGGCAAAAAAGCAACCCAATCATCCTGGTCAGCAGAGACAAAACACCTCAGATATGTCTCCAGGGTCTGATTAGTCCGCTCGGTCTGGCCATTAGTCTGAGGGTGAAAAGCAGATGAAAAAGACAAATCTATGCCCATCCTAGCACAGAATGCCCGCCAAAATCTAGACACAAATTGGGTACCTCTGTCAGAAACAATATTCTCAGGAATACCGTGCAATCGGACAACATTCTGAAAAAACAGAGGAACCAACTCAGAAGAAGAAGGCAACTTGGGCAGAGGAACCAAATGGACCATTTTAGAGAAACGGTCACAGACCACCCAGATGACAGACATCTTCTGGGAAACAGGCAGATCTGAAATAAAATCCATCGAGATGTGTGTCCAAGGCCTCTTAGGAATAGGCAAGGGCAACAGCAGTCCGCTAGCCCGAGAACTACAAGACTTGGCCCGAGCACAAACGTCACATGACTGCACAAAGACTCGCACATCTCGTGACAGGGAAGGCCACCAGAAGGATCTTGCCACCAAATCCCTGGTACCAAAAATTCCGGGATGACCTGCCAATGCAGAAGAATGTACCTCAGAGATGACTCTGCTGGTCCAATCATCCGGAACAAACAGTCTATCAGGCGGACAACGATCCGGTCTATCCGCCTGAAACTCTTGCAAGGACCGCCGCAGATCAGGAGAAACGGCCGACAAAATTACTCCCTCCCTAAGGATACCTGTGGGTTCAGAATTACCAGGAGAGTCCGGGTCAAAACTCCTAGAAAGGGCATCTGCCTTAACATTCTTAGAACCCGGTAGGTATGACACCACAAAATTAAAGCGAGAAAAAAATAAAGACCAGCGCGCCTGTCTAGGATTCAGGCGTCTGGCAGTCTCAAGATAAATCAAATTTTTGTGGTCAGTCAATACCACCACCTGATGCCTAGCCCCCTCGAGCCAATGGCGCCACTCCTCAAACGCCCACTTCATGGCCAAAAGCTCCCGATTCCCAACATCATAATTCCGCTCTGCGGGCGAAAATTTGCGAGAAAAGAAGGCACAAGGCCTAATGACGGAGCAGTCGGAACCTTTCTGCGACAACACTGCCCCAGCTCCGATCTCCGAAGCGTCAACCTCAACCTGAAAAGGCAGATTCACATCAGGCTGACGCAACACAGGGGCAGAGGCAAAACGGCGCTTAAGCTCCTGAAAGGCCTCTACAGCATGAGGGGACCAATTAGCAACATCAGCGCCTTGTCTGGTCAAATCAGTCAGTGGTTTAACGACATCCGAAAAACCAGCAATAAATCGGCGGTAAAAGTTGGCAAAGCCCAAAAATCTCTGAAGACCCTTAAGAGAGGAGGGCTGAGTCCAGTCACAAATAGCTTGCACCTTGACGGGATCCATCTCAATGGAAGAGGGAGAAAAAATATACCCCAAAAAGGAAATTTTCTGGACCCCAAAAACGCACTTAGACCCCTTCACACATAAAGAATTAGACCGCAGAACCTGAAAAACTCTCCTGACCTGCTGGACATGAGAGTCCCAGTCATCAGAAAAAATCAGAATATCATCCAGATATATTATCATAAATTTATCCAGAAAATCGCGGAAAATATCATGCATAAAAGACTGGAAAACTGAAGGGGCATTAGAAAGACCAAAAGGCATGACCAAATACTCAAAGTGGCCCTCGGGCGTATTAAATGCGGTCTTCCACTCATCCCCCTGCCTGATCCGCACCAAATTATACGCCCCACGAAGATCAATTTTAGAGAACCACTTAGCACCCTCTATACGAGCAAACAAATCAGTAAGCAATGGCAATGGGTATTGATACTTAACAGTGATCTTATTCAGAAGCCGATAATCAATACATGGTCTCAAAGAGCCGTCTTTTTTTGAGACAAAGAAAAACCCAGCTCCCAAGGGAGAAGAAGATGGACGAATATGTCCCTTTTCCAAAGACTCCTTTATATATTCCCGCATAGCAGCATGTTCCGGCACAGACAGATTAAACAAACGACCCTTGGGATATTTACAACCCGGTATCAAATCTATGGCACAATCGCACTCACGGTGCGGAGGTAACGACCCAAGCTTGGGTTCGTCAAAGACGTCTTGATAATCAGAGAGGAACTCAGGGACTTCAGAGGGAATGGACGACGAAATAGAAACCAAAGGTAAGTCCCCATGAATACCCTTACATCCCCAGCTCAACACAGACATTGCTCTCCAGTCCAAGACTGGGTTGTGAGACTGCAACCATGGCAATCCCAGTACCAAATCGTCATGTAAATTATACAGCACCAGGAAACGAATAATCTCCTGGTGATCCGGATTGATACGCATGGTTACTTGTGTCCAGTATTGTGGTTTATTATTAGCCAATGGGGTGGAGTCAATCCCCTTCAGAGGAATAAGAGTCTCCAAAGGCTCTAAATCAAAACCACAACGATTGGCAAAGGACCAATCCATAAGACTCAGAGCGGCGCCAGAGTCAACATAGGCGTCCGTGGCAATGGATGACAAAGAGCAAATCAGGGTTACAGACAAAATAAACTTAGACTGAATGGTGCCAATGGAAACAGACTTATCAAGCTTCTTTGTACGCCTAGAGCATGCTGATATAACATGAGTAGAATCCCCACAATAGAAACACAATCCCTTCTTCCGTCTAAAATTCTGTCGCTCGCTCCTGGACAGAATTCTATCACACTGCATACTTTCTGGCGTCTTTTCCATAGACACCGCCAGATGGTGCACCGGTTTGCGCTCCCGCAGACGCCTATCAATCTGAATAGCCATTGTCATGGACTCATTCAGACCTGCAGGCACAGGGAACCCCACCATAACATCCTTAACGGCATCAGAGAGACCTTCTCTGAAAGTTGCCGCCAAGGCGCACTCATTCCACTGAGTAAGCACAGACCATTTACGGAATTTTTGGCAGAAAACTTCAGCTTCGTCTTGCCCCTGAGATAGTGCCATCAAAGTTTTTTCTGCCTGAAGTTCCAAATGAGGTTCCTCATAAAGCAAGCCCAAGGCCAGAAAAAACGCATCCACATCGCGTAACGCAGGATCCCCTGCTGGCAATGAGAAGGCCCAATCTTGAGGGTCACCCCTGAGCAAGGAAATCACAATCCTAACCTGCTGAGCAGGGTCTCCAGCTGAACGAGACTTCAGGGACAAATAAAGCTTACAATTATTTCGGAAATTCTGGAAGCTAGCTCTATTCCCTGTGAAGAACTCCGGCAAAGGAATTCTCGGCTCAGATACCGGAGCATGTACCACAAAATCTTGTAAATTTTGTACTTTCGTGATGAGATTATTCAAACCCGCAGTTACACTCTGGAGATCCATTATTGTCAGGTGCACACAGAGCCATACAGAGATTAGGAGGAGAGAGAGAAAAAAAGACTGCAGCAAGGCAGACTGGAGGAAAAAAAAAAAAAAAAAAAAAAAAAATTCCAGCAGACTTCTTATAACTCTCCTTTCACAACCTGGGTCTTTAACACTTTATTGGCCGGTCAAACTGTCGTGATCTCTGCAGGCAGAGATCATAGCAAGCCTATAGAGGGACAAGCTCTCGGAAGATGGAACTATACTGACCATGAACTAAGCCTGCCGCGCAACTAGAAATAGCCAGGTAGCATTTCCTATTTATCGCTAGATGCCCAGCTCTGGCCTAAGACCTAAATAGCTAGCAGAGGGAAATATAAGACCTGGCTCACCTCTAGAGAAATATTCCAAAGAAGACAGTAGCCCCCCACATATAATGACGGTGAGTTCAGATGAAACAACAAACGCAGCAGGAAAATAGTCTTAGCAAATTTGAGGTCCGCTTACTAGATAGCAGAAGACAGATAGTATACTTTCATGGTCAGCAGAAAAACACTAACAAAACACCATCCAGAGATTACCTTAAACTCTGGCATTAACTCATAACGCCAGAGTAGCAATCCCTGATCAACGAGAGCTTTCCAGACACAGTAACAAAACTTCAGCTGTGAACTGGAACAAATAGGCAAAACAAAACATGGACAAAAGTCCAACTTATCTAGTAGTAGTCTAGAAGCAGGAACAAGCACTGAGAGGCATCAGATAACATTGTTGACCGGCAAGAAACCACCAGAGAAATGAGCTTAAATAGCGACACCCACTACTGATGGAACCAGGTGAAACAGGAAAGAGGATGACAAGTCCAATTCCACAAGCGGCCACCGGGGGAGCCCAGAATCCAAATTCACAACAGCTGCCCCTTATAAACCCTTGATTATGACCGCCCACCCTAAGTTAACACCTTGTGAATATAGCTACTCCCAATTCAGCAATTCACACAAATTCACACAGGTATTTGTTAAAGGCCTTCCAAATACCTCTTCACTGAATCACAAGTCACACACTTACCGCCGTTCACACTTACGCTCAGGTCACACTCAGCTCGCTCACACTCGCTGTGCTGAAGATTTATAGATTTATTTTTTTTTCTCTCTTTCCCCTCTCAACAGCAATCCACCTTGCTGTTCAGATGCACTTCCAAAAAGGGCTTGAGCCCCAAACAGCTGCCCCTTATAAACCCTTGATTATGACCGCCCACCCTAAGTTAACACCTTGTGAATATAGCTACTCCCAATTCAGCAATTCACACAAATTCACACAGGTATTTGTTAAAGGCCTTCCAAATACCTCTTCACTGAATCACAAGTCACACACTTACCGCCGTTCACACTTACGCTCAGGTCACACTCAGCTCGCTCACACTCGCTGTGCTGAAGATTTATAGATTTTTTTTTTTTCTCTCTTTCCCCTCTCAACAGCAATCCACCTTGCTGTTCAGATGCACTTCCAAAAAGGGCTTGAGCCCCAAACAGCTGCCCCTTATAAACCCTTGATTATGACCGCCCACCCTAAGTTAACACCTTGTGAATATAGCTACTCCCAATTCAGCAATTCACACAAATTCACACAGGTATTTGTTAAAGGCCTTCCAAATACCTCTTCACTGAATCACAAGTCACACACTTACCGCCGTTCACACTTACGCTCAGGTCACACTCAGCTCGCTCACACTCGCTGTGCTGAAGATTTATAGATTTTTTTTTTTTTCTCTCTTTCCCCTCTCAACAGCAATCCACCTTGCTGTTCAGATGCACTTCCAAAAAGGGCTTGAGCCCCAAACAGCTGCCCCTTATAAACCCTTGATTATGACCGCCCACCCTAAGTTAACACCTTGTGAATATAGCTACTCCCAATTCAGCAATTCACACAAATTCACACAGGTATTTGTTAAAGGCCTTCCAAATACCTCTTCACTGAATCACAAGTCACACACTTACCGCCGTTCACACTTACGCTCAGGTCACACTCAGCTCGCTCACACTCGCTGTGCTGAAGATTTATAGATTTTTTTTTTTTCTCTCTTTCCCCTCTCAACAGCAATCCACCTTGCTGTTCAGATGCACTTCCAAAAAGGGCTTGAGCCCCAAACAGCTGCCCCTTATAAACCCTTGATTATGACCGCCCACCCTAAGTTAACACCTTGTGAATATAGCTACTCCCAATTCAGCAATTCACACAAATTCACACAGGTATTTGTTAAAGGCCTTCCAAATACCTCTTCACTGAATCACAAGTCACACACTTACCGCCGTTCACACTTACGCTCAGGTCACACTCAGCTCGCTCACACTCGCTGTGCTGAAGATTTATAGATTTTTTTTTTTTTCTCTCTTTCCCCTCTCAACAGCAATCCACCTTGCTGTTCAGATGCACTTCCAAAAAGGATGGTATTCTTTGCGTGATTAGCTTTCTTGTTTTGATGCCATACATAGTGTTTACCTTGGTGGCTAAAAAGTTCAATTTATTTGATCACAGCACCTTCCTCTATACATTTGAGGAGTTTCCCACATGTCTGCTGGCAAACTTAGACAGAGCCTTACAATTTTTGTATGTAAGTAAAAGCTTTTTTTCTGCCCATTCTTCCATAAAGGCCACCTCTATAGAATGTACAGCTTATTGTGGTCATATGGACAGGTACTCCAGTCTTTGCTTGGGAATTCTGTATCTCCTTCATTGTTACCTTTAGTCTCTGTGCTGTCTCTCTGAATAATGCCCTCCTTGTGCTGAGAGTTTTGATGGGCGGACCTTTCTTGGTAGGTTTGTTGTGGCAGCATGTTCTTTCCATTTGATGATAATGGATTTGATGGTGCTTTGGGGGAGCATCAGAGATTGGGATATTTTTTTATAACCCAACCCTGACTTGTACTTCTCAACAACTTTTCCTCTGACTTGCTTGGAGATCTCCTTGGTCTTCATGGTGTTGTTTGACTAGTGGTGCCTATTGCTTAATGGTGTTACAGACTCTGTGGCTTTTCAGAAAAGGTATGTAAATACTAACAGACCATGTGACACTTTTATTGCACCTTGTGACACTTAGATTGCACACAGGTTAACTTCCTTTCACTAAGTATGTGACTTTTGAAGATAATTGCTTGCACCAAAAACCAAAAATTTTTAGGGGCTTCATAGCAAAAGGGGTGAATAATATGCATATACCGATTTTTAGTTATTTTGATCCCATAAATTTAGTTTATGCCTTTCTTTATTTTCTCACTTCACCAACTTAGATTATTTAGTGTTGATGCATCACACACAAATTGGACTACAACAATTTTTAATGACTGGTTGTAATGTAACAACATAGGTAAAAAGCCAAGGTGGGGTGGGAGGTTAATACTTTTGCAAGCCACTGTATACCTGGAGCTGTAAGATGAACAAGTTAGGTATTATATAATGTTTGCAGGTGAGTGGTCCTTTAGTGACTACCCAAGAGAAAAAAACAGAGGAAGCCAGTGTTTAGTAGAGAAAAAAATTACTTAATGGCTGAAGATCTTTGGAAAAAAGTATTTAGAAGCTTCCCTTTTTGGCTCAATAGTGATGCCCTGAAACTTTGTGGAATTCTAGCTCTTCCAGTACTACTCTATAGCATCAATTTCATTGTTTGCGTCATATCTTCCAGTATTCTGCCAGCTGATTGTAGATTGACCCCATGCTGCCAGACTGCTCATTGAATATTAGTCTGCACTATAAGCATTTGCCCCTCTGCCCACCATGAGAAAAACTTGAATCTTTCCGTCTCTCTCACACTAGCATATAACACGGTTTTATCAGATAGCACTCGGCCCAATGTTATACTATGGGGCAGTCCAAATCTGAGATTATTTTCTTTTTTCGATTCAGCATGAGAAAAAATTTGCAGTCGGCTGCGAGTACATCTGATTATCGGACCATGCACACCCGTACAAGTCTATAGGTGTGTGAAACATCAGACTACACTCTTGGGCTCAAACAAGAAGATGGAGAAATTAAGTTCTCCCTCTTCTCCACACATGTGCTCCGATTCTCTCTGGAGAGAGAATTCAATCACGCCAACATGACAGTCGGCTCAAACTCTGACAAAGTTTGAGCCAAGTATCATTATCATAATCTCTAGTATGAGAGAAACTACATGTGAGTGAGACCTTAGACAGGTTCTTCAAACCCACTCAATTAAAGTTACATCACGCATAAAGTGCCTCCCATGTCCAAACTTCACTGAATGACTCCCCAACCTTCAACCTCCAGCAGCATGGCACCTAAGATCACATCAACCCATGGATCTTTTGCGGCTATTCTTTAACACATTTTTTCACATTACACCCCAAATTTAAATATATTCGATTGAGATTTTATGTGCTATACCAACACAAAGTAGAAACTATTTGTGAAATCTAAGGGAAATGATACACGGATTTCTAAATATTTTAAAAATGGAAATCTGAAAATTGTGAAGTGCATTTTTATTCAGTCCCAGAGTCAATACTTTGTAGGACCTCCTTTCGCTGAAATAACTTCTGCAAGTCTTTTGGGGCTTGTCTCTACCAGTTTTGTAGATATAGATTCTGAAATGGATGTGAGAATGGATGTAACGTGCCTGTGAACAGCAATTTTCACGTTTTTCCACAAACTCTCAATGGGATTTAGGTGTGGACTGTGACTGGGCCATTGAAACACATGAATATGCTTTGATCTAAACCATTCCATTGTAGCTCTGGCAGTATCCTTAGAGTAGTTGACCTGCTGGCAGCTGAACCTATGCCCCAGTCTCAAGTCTTTTGCAGCCTCTAACAGGTTTTACTCCAGGGTTGCCTTGTATTTAGCTTCATCCATCTTGCCATGAACTCTGACCAGCTTCCCTGTCCCTGCTGGAGAAAAGCATTCCAAGGCATGATGCTACCACTGCCATGATGCTATCACCACCATGTTTGACGGTGGGGATGTTGTTTTCAGGGTGATGTGAAGTGTCAGTTTTCGACCACATATAGCATTTTGCATTTAGCTTAGAAAGTTTAACTTTGGTCTCATCTGACCAGATCACCTTCTGCCGCATGCTAGTTGTGTCCATTAGGACAGGTCTTTTGTCTGCTTCTCCAATTAGTGCTTTCTTTGCTTAGAATATAAATTTAGATGGACGGCCATGTCTTGTGCCATACTCCTTCCATTTTTGGATGATGGATTGAACAATGCTTCTTGAGGTGTTCAGAGCTTGGGCTATTTTTATTTATAACTTAACGATGCTTTACTCTTCTCCACAACTTTGTCCCTGACCTGTCTGGTGTTTTCCTTGATTTTCATGATGCTGTTCGATCCTTAAGGGGATGAATACAAACACACGTCATAATTTTCAGATTTAGATTTTTTAAATAATTAGAAAACCATATATCATTTAATTTATATTACACAAACACATCATACTTTGTTTTGTTATATTGCATAAAATCCCATAAAATACATATAAGCTTCTGTGTGTCATGTGGAAAAGCTCACAAGGTACGAGTTCTTTTTCAAAGTATTGCATATTGGCATAGCAGAAACTCCAAGACATCTCCTGTAACAGAGCAGCCAATACTACATATTCAGTCTTCAGTATGAAATTATTCAGTTCTGGGACAACATAATTTACTTAGCATCCTGGTTTTTGTATGTGTTATATCACAGCCTGGTGCAAATCCTTTACCTTTGATTGTCCCTCTTGGTGAACTGGATTTTCATTTATTTTTCATATGCGGTGTTATTATCTGTCAAAAACCTTTTGCTCATACCATATTAATATCCACTGTATTCCAGGAAGAAGTGGACGTTCAAAGATATACTCGTATTTATAGATTTTTCTGTGCTTACTACATGGTACCATTTTTTATGCAATAGTCTTAATAATTTGAATTTCTAAACTCCTCAACATTGAAATTGCAGCACCAAGAAGGAAAAGTGGCACACAGCACATTATACTCACCTATGTAGAAGCCACTTTTCCTGGTTGGTCCAATCAGCTGAATCCTTCCCGTGCTGCCTCGCACAGTGTGCTGCACGGGGAGGCTGGAGCAGGAGGGTTTGGCAGAGATTAGGGTGGTGTTGTGAATTCTGTTCTTGGGCTCCCTCCTGTGGTTATGAATGGTACTTTTGTGAGTTCTGCCCTTGGGCTCCCTCTGGTGGTTTCGAGTGGAACTGCTGCTCCTTGAGTTTGGCCGTGGCAGCTGCTTTCACTAATCGGCTCCCCTGGCCTGGCTATTTAACTTGGCTCTGGTCTGTAATTCATGCCAGCTGTCAATGTTCTCAGGGTTGGATTCAGACCTCTCCTTGGATCTCTCTGATGGCTTGTCCATTTCAGCATAAGATAAGTTCTTGCTAGTTCTTTGGTTGTTCCTTTGCTTTGGACTTACTGCTCAGTTTAAAGTTATGTTTCTTTTTGTCCAGCTTGTCATTATGAAATATTCAGGCTAGCTGGAAGCTCTGGGGAAGCAGATTTGCCCCTCCACACCGTGAGTCGGTGTGGAGACCATTTTTGTAAACTCTGCGTGGATTTTTTAGTTTTTAATACTGACCGCACAGTATCCTTTTCTATTTCTGTCTATCTAGATTAGAATTGGCCTCCTTTGCTAATATCTGTTTTCATTTCTGTGTGTGTCATTTCCCTCTCCACTCACAGTCAATATTTGTGGGGGGCTATCTTTCCTTTTGGGAATTTCTCTGAGGCAAGATAGTTTTCTATTTCCATCTTTAGGGGTAGTTAGTTCTTAGGCTGTGACGAGGTGTCTAGGGAGAGTCAGGAACACTCCACGGCTATTTCTAGTGTTGGTGTTAGGAGTAGGAACTGAGGTCAGTAAAGCTACCACCTCCTCAGAGCTTGTCCATGATTCATTTTACCCAGCAGGTCATATCAGTGCTGCTCCGTAACCAACAGGTCATAACAGTACAGCTGGCCCACAATGTGTAAAATGCATCTCAAAAGAGGGAAAAGAAAGTTCTGAGTCATTTTTTTTCCTTTGCAGCTTGTTTTGTCTTTTTTCCCCCTTAATCTTTGGGTGGTTCAGGATTCTGGTGCTGATATGGAGGTTCAGGGTCTGTCCTCGCGTGTTGATCATCTCGCTGCAAGGGTACAGAGTATCCAAGATTATATTGTTCAGACTCCGGTTTCTGAGCCTAGAATTCCTATTCCTGATTTGTTTTCTGGGGATAGATCTAAATTTTTGAACTTTAAAAATAATTGCAGATTGTTTTTTGCTCTGAAACCCCGTTCCTCTGGTGACCCCATTCAGCAGGTGAAGATTGTCATTTCTCTGCTACGTGGAGACCCGCAGGACTGGGCATTCTCCCTTGAGCCAGGGAATCCTGCATTGCTCAATGTAGACGCATTTTTTCAAGCACTCGGACTGCTGTATGACGAACCTAAGTCTGTGGATCAGGCAGAAAAAATCTTGCTGGCTCTGTGTCAGGGTCAGGAAGCAGCAGAAGTATACTGCCAGAAATATAGAAAGTGGTCTGTGCTTACAAAATGGAATGAGGATGCCCTGGCAGCTATTTTCAGAAAGGGTCTTTCTGAAGCCCTTAAAGATGTTATGGTGGGGTTCCCCACACCTGCTGGTTTGAACGAATCAATGTATCTGGCCATTCAGATTGATCGGCGCCTGTGCGAGCGTAAGGTGGTGCACCATATGGCGGTGTCCTCTGGGCAGAGTCCTGAGCCTATGCAATGTGATAGGATTTTGACTAGAGCAGAACGGCAGGAATTCAGACGTCAGAATGGGCTGTGTTTTTGCTGTGGTGACTCTACTCATGCTATTTCTGATTGCCCGAAGCGTACTAAGAGGGTCGCTAGGTCTGTTACCATTAGTACTGTACAGCCTAAATTTCTCTTGTCTGTTACCCTGATTTGTTCATTGTCGTCCTTTTCTGTAATGGCATTTGTGGATTCTGGCGCTGCCCTGAACTTAATGGACTTAGAATTTGCCAAACGCTGTGGTTTTTCCTTGGAGCCTTTGCAGAGCCCTATTCCCTTGAGGGGGATTGATGCTACGCCATTGGCCAAGAATAAACCTCAGTACTGGACACAGTTGACCATGTACATGGCTCCAGCACATCAGGAAAATATTCGCTTTTTGGTGTTGCATAATTTGCATGATGTTGTTGTGCTGGGTTTTCCATGGTTACAGGTACATAATCCGGTGCTGGATTGGAAATCTATGTCTGTGACTAGTTGCGGTTGCCAAGGGATGCATTGTGACTAGTTGGGGTTGCCAAGGGATGCTGTTGTGAATCTGCTTTTGGGCTCCTTCTGGTGGTGGCTAGTGGTACTGGTGACTCGGGTGTGTTTTCTTTCTCAGTTCACCTGTTTTCATCAGTAGTGGGGAGTTCCTATTTAATCCTGCTCTTCAGTCATTGCCTTGCCGGCCATCAATGTAACCAGAGCCTTTCTGTTGCATGTTCCTGCTCCTAGACTACTGATCAGCTAAGTTGGACTCTTAGTCCTAAGTTTGTTTGCATTTTTTGTTCCAGTTTACAGTTATGTCATTCTCTGTAGCTGGAAGCTCTTGTGGGCTGAAATTACCACTCCGGTGTCATGAGTTGACACATGAGTCTTAAAGTAATTTCAGGATGGTATTTTAAAAGGGTTTTCAGCTGACCGTGCAGTTCCCTTTTGTATCTTTCTACTATCTAGTAAGCGGACCTCGCTTTGCTGAACCTACCTTCATACTGCGTATGTCTTTTCCTCTGAACTCACCGTCAATATATGTGGGGGGCTTCTGTCTCCTTTTCGGGGGAATTTCCCTAGAGGTAAGCCAGGTCTGTTTTTTCCTCTACTAGGGTTAGTTAGTTCTCCGGCTGGCGAGAGACGTCTAGGGATAAAACTTAGGCACGCCCCCCGGCCACTATTAGTTGTGTGGTAGGTTTAGCTCACGGTCAGCTCGAGATTCCATCACCCAAGAGCTCGTCCGTTATTTATGTGTCCTGACATTCCCCTGCCATTGGGAACCATGACAGTATGGCCGGCCCCGTGTTAAAACTGTTGGCAGAAGAAAGGAGAGAAAAAGAAGTCTGCAAATTTTTTTTTTTTTCCCTCTGTGCTTGCTCTATAGTTGAATCAGTTGCATTTCAGATCTAATTGCAGTCTTTGTCTCCCTCTCCTTCTAACCCTTGAAGGGCTCTGATCTCACCTGCTTAAAATGGATCCTCAGAGTTTGGCTACAGGTTTGAATAATCTTGCCACTAAAGTTCAAAATTTACAGGATTTTGTTATACATGCTCCTATATCTGAACCTAGAATTCCTATACCAGAGTTTTTCTCCGGAGATAGATCTCGTTTTCTGAATTTCAAATATAATTGTAAATTATTTCTTTCTCTGAGACCTCGCTCCGCTGGAGATCCCGCACAGCAGGTTAAGATTGTAATTTCCTTGCTGCGAGGTGACCCTCAAGATTGGGCATTTGCATTGGCACCAGGGGATCCTGCGTTGCTCAATGTGGATGCGTTTTTTCTGGCTTTGGGGTTGCTTTATGAGGAACCTAATTTAGAGATTCAGGCTGAAAAAGCCTTGATGGCCCTATCTCAAGGGCAAGATGAAGCTGAAATATACTGCCAAAAATTTCGTAAATGGTCTGTGCTTACTCAGTGGAATGAGTGCGCTTTGGCGGCGAATTTCAGAGAGGGTCTCTCTGATGCCATTAAGGATGTTATGGTGGGGTTCCCTGCGCCTACAGGTCTGAATGAGTCCATGACAATGGCTATTCAGATTGATCGGCGTTTGCGGGAGCGTAAACCTGTGCACCATTTGGCGGTGTCTTCTGAGAAGGCGCCAGAGAATATGCAATGTGATAGAATTCTGTCCAGAAGCGAACGGCAGAATTTTAGGCGAAAAAATGGGTTGTGCTTCTATTGTGGTGATTCAACTCATGTTATATCAGCATGCTCTAGACGCACAAAGAAGGTTGATAAGTCTGTTTCAATTGGCACTTTACAGTCTAAGTTTATTCTATCTGTGACCTTGATTTGTTCATTATCGTCAATTACCGTGGACGCCTATGTCGATTCTGGCGCCGCTTTGAGTCTTATGGATTGGTCCTTTGCCAGGCGCTGTGGGTTTAATCTAGAGCCTCTGGAAGTCCCTATTCCTCTGAAGGGTATTGATTCTACGCCATTGGCTAGTAATAAACCACAATACTGGACACAAGTGACTATGCGTATGACTCCAGACCATCAGGAGGTGATTCGCTTCCTTGTGTTGTACAATCTACATGATGTTTTGGTGCTCGGATTGCCATGGTTACAATCTCATAACCCAGTCCTTGACTGGAAAGCAATGTCTGTGTTAAGCTGGGGATGTCAGGGGGCTCATGGGGACGTACCTTTGGTTTCCATTTCATCATCTATTCCCTCTGAGATTCCGGCATTTTTGTCTGATTATCGTGATGTTTTTGAGGAGCCTAAGCTTGGTTCACTCCCTCCTCACAGAGATTGCGATTGTACCATAGATCTGATTCCAGGCAGTAAATTTCCAAAGGGTCGTTTGTTTAATTTATCCGTACCTGAACATGTTGCTATGCGAGAGTATATTAAGGAGTCCCTGGAAAAGGGACATATTCGTCCTTCTTCATCTCCCTTAGGAGCCGGTTTTTTCTTTGTATCTAAAAAAGATGGCTCTTTGAGGCCGTGTATTGATTATCGACTCTTGAATAAAATTACAGTCAAATATCAGTATCCTTTGCCACTGCTGACTGATTTGTTTGCTCGAATAAAGGGGGCTAAGTGGTTCTCTAAGATTGATCTTCGTGGGGCGTATAATTTGGTGCGAATTAAGCAGGGGGATGAGTGGAAAACCGCATTTAATACGCCCGAGGGCCATTTTGAGTATTTAGTAATGCCTTTTGGTCTTTCAAATGCCCCTTCAGTCTTTCAGTCCTTTATGCATAACATTTTCCGTGAATATTTGGATAAATTTATGATTGTGTATCTGGATGATATTTTGATTTTTTCGGATGACTGGGACTCTCATGTCCAACAAGTCAGGAGGGTTTTTCAGGTTTTGCGGGCTAATTCCTTGTGTGTGAAGGGTTCTAAGTGTATTTTTGGGGTTCAAAAGATTTCTTTTTTGGGGTACATTTTTTCCCCTTCTTCCATTGAGATGGATCCTGTCAAGGTTCGGGCTATTTGTGATTGGACGCAACCTACTTCTCTTAAGAGCCTTCAGAAATTCTTGGGCTTTGCTAATTTTTATCGTCGATTTATAACTGGTTTTTCGGATGTTGCTAAACCTTTGACTGATTTGACTAAAAAGGGTGCTGATGTTGCTGATTGGTCCCCTGCTGCTGTGGAGGCCTTTCGGGAGCTTAAGCGCCGCTTTTCTTCTGCCCCTGTGTTGCGTCAGCCTGATGTTGCTCTTCCTTTTCAGGTTGAGGTCGACGCTTCAGAGATCGGAGCTGGGGCGGTTTTGTCGCAGAAAAGTTCCGACTGCTCCGTGATGAGACCTTGTGTGTTCTTTTCTCTAAAATGTTCGCCCGCCGAGCGAAACTATGATATTGGTAATCGGGAGCTTTTGGCTATGAAGTGGGCTTTTGAGGAGTGGCGTCATTGGCTTGAGGGGGCTAGACATCAGGTGGTGGTATTGACCGATCACAAGAATCTGATTTATCTTGAGTCTGCCAAGCGCCTGAATCCTAGACAGGCGCGCTGGTCGTTGTTTTTCTCTCGGTTTAATTTTGTGGTCTCATACCTACCAGGTTCTAAAAATGTGAAGGCAGATGCCCTTTCTAGGAGTTTTGAGCTTGATTCCCCTGGTGACTTTGAACCTACAGGTATCCTTAAGGATGGGGTGATATTATCTGCTGTTTCCCCAGACCTGCGACGGGCTTTGCAGGAGTTTCAGGCGGATAGACCTGATCGTTGCCCGCCTGGTAGACTGTTTGTTCCTGATGATTGGACCAGTAGAGTCATCTCGGAGGTTCATTCTTCTGCGTTGGCAGGTCATCCTGGAATCTTTGGTACTAGGGATTTGGTGGCTAGGTCCTTCTGGTGGCCTTCCCTGTCTCGAGACGTACGAGTTTTTGTGCAGTCTTGTGATGTTTGTGCTCGGGCCAAGCCTTGTTGTTCTCGGGCTAGCGGATTGTTGTTATCCTTGCCTATTCCGAAGAGGCCTTGGACTCACATCTCTATGGATTTTATTTCTGATCTCCCTGCTTCTCAGAAAATGTCTGTCATCTGGGTGGTGTGTGACCGTTTTTCAAAGATGGTTCATTTGGTACCCTTGCCTAAGTTGCCTTCCTCATCCGAATTGGTTCCTCTGTTTTTTCAAAATGTGGTTCGCTTGCATGGTATTCCGGAAAATATCGTTTCTGACAGGGGGACCCAGTTCGTGTCTAGATTTTGGCGGGCATTCTGTGCTAGGATGGGCATTGATTTGTCTTTTTCGTCTGCGTTCCATCCTCAGACTAATGGCCAGACTGAGCGAACTAATCAGACCTTGGAGACTTATTTGAGGTGTTTTGTGTCTGCGGATCAGGATGACTGGGTTGCCTTTTTGCCGTTGGCAGAGTTTGCCCTCAATAATCGGGCTAGTTCTGCCACTTTGGTTTCTCCTTTCTTTTGCAATTCGGGGTTTCACCCTCGTTTTTCTTCCGGTCAGGTGGAGTCTTCGGATTGTCCTGGAGTGGATACTATGGTGGATAGGTTGCATCGGATTTGGGGACAGGTGGTGGACAATTTGAAGTTGTCCCAGGAGAAGACTCAGCATTTTGCTATCCGCCGTCGTCGTGTTGGTCCTCGTCTTCGTGTTGGGGACTTGGTGTGGTTGTCTTCCCGTTTTGTCCCTATGAGGGTTTCTTCTCCTAAGTTTAAGCCTCGGTTCATCGGTCCTTATAGGATTTTGGAGATTCTTAACCCTGTATCCTTTCGTTTAGACCTTCCGGCATCTTTCGCTATCCATAATGTCTTCCATCGGTCGTTGTTGCGGAGGTATGAGGTGCCGGTTGTTCCTTCTACCGAGCCTCCTGCTCCTGTGCTGGTTGAGGGTGAATTGGAGTATGTTGTAGAGAAAATCTTGGACTCCTGTATTTCCAGATGGAGACTACAATATCTGGTTAAGTGGAAGGGCTATGGTCAAGAAGATAATTCTTGGGTAACTGCTTCTGATGTTCACGCCTCTGATTTGGTTCGTGCCTTTCATAGGGCTCATCCGGATCGCCCTAGTGGTTCTTGTGAGGGTTCGGTGCCCCCTCCTTGAGGGGGGGTACTGTTGTGAATCTGCTTTTGGGCTCCTTCTGGTGGTGGCTAGTGGTACTGGTGACTCGGGTGTGTTTTCTTTCTCAGTTCACCTGTTTTCATCAGTAGTGGGGAGTTCCTATTTAATCCTGCTCTTCAGTCATTGCCTTGCCGGCCATCAATGTAACCAGAGCCTTTCTGTTGCATGTTCCTGCTCCTAGACTACTGATCAGCTAAGTTGGACTCTTAGTCCTAAGTTTGTTTGCATTTTTTGTTCCAGTTTACAGTTATGTCATTCTCTGTAGCTGGAAGCTCTTGTGGGCTGAAATTACCACTCCGGTGTCATGAGTTGACACATGAGTCTTAAAGTAATTTCAGGATGGTATTTTAAAAGGGTTTTCAGCTGACCGTGCAGTTCCCTTTTGTATCTTTCTACTATCTAGTAAGCGGACCTCGCTTTGCTGAACCTACCTTCATACTGCGTATGTCTTTTCCTCTGAACTCACCGTCAATATATGTGGGGGGCTTCTGTCTCCTTTTCGGGGGAATTTCCCTAGAGGTAAGCCAGGTCTGTTTTTTCCTCTACTAGGGTTAGTTAGATCTCCGGCTGGCGAGAGACGTCTAGGGATAAAACTTAGGCACGCCCCCCGGCCACTATTAGTTGTGTGGTAGGTTTAGCTCACGGTCAGCACGAGATTCCATCACCCAAGAGCTCGTCCGTTATTTATGTGTCCTGACGTTCCCCTGCCATTGGGAACCATGACAGGATGCATTGTGATATTCCTTTGATGTCAATTTCCTCTTCCCCCTCTTCTGAAGTTCCTGAGTTTTTGTCGTATTTCCAGGATATATTTGATGAGCCCAAGTCCAGTTCCCTACCTCCTCATAGGGACTGTGATTGTGCTATTAACTTGATTCCTGGCTGTAAGTTCCCTAAGGGTCGACTTTTCAATCTGTCTGTGCCAGAGCATGCCGCTATGCGGAGTTAAGTAAAGGAGTCCGTAGAGAAGGGGCATATTCGCCCGTCTTCGTCACCGTTGGGAGCGGGGTTCTTTTTTGTTGCCAAGAAGGATGGCTCCTTGAGGCCCTGTATAGATTATCGCCTTCTCAATAAGATCACGGTCAAATTCCAGTACCCTTTGCCTTTGCTTACTGATTTGTTTGCTCGGATTAAAAGGGCTAGCTGGTTTACCAAGATCGACCTTCGAGGGGCGTATAATCTTGTTCGTATTAAACAGGGTGATGAATGGAAAACAGCATTTAATACGCCCGAAGGCCATTTTGAATATCTTGTGATGCCTTTTGGGCTCTCTAATGCTCCATCTGTGTTTCAGTCCTTTATGCATGATATTTTCCGGGAGTATCTGGATTAATTCATGATTGTATATTTGGATGATATTTTGTTTTTTTCCGATGATTGGGAGTCTCATGTGAAGCAGGTCAGGAAGGTATTTCAGATCCTTCGTGCTAATGCATTGTTTGTGAAGGGGTCTAAGTGCCTTTTTGGAGTTCAGAAGGTTTCTTTTTTGGGTTTCATTTTTTCTCCCTCGGCTATTGAAATGGACCCTGTTAAGGTCCAGGCCATTCATGATTGGACTCAACCCACATCTGTGAAGAGCCTTCAGAAATTTTTGGGCTTTGCTAATTTTTATTGCCGCTTCATTGCTAATTTTTCTACTGTGGTTAAACCTCTGACCGATTTGACAAAGAAAGGTGTTGATGTGATGAATTGGTCCTCTGCGGCTATGGAGGCCTTTCAGGAGCTTAAAAGTCATTTTACTTCTGCCCCTGTGTTGCATCAGCCAGATGTTTCTCTCCCTTTTCAGGTTGAGGTTGACGCTTCTGAGATTGGGGCAGGAGCCGTTTTGTCTCAGAGAAGTTCTGATGGCTCTTTGATGAAACCGTGTGCTTTCTTCTCCAGAAAGTTTTCGCCTGCTGAGCGTAATTATGATGTCGGCAATCGCGAGTTGTTGGCTATGAAGTGGGCATTTGAGGAGTGGCGACATTGGCTTGAAGGAGCTAAGCATCGCGTTGTGGTCTTGACCGATCATAAGAATCTGATTTACCTCGAGTCTGCCAAGCGGTTGAATCCTAGACAGGCTCGATGGTCTTTGTTTTTCTCCCATTTTGATTTTGTGGTCTCGTATCTTCCGGGATCTAAGAATGTGAAGGCTGATGCCCTTTCTAGGAGTTTTTTGCCTGATTCTCCGGGAGTCCTTGAGCCGGCTTGTATTCTCAAGGAGGGGGTGATTCTTTCTGCCATCTCCCCTGATTTGCGGCGGGTGCTTCAGGAGTTTCAGGCTGATAGACCTGACCGCTGTCCAGTGGGGAAACTGTTTGTTCCTGATAGATGGACTAGTAAGGTAATTTCTGAGATTCATTGTTCTGTATTGGCTGGTCATCCTGGGATTTTTGGTACCAGAGATTTGGTTGCCAGGTCCTTTTGGTGGCCTTCCTTGTCACGGGATGTGCGTTCTTTCGTGCAGTCCTGTGGGACCTGTGCCCGGGCCAAGCCCTGCTGTTCCCATGCTAGTGGGTTGCTTTTGCCTTTGCCGGTCCCTGGGAGGCCCTGGATGCATATTTCCATGGATTTTATTTCTGATCTTCCTGTCTCTCAGAAGATGTCTGTCATCTGGGTGGTTTGTAACCGGTTTTCTAAGATGGTCCATTTGGTACCTTTGCCGAAGTTGCCTTCCTCCTCTGATTTGGTTCCATTATTTTTTCAGCATGTGGTTCGTTTGCATGGCATTCCGGAGAATATTGTGTCTGACAAAGGTTCCCAGATTGTTTCTAGGTTTTGGCGGTCCTTTTGTGCTTGAATGGGCATTGATTTGTCTTTTTCTTCAGCATTTCATCCTCAGACAAATGGCCAAATGGAGCGAACCAATCAGACCTTGGAAACCTATTTGAGATGCTTTGTGTATGCTGATCAGGATGATTGGGTGACCTTCTTGCCGTTGGCCGAGTTTGCCCTTAATAATTGGGCTAGTTCGGCTACCTTGGTTTCGCCTTTTTTTTGTAACTTCGGTTTTCATCCTCGTTTTTCTTCGGGGCAGGATAAGCCTTCGGACTGTCCTGGTGTGGATTCTGTGATGGACAGGTTGCAGCGGATTTGGACTCATGTGGTGGACAATTTAACGTTGTTTCAGGAAAAGGCTCAATGTTTTGCTAACCGCCGTCGGTGCGTTGGTCCCTGGCTTCATGTTGGGGATTTGGTCTGGTTGTCTTCTGGTCATGTTCCTATGAAGGTTTCTTCCCCTAAGTTCAAGCCTCGCTTTATTGGTCCTTATAAGATTTCTGAAATTATCAATCCGGTGTCTTTTCGTTTGGCCCTTCCAGCTTCTTTTTCCATTCATAATGTATTCCATAGATCTTTATTGCGGAGATATGTGGTGCCCATGGTCCCCTCCGTTGACCCTCCTGCTCCGGTGTTGGTTGAAGGGGAGTTGGAATATGTGGTGGAGAAGATTTTGGATTCTCGTCTTTCGAGGCGGAAGCTTCAGTATCTGGTCAAGTGGAAGGGATATGGCCAGGAGGATAATTCTTGGGTTGTTGCCTCCGATGTCCATGCTGCCGATTTGGTTCGTGCTTTTCATTTGGCTCGTCCTGATCGGCCTGGGGGCTCTGGTGAGGGTTCGGTGACCCCTCTTCAAGGGGGGGATACTGTTGTGAATTCCGTTCTTGGGCTCCCTCCTGTGGTTATGAATGGTACTTTTGTGAGTTCTGCCCTTGGGCTCCCTCTGGTGGTTTCGAGTGGAACTGCTGCTCCTTGAGTTTGGCCGTGGCAGCTGCTTTCACTAATCGGCTCCCCTGGCCTGGCTATTTAACTTGGCTCTGGTCTGTAATGCATGCCAGCTGTCAATGTTCTCTGGGTTGGATTCAGACCTCTCCTTGGATCTCTCTGATGGCTTGTCCATTTCAGCATAACATAAGTTCTTGCTATTTCTTTGGTTGTTCCTTTGCTTTGGACTTACTGCTCAGTTTAAAGTTATGTTTCTTTTTGTTCAGCTTGTCATTATGAAATATTCAGGCTAGCTGGAAGCTCTGGGGAAGCAGATTTGCCCCTCCACACCGTGAGTCGGTGTGGAGACCATTTTTGTAAACTCTGCGTGCATTTTTTAGTTTTTAATACTGACCGCACAGTATCCTTTTCTATTTCTGTCTATCTAGATTAGAATTGGCCTCCTTTGCTAATATCTGTTTCATTTCTGTGTGTGTCATTTCCCTCTCCACTCACAGTCAATATTTGTGGGGGGCTATCTTTCCTTTTGGGAATTTCTCTGAGGCAAGATAGTTTTCTATTTCCATCTTTAGGGGTAGTTAGTTCTTAGGCTGTGACGAGGTGTCTAGGGAGAGTCAGGAACACTCCACGGCTATTTCTAGTGTTGGTGTTAGGAGTAGGAACTGCGGTCAGTAAAGCTACCACCTCCTCAGAGCTTGTCCATGATTCATTTTACCCACCAGGTCATATCAGTGCTGCTCCGTAACCACCAGGTCATAACAGTACAGCTGGACCACAATGTGTTAAATGCATCTCAAAAGAGGGAAAAGAAAGTTCTGAGTCATTTTTTTTCCTTTGCAGCTTGTTTTGTCTTTTTTTCCCCTTAATCTTTGGGTGATTCAGGATTCTGGTGCTGATATGGAGGTTCAAGGTCTGTCCTCGTGTTTCGATCATCTAGCTGCAAGGGTACAGAGTATCCAAGATTATATTGTTCAGACTCCGGTTTCTGAGCCTAGAATTCCTATTCCTGATTTGTTTTCTGGGGATAGATCTAAATTTTTGAACTTTAAAAATAATTGCAGATTGTTTTTTGCTCTGAAACCCCGTTCCTCTGGTGACCCCATTCAGCAGGTGAAGATTGTCATTTCTCTGCTACATGGAGACCCGCAGGACTGGGCATTCTCCCTTGAGCCAGGGAATCCTGCATTGCTCAATGTAGACGCATTTTTTCAAGCACTCGGACTGCTGTATGACGAACCTAATTCTGTGGATCAGGCAGAAAAAATCTTGCTGGCTCTGTGTCAGGGTCAGGAAGCAGCAGAAGTATACTGCCAGAAATTTAGAAAGTGGTCTGTGCTTACAAAATGGAATGAGGATGCCCTGGCAGCTATTTTCAGAAAGGGTCTTTCTGAAGCCCTTAAAGATGTTATGGTGGGGTTCCCCACACCTGCTGGTTTGAACGAATCAATGTCTCTGGCCATTCAGATTGATCGGCGCCTGCGCGAGCGTAAGGTGGTGCACCATATGGCGGTGTCCTCTGGGCAGAGTCCTGAGCCTATGCAATGTGATAAGATTTTGACTAGAGCAGAACGGCAGGAATTCAGACGTCAGAATGGGCTGTGTTTTTACTGTGGTGACTCTACTCATGCTATTTCTGATTGCCCGAAGCATACTAAGAGGGCCTCTAGGTCTGTTACCATTAGTACTGTACAGCCTAAATTTCTCTTGTCTGTTACCCTGATTGATCATTGTCGTCCTTTTCTGTAATGGCATTTGTGGATTCTGGCGCTGCCCTGAACTTAACCCCTTCCCGACCCATGACGCCGCGTAGGCGTCATGAAAACCCGTGCCAATCCGACCCATGACGCCTATGTGGCGTCATGGAATGATCGCATCCCTGCAGATCGGGTGAAAGGGTTAACCCCAATTTCACCCGATCTGCAGGGACAGGGGGAGTAGTACTTCAACCCAGGGGGGGTGGCTTCACCCCCCCCGTGGCTAGGATCGCTCTGATTGGCTGTTGAAAGTGAAACAGCCAATCAGAGCAATTTGTAATATTTCACCTAAAAAACTGGTGAAATATTACAATCCAGCCATGGCCGATGCTGCAATATCATCGGCCATGGCTGGAAACCCTGATGTGAGCCCCCCCACTCCACCGATCGCCCCCCCCAAGCCACCGATCTGTCCCGTAGTCCCCTCCGTCCTGTGCTCCGCTCCCCCGTCCTCCTGTCCGCTCCCCCCTGCTCCTATGCCACCCCCCGTGCTCCGACGCCCCCCCGTGCCCCGATCTCCCCCCCTTATACTTACCGAGGCTCCCGGTGTCGGTCCGTCTTCTCCATGGGCGCCGCCATCTTCCAAAATGGCGGGCGCATGCTCAGTGCGCCCGCCGAATCTGCCGGCTGGCAGATTCGTTACAAGTACATTTTGATCGCTGTGGTAGGTTCTATCACAGCAATCAAAATAAAAAAAATAATAAATAACCCCCCCTTTATCACCCCCATAGGTAGGGACAATAATAAAATAAAGAAAATATTTTTTTTCTTTTTCCACTAGGGTTAGGGTTAGAACTAGGGTTAGAACTAGGGGTAGGGTTAGGGGTAGGGGTAGGGTTAGGGTTATGGCATGTGCACACAGTGCGGATTTGGCTGCGGATCCGCAGCGGATTGGCCGCGGATCCACAGCGGATTGGCCGCGGATCCGCAGCGGATTAGAATTCGTAGTAGTTTTCCATCAGGTTTACAGTACCATGTACACCTATGGAAAACCAAATCCGCTGTGCCCATGGTGTGGAAAATTCCATGCAGAAACGCTGCGTTGTATTTTCCGCAGCATGTCAATTCTTTGTGCGGATTCTGCAGCGTTTTACACCTGTTCCTCAATAGGAATCTGCAGGTGAAATCCGCACAAAAAACACTGGAAATCTGCTGTAAATCCGCAGGTAAAACGCAGTGCCTTTTACCTGCAGATTTTTCAAAAATCGTGCGGAAAAATCTCACACGAATCCGCAACGTGGGCATATAGCCTTAGGGTTAGGGTTGGAATTAGAGTTAGAGTTGGAATTAGGGCTAGGGTTGGGAATAGGGTTAAGATTAGGCTTGTGGTTAGGGTTACGGATAGGGTTAGGGGTGTGTTGGGGTTACAGTTGTGGTTAGGGTTGGGATTAGTGTTAGGGTTGGAATTAGGGTTACGGGTGTGTTGGGGTTAGGGTTGTGGTTAGGGGTGTGTTGGGGTTAGGGTTGTGATTAGGGTTATGGCTACAGTTGGGATTAGGATTAGGGGTGTGTTGGGGTTAGTGTTGAAGTTAGAATTGAGGGGTTTCCACTGTTTAGGCACATCAGGGGTCTCCAAACGCAACGTGGCGCCACCATTGATTCCAGCCAATCTTGCGTTCAAAAAGTCAAATGGTGCTCCCTCCATTCCGAGCCCCAACGTGTGCCCAAACAGTGGTTTACCCCCACATATGGGGTACCAGCATACTCAGGATAAACTGGGCAACAATTATTGGGGTCCAATTTCTCCTGTTATCCTTGCGAAAATAAAACATTGCTTGCTAAAACATAATTTTAGAGGAATGAAAAATGATTTTTTATTTTCACGGCTCTGCGTTATAAACTTCTGTGAAGCACTTGGGGGTTCAAAGTGCTCACTATACATCTAGATAAGTTCCTTGGGGGTCTAGTTTCCAAAATGGGGTCACTTGTGGGGGTTTCTACTGTTTAGGCACATCAGGGGCTCTGGAAATGGAATGTGACGCACGCAGAACACTCCATCAAAGCCTGCATTTCAAAACGTCACTACCTCCCTTCCGAGCCCCGACTTGTGCCCAAACAGTGGTTTACCCCCACATATGGGGTATCAGTGTACTCAGGACAAACTGGGCAACAACTATTGGGGTCCAATTTCTCCTGTTACCCTTGTGAAAATAAAAAATTGCTTGCTAAAACATCATTTTTAAGGAAAGAAAAATGATTTTTTATTTTCACGGCTCTGCGTTGTAAACTTCTGTGAAGCACTTGGGGGTTCAAAGTGCTCACCACAGATCTAGATAAGTTTCTTGGGGGGTCTAGGTTCCAAAATGGGGTCACTTGTGGGGGTTTTCTACTGTTTAGGCACATCAGGGGCTCTGCAAATGGAATGTGACGCACGCAGACCACTCCATCAAAGCCTGCATTTCAAAACATCACTACCTCACTTCCGAGCCCTGACTTGTGCCCAAACAGTGGTTTACCCCCACATATGGGGTATCTGTGTACTCAGGACAAACTGGGCAACAACTATTTGGGTCCAATTTCTCCTGTTACCCTTGGGAAAATAAAAAATTGCTTGCTAAAACATCATTTTTAAGGAAAGAAACATGATTTTTTATTTTCACGGCTCTGCGTTGTAAACTTCTGTGAAGCACTTGGGGGTTCAAAGTGCTCACCACAGATCTAGATAAGTTTCTTGGGGGGTCTAGGTTCCAAAATGGGGTCACTTGTGGGGGTTTTCTACTGTTTAGGCACATCAGGGGCTCTGCAAATGGAATGTGACGCACGCAGACCACTCCATCAAAGCCTGCATTTCAAAACATCACTACCTCACTTCCGAGCCCTGACTTGTGCCCAAACAGTGGTTTACCCCCACATATGGGGTATCTGTGTACTCAGGACAAACTGGGCAACAACTATTTGGGTCCAATTTCTCCTGTTACCCTTGGGAAAATAAAAAATTGCTTGCTAAAACATCATTTTTAAGGAAAGAAAAATGATTTTTTATTTTCACGGCTCTGCGTTGTAAACTTCTGTGAAGCACTTGGGGGTTCAAAGTGCTCACCACATATCTAGATAAGTTTCTTGGGGGGTCTAGTTCCCAAAATGGGGTCACTTGTGGGGGGTTTCTACTGTTTAGGCACATCAGGGGCTCTGCAAATGGAATGTGACGCACGCAGACCACTCCATCAAAGCCTGCATTTCAAAACGTCACTACCTCCCTTCCGAGCCCCGACTTGTGCCCAAACAGTGGTTTACCCCCACATATGGGGTATCAGCGTACTCAGGAGAAACTGCACAACAACTTTTGGGGTCCAATTTCTCCTGTTACACTTGGGAAAATAAAAAATTGTGGGCTAAAAAATCATTTTTGAGAAAAGAAAAATTATTTTTTATTTTCATGGCTCTGCGTTATAAACTTCTGTGAAGCACTTGGGGGTTCAAAGTGCTCACCACACATCTAGATTAGTTCCTTGGGAGGTCTAGTTTCCAAAATGGGGTCACTTGTTGGGGAGCTCCAATGTTTAGGCACACAGGGGCTCTCCAAACGCGACATGGTGTCCTCTAACTATTGGAGCTAATTTTCCATTCAAAAAGTCAAATGGCGCTCCTTCCCTTCCGAGCCTTGCCATGCACCCAAACAGTGGTTTACCCCCACATATGAGGCATCGGCGTACTCAGGAGAAATTGCCCAACCAATTTTATGATCCATTTTTATCCTGTTGCCCATGTGAAAATGAAAGAATTGAGGCTAAAAGAAATTTTGTGTGAAAAAAAAGTACTTTTTCATTTTTGCGGATCAATTTGTGAAGCACCTGAGGGTTTAAAGTGCTCACTATGCCTCTAGATAAGTTCCTTGGGGGGTCTAGATTCCAAAATGGGGTCACTTGTGGAGCAGCTCCAATGTTTAGGCACACAGGGGCTTTCCAAACGCGACATGGTGTCGGCTAACAATGGAGATAATTTTTCATTCAAAAAGTCAAATGGCGCTCCTTCCCTTCCGAGCCTTACCATGTGCCCAAATAGTGGTTTACCAACACATGTGAGGTATCAGTGTACTCAGGAGAAATTGCCCAACAAATTTTAGGATCCATTTCGTCCTGTTGCCCATGTGAAAATGAAAAAATTGAGGCTAAAATAATTTTTTTGTGAAAAAAAGTACTTTTTCATTTTTACGGATCATTTTGTGAAGCACCTGGGGGTTTAAAGTGCTCACTATGCTTCTAGATAAGTTCCTTGGGGGGTCTAGTTTCCAAAATGGGGTCACTTGTGGGGGAGCTCCAATGTTTAGGCACACGGGGGCTCTCCAAACACGACATGGTGTCCTCTAAAGATTGGAGCCAATTTTTCATTCAAAAAGTCAAATGGCGCTCCTTCCCTTCCGAGCCCTGCTGTGCGCCCAAACAGTGGTTTACCCCTACATATAAGGTATCTGCGTACTCAGGACAAATTGGACAACAAATTCCTTTGTCCAGTTTCTCCTTTTACCCTTGGGAAAATAAAAAAATTGTTGCTAAAAGATCATTTTTGTGACTAAAAAGTTAAATGTTCATTTTTTACTTCCATGTTGCTTCTGCTGCTGTGAAACACCTGAAGGGTTAATAAACTTCTTGAATGTGGTTTTGAGCACCTTGAGGGGTGCAGTTTTTAGAATGGTGTCACTTTTGGGTATTTTCAGCCATATAGAACCCTCAAAATGACTTCAAATGTGAGGTGGTCCCTAAAAAAAATGGTTTTGTAAATTTTGTTGTAAAAATGAGAAATCACTGGTCAAATTTTAACCCTTATAACTTCCTAGCAAAAAAAAAATGTGTTTCCAAAAATTGTGCTGATGTAAAGTAGACATGTGGGAAACATTATTTATTAACTATTTTGTGTCACATAACTCTCTGGTTTAACAGAATAAAAATTCAAAATGTGAAAATTGCGAAATTTTCAAAATTTTCGCCAAATTTCTGTTTTTTTTTCACAAATAAACGCAGAAATTATCGACCTAAATTTACCACTATCATGAAGCCCAATATGTCACAAAAAAACAATCTCAGAATCGCTAGGATCCGTTGAAGCGTTCCTGAGTTATTACCTCATAAAGGGACACTGGTCAGAATTGCAAAAAACGGCAAGGTCATTAAGGCCAAAATAGGCTGGGTCATGAAGGGGTTAATGGACTTAGAATTTGCCAAACGCTGTGGTTTTTCCTTGGAGCCTTTGCAGAGCCCTATTCCCTTGAGGGGGATTGATGCTACGCCATTGGCCAAGAATAAACCTCAGTACTGGACACAGTTGACCATGTACATGGCTCCAGCACATCAGGAAAATATTTGCTTTTTGGTGTTGCAAAATTTGCATGATGTTGTTGTGCTGGGCTTTCCATGGTTACAGGTACATAATCCAGTGCTGGATTGGAAATCTATGTCTGTGACTAGTTGGGGTTGCCAAGGGATGCATTGTGATATTCCTTTGATGTCAATTTCCTCTTCCCCCTCTTCTGAAGTTCCTGAGTTTTTGTTGGATTTCCAGGATATATTTGATGAGCCCAAGTCCAGTTCCCTACCTCCTCATAGGGACTGTGATTGTGCTATTAACTTGATTCCTGGCTGTAAGTTCCCTAAGGGTCGACTTTTCAATCTGTCTGTGCCAGAGCATGCCGCTATGCGGAGTTATGTAAAGGAGTCCTTAGAGAAGGGGCATATTCGCTCGTCTTCGTCACCGTTGGGAGTGGGGTTCTTTTTTGTTGCCAAGAAGGATGGCTCCTTGAGGCCCTATATACACTCACCGGCCACTTTATTAGGTACACCATGCTAGTAACGGGTTGGACCCCCTTTTGCCTTCAGAACTGCCTCAATTCTTCGTGGCATAGATTCAACAAGGTGCTGGAAGCATTCCTCAGAGATTTTGGTCCATATTGACATGATGGCATCACACAGTTGCCGCAGATTTGTCAGCTGCACATCCCAAAGATGCTCCATACAAGGCAGGATGGATCCATGCTTTCATGTTGTTTACGCCAAATTCTGACCCTACCATCCGAATGTCGCAGCAGAAATCGAGACTCATCAGACCAAGCAACGTTTTTCCAATCTTCTACTGTCCAATTTCGATGAGCTTGTACAAATTGTAGCCTCAGTTTCCTGTTCTTAGCTGAAAGGAGTGGTACCCGGTGTGGTCTTCTGCTGCTGTAGCCCATCTGCCTCAAAGTTCAACGCACTGTGCATTCAGAGATGCTCTTAGGCCTACCTTGGTTGTAACGGGTGGCGATTTGAGTCACTGTTGCCTTTCTATCAGCTCGAACCAGTCTGCCCATTCTCCTCTGACCTCTGGCATCAACAAGGCATTTCCGCCCACAGAACTGCCGCTCACTGGATTTTTTTTCTTTTTCGGACCATTCTCTGTAAACCCTAGAGATGGTTGTGCGTGAAAATCCCAGTAGATCAGCAGTTTCTGAAATACTCAGACCAGCCCTTCTGGCACCAACAAACATGCCACGTTCAAAGGCACTCAAATCACCTTTCTTCCCCATACTGATGCTCGGTTTGAACTGCAGGAGATTGTCTTGACCATGTCTACATGCCTAAATGCACTGAGTTGCCGCCATGTGATTGGCTGATTAGAAATTAAGTGTTAACAAGAAGTTGGACAGGTGTACCTAATAAAGTGGCCGGTGAGTGTAGATTATCGCCTTCTCAATAAGATCACGGTCAAATTCCAGTACCCTTTGCCTTTGCTTTCTGATTTGTTTGCTCGGATTAAAGGGATAGTTGGTTTACCAAGATCGACCTTCGAGGGGCGTATAATCTTGTTCGTATTAAACAGGGTGATGAATGGAAAACAGCATTTAATACGCCCGAAGACCATTTTGAATATCTTGTGATGCCTTTCGGGCTCTCTAATGCTCCATCTGTGTTTCAGTCCTTTATGCATGATATTTTCCGGGAGTATCTGGATAAATTCATGATTGTATATTTGGATGATATTTTGTTTTTTTCCGATGATTGGGAGTCTCATGTGAAGCAGGTCAGGATGGTATTTCAGATCCTTCGTGCTAATGCATTGTTTGTGAAGGGGTCTAAGTGCCTTTTTGGAGTTCAGAAGGTTTCTTTTTTGGGTTTCATTTTTTCTCCCTCGGCTATTGAAATGGACCCTGTTAAGGTCCAGGCCATTCATGATTGGACTCAACCCACATCTGTGAAGAGCCTTCAGAAATTTTTGGGCTTTGCTAATTTTTATTGCCGCTTCATTGCTAATTTTTCTACTGTGGTTAAACCTCTGACCGATTTGACAAAGAAAGGTGTTGATGTGGTGAATTGGTCCTCTGCGGCTGTGGAGGCCTTTCAGGAGCTTAAACGTCGTTTTACTTCTGCCCCTGTGTTGTGTCAGCCAGATGTTTCTCTGCCTTTTCAGGTTGAGGTTGACGCTTCTGAGATTGGGGCAGGAGCCGTTTTGTCTCAGAGATGTTCTGATGGCTCTTTGATGAAACCGTGTGCTTTCTTCTCCAGAAAGTTTTCGCCTGCTGAGCGTAATTATGATGTCGGCAATCGGGAGTTGTTGGCTATGAAGTGGGCATTTGAGGAGTGGCGACATTGGCTTGAAGGAGCTAAGCATCGTGTTGTGGTCTTGACTGATCATAAGAATTTGATTTACATCGAGTCTGCCAAGTGGTTGAATCCTAGACAGGCTCGATGGTCTTTGTTTTTCTCCCATTTTGATTTTGTGGTCTCGTATCTTCCGGGATCTAAGAATGTGAAGGCTGATGCCCTTTCTAGGACTTTTTTGCCTGATTCTCCGGGAGTCCTTGAGCCGGCTGGTAGTCTCAAGGAGGGGGTGATTCTTTCTGTCATCTCCCTGATTTGCGGCGGGTGCTTCAGGAGTTTCAGGCTGATAGACCTGACTGCTGTCCAGTGGGGAAACTGTTTGTTCCTGATAGATGGACTAGTAAGGTAATTTCTGAGATTCATTGTTCTGTATTGGCTAGTCATCCTGGGATTTTTGGTACCAGAGATTTGGTTGCCAGGTCCTTTTGGTGGCCTTCCTTGTCACGGGATGTGCGTTCTTTCGTGCAGTCCTGTGGGACCTGTGCCCGGGCCAAGCCCTGCTGTTCCCATGCTAGTGGGTTGCCTTTGCCTTTGCCGGTCCCTGGGAGGCCCTGGACGCATATTTCCATGGATTTTATTTCTGATCTTCCTGTCTCTCAGAAGATGTCTGTCATCTGGGTGGTTTGTAACCGGTTTTCTAAGATGGTCCATTTGGTACCTTTGCCGAAGTTGCCTTCCTCCTCTGATTTGGTTCCACTGTTTTTTCAGCATGTGGTTCGTTTGCATGGCATTCCGGAGAATATTGTGTCTGACAGAGGTTCCCAGTTTGTTTCTAGGTTTTGGCGGTCCTTTTGTGCTAGAATGGGCATTGATTTGTCTTTTTCTTCAGCATTTCATCCTCAGACAAATGGCCAAACGGAGCGAACCAATCAGACCTTGGAAACCTATTTGAGATGCTTTGTGTCTGCTGATCAGGATGATTGGGTGACCTTCTTGCCGTTGGCCGAGTTTGCCCTTAATAATCGGGCTAGTTCGGCTACCTTGGTTTCGCCTTTTTTTTGTAACTTCGGTTTTCATCCTCGTTTTTCTTCGGGGTAGGTTGAGCCTTCAGACTGTCCTGGTGTGGATTCTGTGGTGGACTGGTTGCAGTGGATTTGGACTCATGTGGTGGACAATTTAATGTTGTCTCAGGAAAAGGCTCAACGTTTTGCTAACCGCCGTCGGTGCGTTGGTCCCCGGCTTCGTGTTGGGGATTTGGTCTGGTTGTCTTCTCGTCATGTTCCTATGAAGGTTTCTTCCCCTAAGTTCAAGCCTCGCTTTATTGGTCCTTATAAGATTTCTGAAATTATCAATCCGGTGTCTTTTCGTTTGGCCCTTCCAGCTTCTTTTTCCATTCATAATGTGTTCCATAGATCTTTGTTGCGGAGATATGTGGTGCCCATGGTCCCCTCCATTGACCCTCCTGCTCCGGTGTTGGTTGAGGGGGAGTTGGAATATGTGGTGGAGAAGATTTTGGATTCTCGTCTTTCGAGGCGGAAGCTTCAGTATCTGGTCAAGTGGAAGGGATATGGCCAGGAGGATAATTCTTGGGTTGTTGCCTCCGATGTCCATGCTGCCGATTTGGTTCGTGCTTTTCATTTGGCTCGTCCTGATCGGCCTGGGGGCTCTGGTGAGGGTTCGGTGACCCCTCCTCAAGGGGGGGGTACTGTTGTGAATTCCGTTCTTGGGCTCCCTCCTGTGGTTATGAATGGTACTTTTGTGATTTCTGCCCTTGGGCTCCCTCTGGTGGTTTCGAGTGGAACTGCTGCTCCTTGAGTTAGGCCGTGGCAGCTGCTTTCACTAATCGGCTCCCCTGGCCTGGCTATTTAACTTGGCTCTGGTCTGTAATTCGTGCCAGCTGTCAATGTTCTCTGGGGTGGATTCAGACCTCTCCTTGGATCTCTCTGATGGCTTGTCCATTTCAGCATAAGATAAGTTCTTGCTAGTTCTTTGGTTGTTCCTTTGCTTTGGACTTACTGCTCAGTTTAAAGTTATGTTTCTTTTTGTCCAGCTTGTCATTATGAAATATTCAGGCTAGCTGGAAGCTCTGGGGAAGCAGATTTGCCCCTCCACACCGTGAGTCAGTGTGGAGACCATTTTTGTAAACTCTGCGTGGATTTTTAAGTTTTTAATACTGACCGCACAGTATCCTTTTCTATTTCTGTCTATCTAGATTAGAATTGGCCTCCTTTGCTAATATCTGTTTCATTTCTGTGTGTGTCATTTCCCTCTCCACTCACAGTCAATATTTGTGGGGGGCTATCTTTCCTTTTGGGAATTTCTCTGAGGCAAGATAGTTTTCTATTTCCATCTTTAGGGGTAGTTAGTTCTTAGGCTGTGACGAGGTGTCTAGGGAGAGTCAGGAACACTCCACGGCTATTTCTAGTGTTGGTGTTAGGAGTAGGAACTGTGGTCAGTAAAGCTACCACCTCCTCAGAGCTTGTCCATGATTCATTTTACCCACCAGGTCATATCAGTGCTGCTCCGTAACCACCAGGTCATAACAGGGTGGTACCTGTTGTACCAGGATTATTTTTATTATTCATCCACAACTATGTTCTCAATCAACCCAAAAGACTCATAAATATCAAAGCTTAATATTTTTGGAAGTTGGAGTGGGTTTTTTTTAGATTTGGCTATCTTGGTAGGATATCTGTTTGTGCAGGGTAATATTACTTGCAGAATTATTAGGCATCTTAATAAAAACCGAATATATTCCCATCTCCCTTGTTTATTTTCACCAGGTATACCAATATAACTGCACAAAATTTAGAAATAAACATTTCTGACATGCAAAAACAAAACCCCCCAAAATTAGTGACCAAAATAGCCACATTTCTTTATGATGACACTCAACAGCCTTCCATGCATAGATTCTCTCAGTTGCTTGATCTGTTTACGACTAACATTGCGTGCAGCAGCCACCACAGCCTCCCAGACACTATTCCGAGAGGTGTACTGTTTTCCCTCCCTTTAGATCTCACATTTTATGAGGGACCACAGGTTCTCAATGGGGTTCAGATCAGGTGAACAAGGGGGCCATGTCATTACTTTTTCTTCTTTGAGACTTTTACTGGCCAGCCACTCTGTGGAGTAGTTAGAGGCATGTGATGGAGCATTGTCCTGCATGAAAATCATGTTTTTCTTGAACGATACCGACTTCTTCCTGTACCTCTGCTTGAAGAAGTTGTCTTCCAGAATCTGGCAGTAGGTCTGGGAGTTGAGCTTCACTCCACCCTCAACCCGATAAGGTCCCACAAGTTCATCTTTGATGATACCAGCCAAAACCAGTACTCCACCTCCACCTTGCTGGCATCTGAGTCGGAGTGGAGCTCTCTGCCCTTTAGTGATCCAGCCTCTGGCCCATCCATTGGCCCATCAAGAGTCACTCTCATTTCATCAGTCCATAAAACCTTTGAAAAGTTAATAATATCTTAAGATATTTCTTGGTCCAGTCTTGATGTTATATCTTATGTTTCTTGTTCAAAGGTGGTCGTTTTTCAGCCGTCCTTACCTTGGCCATGTCCCTGAGTATCGCACACCTTGTGCTCTTTGTTACTCCAGTAACGTTGCAGCTCTGAATTATGGCAAAACTGGTGGCAAATGGCATCTTGGCAGCTTAACGCTTGATTTTCCTCAATTCATGGGCAGTTATTTTGTGCCTTTTTTGCCCAACACGCTTCCTGCGACCCTGTTGGCTATTTGCCATGAAACGCTTGATTGTTCGGTGATCAAGCTTCAAAAGTTTGGCAATTTCAAGACTGCTGCAGTCCTTTGCAAGACATCTCACAATTTTGGACTTTTAAGAGCCCTTCAAATCTTTCTTCTGACCCATTTTACCAAAGGAAAGGAAGTTGCCTAATAAGTAAGCACACCTTATATATAGTCTCCAATGTCACGGGGCCATATGCAGCCACCAGTACGTCCTCGCCAGAAGCTAAGATGTCCTTTTGGTTCCAAAGTGTCCACCCACCCCGGACGAGTGAGCCCACGAGAGAACCTCCGGTTGCAAATTTGATGGCACGAAGGTCTTGCCCGGGGGCACAGACTCTAGTGAAACCGGAGCCACGGTCCTCAGGCTCTCAGAAGGGACCATAAGCCGAGGTTTCTCCTCCTCCTCTTCCGCAGAGCACACTACGGAGCGGGGGAAAGCATCGGCACGAATGTTCTTCTCCCCGAAGAGGAAATGGAGGGTGAAATGGAACCGGGAGAAGAACAGGGACAACTGGCCTGGTGAGAATTTAGCCGCTGGTCAGTCTGAATATAGACCAAGTTCTTGTGGTCGGTGTTATCTTGGAAGGGAAAGCGAGCCCCCTCCAGGAGGTGTCTCCACTTCATAGCTAGCAACTCTCTGTCCCCGATGAAATTATTCCTCTCCGCCGGTGTGAAGGTCTTAGAGAAAGAGAAGCAAGGATGCTTCCAACCTTGAGCATCCTTTTGGAATAGGAGAGCTCCAGCACCGACAGATGAGGCATCCACCTCCATTATGAAAGGTTTATCTACATCGGGGCGATGTAGAATGGGAACGCTAGCAAAGTGGGACTTAATAGAGAGGAAGGCCTTGGAGACCTGCTCCGACCACAATTTGGGATTTGCTGCCTTTTTAGTGAGGGCAACCAAAGGAGCTACCAAAATTGAGAAGTGGGGAATGAACTGGCGATAGTATTTAATGAACCCCATAAACTGCTGCACCACTTTGAGAGAATGGGGTTCCTGCCAGTCCATTATAGCCTGTAGCTTGGCGGGATCCATAGCCAATCCTTGGGCCGAGATGATATAGCCCAGGAAAGGCAAAGACTCCCACTCAAACACATACTTCTCCAACTTGGAACTTGGCATAGAGGGAATTTGCCCATAGAAGGTCGAAGACTTTGCAAACATCTCTCCGGTGGGAGTCTATAGCTGGAGAGTAGATGAGAATATCATCCAGGTAGACTACAACCGAGGTGGAGAGCATGTGCCGGAAGATATCGTTCACAACGTCTTGGAAAACGGCTGGGGCATTACAGAGCCTGAAGGGCATTTCCAGATATTCATAGTGCCCATCCCTGGTGTTAAAAGCCGTCTTCCATTCATCCCCCTCACGGATGAGAATCAGGTTGTAAGCACCCTGCAGATCTAGTTTAGTAAACACCCTTGCTCGCCGAAGCCTATCAAAAAGCTCAGATATCAGGGGCAATGGGTACTTGTTCTTAACGGTGATGGCATTAAGACCCTTGTAATCTATGCATGGACGTAATTCTCCGTTCTTCTTCTGCACGAAGAAGAACCCAGCCCCTGCAGGTGACACTGACTTCCTAATGAATCCCCTTGCCAGATTCTCCTGGATGTACTGAGACATCGCCTCCGTCTCTGTGAGAGACAATGGGTAGACTCGACCCTGGGGAGGCTTAGCACCAGCAAGAGGTCAATAGGACTGTCATAGGGGCGGTGAGGTGGAAGGGTCTCCGCAGCCCTTTTGGAGAACACGTCCACATAGGGCCAATATTGCTTGGGGAGAGAGGAGAGATCTGCGGGTACCTCAGTAGTAGCAACCTGAACGCATTCCCTCTGACATCTACCCCCACAACATTCACTCCATCCCAAAATCCTGCCTGTGGACCACTCAATATGAGGAGAATGGTGCCGTAGCCAAGATATTCCTAACAGGACCTAATCAATTCCCTCAGGAATGACGAGCAGAGATATTATCTCCTGATGAGATGGCGACATTAATAGAGTAAATGGGATGGTCTGGTGTGTAATCTGTGAGGGCAGTGTCGACCCATTCACCACTCGCATGGTCACTGCTTGGGGGAGCATCGCCAGAGGTATTGCATGTCATTGGACAAAAGCAGAAGACATAAAATTGCCCTCCGCACCGCAATCCACGCAAAGCTCTACTGAATGAGTGGATGGGCCAATGGTAATTGTCTCCTAAAAGGACAATTTGGAGGAAAACATCGCCATGTCTAGTGTACCTCCACCTACTACCACTAGGCGCTGACGTTTCCCCGACCTCTGGGGACATCTGGTGGCAAGATGTCCTGACTGCCGGCAAACATGACAGACCCTAAGTGCACAAGCAGCCCGGGACTTAGATCCCGCTCGTGATACCTCCAAGGCCTCATGTGACTCAGGCGTCTGGACCGGAGATTCCAAAGGTTTGGCGAAGGTGGGAGCCAGCCAAAACCTCTGCCTACACTGGGCTCGCTCTAACCTCCACTCGTTAAAATGGAGGTTAATACGAGTAGACACAGCTATTAGCTCCTCCAGTGTTGCGGGAATCTCCCTAGTGGCCAGAGCATCCTTAACATGGTCAGCCCGCCCCCTCCAAAATATAGGAATAAGGGCTTTATCCGACCACTCCAGCTCAGATGCTAAGGTGCGGAAGTGGACGGCAAAATCGCTGACCAAGGACGAGCCCGGAGTCAATACCAACAGTTGGAGCACCGTATCATAGGTGACTCGAGGTCCTAAGAAGACCTGTTTCAGAGTGCTCAGGAACAGCAGAGCACTCTGCACCACATGTTTGCCACGCTCTTACAGTGGTGTAGCCCACTCCAACGCCCTGTCCGACAGGAGAGACATAATGAATCCCACATTTGCCCGCTCTGTAGGGAAACGTGCAGCCAGGAGCTTGAGGTGTATAGAGCACTGGCTCGCGAAACCCCTACAAGATTTGTCATCACCAGAAAAAGTTTCTGGTAGCGGGAGGCGAGATAGAGTTGGAGCAGGGGTGGCAGTGGACAAAGTTGCTGCAGCCAGGCTAGCAGCCTGAACAGCTACTGCAGTAACATCCACAGCTGAGGTTGTGCACTTGAGAGCCACCAACCTGCACTCCAGCTGCTGTATGTACCGCAAAGATTGCTGTTTGTTCACCATTGCTAGCCAGTCCCTGGTGCTATGATTACGTTAGGGCTGGCGGAATGCACCGAGTATACTTAGATATAATTATTGGTGCATTCGCAGCCCGGGGTCCACCGTTCAGGAGACGAACCTGGTGCTAGCAAATGGCAGCACAATATGGCGGTATAAGCGAGCTCTGTTACTTCTCAGAGTCGCACAGAAGGGAAAACGCTGTGCCCTGTTAGCGTCACAGGGGAATACAGCTGCCTAACAGAGCAAAAGCAATCAGTGGTCAGGGAGTAGCAAGCACACAAACACCTCCTCTCCGGTGGAGCCGGAATTCTAATGGCTTTACGCCATCCCTGAAATCATCATACAAAACTCCTCATGGGAGGTGCCGGTATTCTAGTGGCTTATTTCAGCCGGACCCTGAGCATAAGCAGACAAGACCACTGAATAGCAAAAACTCATGACATAAGCTGATCCATGCAAACCTTTTATAGCTGCAGCAACTTCAGGACCTTCCTAGAGGACCAATGGGAGCTGCCACAGTACCTGAGCAATTTCAGGACCTTCCTAGAGGACCAATGGGAGCTGCTGCAGTACCTGAGCATGTGACCCCTAACCTCCAATGAGAGGTCTTACCTTGGGCATGCTCAGAAGAGTAAAAGCAGGACTTAGTCCCAGAGACCAGTACTGGCTACAATGGCTGAGTCTGGAAAGGCAGCAGTAACCATCCGCACAGTATCAGGCTGAGACTGAGACTGACGTCTCCGCTGAGCAGGCTCCACTGTGGCTGGAGACCACAGTGAAGAGGGTTCGAGACTCCTCCTGTGCAGAGGCGGGAACTTGACCCTTAACACCTTAAACTTTAAGGGTTATTCCCAAAATGGAAATTTTCCAAACTAGTAATTTACTTGTTGCTAGGGTTCGAGCGTTGGGACCCCTATGGAATCCTGGAATTGAACTATAGAGAACAGTGTCTTGAATGGAGCAGAGGTGTGCTCGAACTCTACTCCATTGATCATCTAAGGGACTGATGGGTAAAGCCAAGCATATTTGGTCAGCTGTGTCTAGAACTGCTGTATAAATGAATAGACAAAGCTGGCACCTGTGCTGCTACCTATCCACTCTTTGCTAGTTGGATGCAAGTTAGAATGGTCGGATTGGGAGACACGACTCCGGAGACAGGTCTGGAGAAATCTATAGTGAGGGAAATAAGCATTTGATCCCTTGCTGTTTTTGAAAGACAAAAACATTAACAGTCTATAATTTTAACATTGAGAGATAGAATATCAAAAATAAAATCCAGAAAATCACATTGTATAAATTATATAAATTTATTTGCATTTTACAGTGAGAAGTAAGTATTTGATCCCCTACCAACCATTAAGAATTCTGGCTCTTACAGATCAGTTAGATGCTCCCAATCAACTCGTTACCTGCATTAAAGTCCTGTCCACAGACTCAATTAATCAGCCAGACTCTAACATCTATAACATGGGCAAGACCAAAGAGCTTTCTAAGGATTTCAGGTACCATATCATAGACCTGCACAAAGCTATAAGTAAGATGCTGGGTGAGCAGGAGACAACTGTTGATACAATAGTAAGAAAATGGAAGAAATACATAATAACTGTCAATCAATATCAATCTGGGCCACCATGCAAAATCTCACCTCATGGGGTATCCTTGATCATGAGGAAGGTGAGAGATCAGCCTAAAACTACACGGGGGAAACTTGTTAATGGTCTCAAGGCAGCTGGAACCACAGTCACCAAGAAAACCATTGGTAATACATTACGCCGTAAAGGTTTAAAATCCTGCAGTGCCCGCAAGGTCCCCCTACTCAAAAAGGCACATGTGCAGGCCCATCTGAAGTTTGCCAATGAACACATGGATGATTCTGTGAGTGATTGGGGAAGGTTCTGTGGTTAGATTAGCAAAAGTTGAGCTCTTTGGCACTAATTTAACTTGTCGTGTTTGGAGGAAGAGAAATGCTGCCTATGGCCCATAGAACACCATCCCGACTGTCAAGCATGGAGGTGGAAACATTATGTTTTAGGGGTGTTTCTCTGCTAAGGGCACAGGACTACTTCACCGCATCAATGGGAGACTGGATGGAGCCATGTACCGTAAAATCCTGAGTGACAAACTCCTTCCCTTCGCCAGGACATTAAAAATGGGTCATGGCTGGGTCTTCCACTATGACTATGACCCAAAACATAAAGCCATTACAACAAAGGAGCTGCTCAAAAAGAAGCACATTAAGGTTATGTAGTGGCCTAGCCAGTCTTCAAACCTTAATCCCTTTCTGACATTAGACGTACTATCCCATCGAGGTGGTATGGGCCCGTATGACCTCCGACGGGATAGTACATCTAACGTGATCAGCCGTGCTCACGGGTGTCAGCTGACTAACACAGCTGACATCCGGACCGCTCCTGGCACATTAACCCCTGGAACACTGCGATCAAACATGATTGCAGCGTTTCGGTGGCATAGGGAAGCATCGTGCAGGGAGGGGGCTCCCTGCGTGCTTCCTTGAGACCTGTGATCGCATTGCTCCGTGCTTCTGCTCCGTCCTCCTCCCTGCAGGCCCCGGATCCAAGATAGCTGCGTGGCTCCTTCTGGGTCCTGCAGGGAGGTGGCTTGCAAGCGCCTGCTCAGAGCAGGCGCCAGCAAGCCTCCTGCAGTGCCTGTCAGATCGCTCATCTGATACAGTGCATTGCAAAGTGTCAGATCAGCAATCTGACACTTAACTGTGATGTCCCACACTGGGGAAAAGAAAAAATATATATTTACAGTACATGTGTAAAAAAAAAAGCCTAAATAAATTAGTAAAAAAAAATATTGTTCCAATAAATACATTTCTTTATGTAAATAAAAAAACAGTAAAAGTGCCCATATTTAGTATCATCGCGTCCATAACGACCCGACTTATAAAACTGTCCAACTAGTTAACCCCTTCAGTGAACACTGTAAAAAAATATAGGCAAAAAACAACACATTATCATACCGCCGAACACAAAGTGGAATAACACGCGATCAAAAAGACAGATATAAATAAACATTGTACCGCCAAAAATGTCATCTTGTCCCGCAAAAAACTAACCACCATACAGCGTCATCAGCAAAAAATAAAAAAGCTATAGCAAAAGCGATGCAAAAATTATTATTTTTTCTATAAAATAGTTTTTATTGTATAAAAGTGCCAAAACATAAAAAAATGATATAAATGAGGTATCTCTGTAATCGTACTGACCCGAAGAATAAAACTGTTTTATCAATATTACCAAACGCGGAACGGTATAAACGCCCCCCCAAAAGAAATTCACAAATTGCTGTTTTTTGTTCATTCTGCCTAACAAAAATTGGAATAAAAAGGGATCAAAAAATGTCATGTGCTCGAAAATGATACCAATAAAATTGTCAACTCATGCTGCAAAAAAACAAGGCCTCACATGACTCTGTGGACCAAAATATGGAAAAATTATAGCTCTCGGAATATGGTAACGCAAAAAATTTTTTGCAATAAAAAGCGTCTTTTAGTGTGTGACAGCTGCCAATCAAAAAACCCGACATAAAAACCAGCTATAAAAACCCGCTATAAATAGTAAATCAAACCCCCCATTATTACCGCCTTAGTTAGGGAAAAATAATAAAATAAAAAAAGTGTTTCCATTTTCCCATTAGGGTTAGGGTTGGGGCTAAAGTTAGGGTTAGGGCTAAAGTTAGGGTTAGGGTTGGGGCTAAAGTTAGGCTGTGTGCACACGTTTTGGATTTTTCGCATTTTTTCCGCGTTTTTCGATGTAAAAACATGATAAAACCGCAAAAAAAAATGCTCACATTAAGCATCCTATTAAAATAATGCGATCTGCATTTTGTATGCCCATGCTGCGTTTTTTTTCCTGAGTGGAAACGCATTCCAGAAATCAACACAGCATGTTCATTAACCCCTTCCCGACCTTTGACGCCACGTAGGCGTCATGAAAGTCGGTGCCAATCCGACCCATGACGCCTATGTGGTGTCATGGAATGATCGCGTCCCTGCAGATCGGGTGAAAGGGTTAACTCCTATTTCACCCGATCTGCAGGGAGAGGGGGAGTTGTACTTCAGCCCAGGGGGGGTGGCTTTGCCCCCACGTGGCTACGAACGCTCTGATTGGCTGTTGAAAGTGCAACAGCCAATCAGAGCAACTTGCAATATTTCACCTATGAAAATGGTGAAATATTGCAATCCAGCCATGGCCGATGCTGCAATAGCATCTGCCATGGCTGGAAATCATGTTCTGCCCCCCCCCACCGCCTCCGATCTCCTCCCCAGTCCTCCGTTCTGTCCGGTACCCCCCTCCGTCCCCCTGTCCGCTCCCCCGTGCTCCTGTCCGCTCCCCCCATCCTCCGATCCCCCCCCTGTGCTCCGATCCACCCCCCCACCACCCCCTCATACTTACCGAGCCTCCCGAAGTCTGTCCGTCTTCTCCCTGGGCGCCGCCATCTTCCAAAATGGCGGGCGCATGCGCAGTGCGCCCGCCGATTCGGCCGGCAGATGAGTTACAAGTACATTTTGATCGCTGTGGTAGGTTCTATCACAGCGATCAAAATAAAAAAATAATAAATTAACGCCCCCTTTATCACCCCCATAGGTAGGGACAATAATAAAATAAAGAAAATATTTTCTTTTTCTTTTTCCACTAGGGTTAGGGTTAGAACTAGGGTTAGAACTAGGGGTAGGGTTAGGGTTAGGGGTAGGGTTAGGGGTAGGGTTAGGGTTATGGCATGTGCACACAGTGCGGATTTGGCCGCGGATCCGCAGCGGATTGGCTGCGGATCCGCAGCGGATTGGCCGCTGCGAATTCATAGCAGTTTTCCATCAGGTTTACAGTACCATGTACACCTATGGAAAACCAAATCCGCTGTGCCCATGGTGCGGAAAATTCCGTGCAGAAACACTGCGTTGTATTTTCCGCAGCATGTCAATTCTTTGTGAGGATTCCGCAGCGTTTTACACCTGTTCCTCAATAGGAATCCGCAGGTGAAATCCGCACAAAAAAACACTGGAAAACTGCTGTAAATCTGCAGGTAAAACGGAGTGCCTTTTACCTGCAGATTTTTCAAAAATCGTATGGAAAAATCTCACACGAATCCGCAATGTGGGCACATAGCCTTAGGGTTAGGGTTGGAATTAGAGTTAGGGTTGGAATTAGGGCTAGGGTTGGAATTAGGGTTAAGATTAGGCTTGTGGTTAGGGTTACGGATAGGGTTAGGGGTGTTTTGGGGTTACAGTTGTGGTTAGGGTTGGGATTAGGGTTAGGGTTGGGATTAGGGTTAGGATTAGGGTTAGGGTTGGAATTAGGGTTACGGGTGTGTTGGGGTTAGGGTTGTGGTTAGGGGTGTGTTGGGGTTAGGGTTGTGATTAGGGTTATGGCTACAGTTGGGATTAGGATTAGGGGTGTGTTGGGGTTAGTGTTGAAGTTAGAATTGAGGGGTTTCCACTGTTTAGGCACATCAGGGGTCTCCAAACGCAACATGGCGCCACCATTGATTCCAGCCAATCTTGCGTTCAAAAAGTCAAATGGTGCTCCCTCCCTTCCAAGCCCCGACATGCGCTCAAACAGTGGTTTGGCTCACCACACATCTAGATAAGTTTCTTCGGGGGTCTAGTTTCCAAAATGGGGTCACTTGTGGGGTGTTTCTACTATTTAGGCACATCAGGGGCTCTGCAAATGCAACGTGATGCCCGCAGACCATTCCATCAAAGTCTGCATTTCAAATGTCACTACTTCCCTTCCGAGCCCTGACGTGCGCCCAAACAGTGGTTTAACCCCACATATGGGGTACCAGCACACTCACAACAAACTGGGCAACAAATATTGGGGCCCAATTTCTCCTGTTACCCTTGAGAAAATAAAAAATTGCTTGCTAAAACATCTTTTTTGAGGAAAGAAAAATGATTTTTTATTTTCACGGCTCTGCGTTGTAAACTTCTGTGAAGCACTTGGGGGTTGAACGTGCTCATCACACATCTAGATAAGTTCCTTGGGGGGTCTAGTTTCCAAAATGGGGTCACTTGTGGGGTGTTTCTACTGTTTAGGCACATCAGGGGCTCTGCAAATGCAATGTGACGCCCGCAGACCATTCCATCAAAGTCTGCATTTCAAATGTCACTACTTCCCTTCCGAGTCCTGACGTGTGCCCAAACAGTGGTTTACCCCCACATATTGGGTATCAGCATACTCACAACAAACTGGGCAACAAATATTGGGGCCAATTTCTCCTGTTACCCTTGTGAAAATAAAAAATTGCTTGCTAAAACATCTTTTTTGAGGAAATAAAAATGATTTTTTATTTTCACGGCTCTGCGTTGTAAACTTCTGTGAAGCTCTTGGGGGTTGAACGTGCTCACCACACATCTAGATAAGTTCCTTGGGGGGTCTAGTTTCCAAAATGGGGTCACTTGTGGGGGGTTTCTACTGTTTAGGCATATCAGGGGCTCTGCAAACGTAACATGATGCCCGCAGACCATTCCATCAAAGTCTGCATTGCAAAACGTCACTACTTCCCTTCCGAGCCCCGGCATGTGCCCAAACAGTGGTTTACCCCCACATATGGGGTATCAGCGTACTCAGGAGAAACTGGACAACAACTTTTGGGGTCAAATTTCTCCTGTTACCCTTGCAAAAATAAAACATTCTGGGCTAAAAAAATATTTTTGGGGAAAGGAAACACATTTATTATTTTCACGGCTCTGCGTTATAAACTTCTGTGAAGCACTTGGGGGTTCAAAGTGCTCACCACACATCTAGATAAGTTCCCTTGGGGGTCTAGTTTCCAAAATGGAGTCACTTGTGGGGAGTTCCTACTGTTTAGGCACATCATGGGCTCTGCAAACGCAACCTGACGCCCGCAGAGCATTCCATCAAAGTCTGCATTTCAAAACGTCACTACTTCCCTTCCAAACCCCGACGTGTGCCAAAACAGTGGTTTACCCCCACATATGGGGTATCAGTGTACTCAGGAGAAACTGGACAACAACTTTTGGGGTCCAATTTCTCCTGTTACCCTTGGGAAAATAAAAAATTGTGGGCTAAAAAATCATTTTTGAGAAAAGAAACATTATTTTTTATTTTCATGGCTCTGCGTTATAAACTTCTGTGAAGCACTTGGGGTTCAAAGTGCTCACCACACATCTAGATTAGTTCCTTTGGAGGTCTAGTTTCCAAAATGGGGTCAATTGTGCGGGAGCTCCAATGTTTAGGCACACAGGGGCTCTCCAAACGCGACATGGTGTCCGCTAATGATTGGAGCTAATTTTCCATTCAAAAAGCCAAATGGCGTGCCTTCCCTTCCGAGCCCTGCGGTGCACCCAAACAGTGGTTTACCCCCACATATGGGGTATCATCGTACTCAGGACAAACTGGACAACAACATTTGGGGTCCAATTTCTCCTATTACCCTTGGGAAAATAAAAAATTCTGGGCTAAAAATCATTTTTGAGGAAAGAAAAATTATTTTTTATTTTGACGGCTCTGCGTTATAAACTTCTGTGAAGCACCTGGGGGTTATAAGTGCTCACTATGCATCTAGATAAGTTCCTTGGGGGGTCTAGTTTCCAAAATGGGGTCACTTGTAGGGGAGCTCCAATGTTTAGGCACACAGGGTCTCTCCAAACGCAACATGGTGTCTGCTAACGATTGGAGCTAATTTTCCATTCAAAAGGTCAAATGGCACGCCTCCCCTTCCGAGCTTTGCCGTGCACCCAAGCAGTGGTTTACCCCCACATATGAGGTATCGGCGTACTCAGGAGAAATTGCCAAACAAATTTTAGGATCCATTTCGTCCTGTTGCCCATGTGAAAATGAAAAAATTGAGGCTAAAAGATATTTTGTGTGAAAAAAAAGTACTGTTTCATTTTTACGGATCAATTTGTGAAGCACCTGGGGGTTTAAATTGCTCACTATGCTTCTAGATAAGTTCCTTGGGGGGTCTAGTTTCCAAAATGGGGTCACTTGTGGGGGAGCTCCAATGTTTAGGCACACGGGGGCTCTCCAAACGCGACATGGTGTCCGCTAAAGATTGGAGCCAATTTTTCATTGAAAAAGTCAAATGGCGCTCCTTCCCTTCCGAGCCCTGCCGTGCACCCAAACAGTGGTTTACCCCCACATATGAGGTATCAGCGTACTCAGGACAAATTGGACAACAACGTTCGTGGTCCAGTTTCTCCTTTTACCCTTGGGAAAATAAAAAAATTTTCGCTAAAAGATCATTTTTGTGACTAAAAAGTTAAATGTTCATTTTTTACTTCCATGTTGCTTCTGCTGCTGTGAAACACCTGAAGGGTTAATAAACTTCTTGAATGTGGTTTTGAGCACCTTGAGGGGTGCAGTTTTTAGAATGGTGTCACTTTTGGGTATTTTCAGCCATATAGAACCCTCAAAATGACTTCAAATGTGAGGTGGTCCCTAAAAAAAATGGTTTTGTAAATTTTGTTGTAAAAATGAGAAATCACTGGTCAAATTTTAACCCTTATAACTTCCTAGCAAAAAAAAAATTTGTTTCCAAAATTGTGCTGATGTAAAGTAGACATGTGGGAAATGTTATTTATTAACTATTTTGTGTCACATAACTCTCTGGTTTAACAGAATAAAAATTCAAAATGTGAAAATTGCGAAATTTTCAAAATTTTTGCCAAATTTCCGTTTTTTTCACAAATAAACTCAGAAATTATCGACCTAAATTTACCACTAACATGAAGCCCAATATGTCATGAAAAAACAGTCTCAGAATCGCTAGGATCTGTTGAAGCGTTCCTGAGTTATTACCTCATAAAGGGACACTGGTCAGAATTGCAAAAAACGGCAAGGTCATTAAGGCCAAAATAGGCTGGGTCATGAAGGGGTTAATTTGCGGAATCGCGGTGATTCTGCACACATAGGAATGCATTGATCCACTTACTTCCTGCATGGGGCTATGCCCACCATGCGGGAAGTAAGCGGATCATGTGCGGATTGTACCCAGGGTGGAGGAGAGGAGACTCTCCTCCATGGACTGGGCACCATATAATTGTAAAAAAAAAATTAAAATAAAAAATAGTGATATACTCACATTCTGATGGCCCCTGGAGTCCTCCCGCCTCTCAGTGGTGCACGCGGCAGCTTCCGTTCCCAGGGATGCTGTGTGCGAAGGACCTGGGATGATGTCGCGGTCAGTCCGCATGCACCGCTGAGGAGATCATGTGACGTCGGAAGGCAAGAATAACTATTTTTTTAATTTTTTTATTATTTTTAACATTAGATCTTTTTACTATTGATGCTGCATAGGCTGCATCAATAGTAAAAAGTTGGTCACACTTGTCAAACACAATGTTTGACAAGTGTGACCAACCTGTCAATCAGTTTTCCAAGTGATTCTTGGAAAATGCTAGCATTCTGCAAGCTAATTACGCTTGCAAAGCACTAGTGTTTAGCAGGAATACGCATGCCAATTCCGCATGCGATATACCCGTGGCAGGAGTTGCAGAATTGCCGCGGAAATTTCCACAGCAATTCGGCAACGTGTGCACTTAGCCTTGGGGTTGGCGCTAAAGTTAGGGTTGGGGCTAGAGTTTTGGTTAGGGTTTGGATTACGTTTATGGTTGGGATAGGGGTGTGTCAGGGTTAGGGGTATAGTTAGGGTTGGGATTAGGGTAAGGGGTGTGTTGGGGTTAGGTGTGTGCTAGGGTCGGGATTAGGGTTAGGGGTGTGTTCGGGTTAGGGGTGTGGTTAGGGTTGGGATTAGGGTTAGGGGTGTGTTGGGGTTAGGGGTGTGGTTAGGGTTGGGATTAGGCTTAGGGGTGTGTTGGAGTTAGGGTTGGAGTTAGAATTGGGAGGTTTCCACTGTTTAGGCACACCAGGGGCTCTGCAAATGCAACATGACGTCCAATCTCAATCCATACAATTCTGCGTTGAAAAAGTAAAACGGTGCTTCTTCCCTTCCGAGCTCTGCCGTGCGTCCAAACAGTGGTTTACCCCCACATATGGGGTATCAGCGTACTCAGGACAAATTGGACAGTAACAGTAGTTTATTTTCACAGCTCTGCATTACAAACTTTAGTGAAACACTTGGGGGTTCAAAGTGATCCCCACAATCTAGATAAGTTCCTTGGGGAGGTCTAGTTTCCAATATGGGGTCACTTTGGGGGGGTTTCTACTGTTTAGGTACATCAGGGGCTCTGCTAACGCAACGTGATGCCCACAGACCATTCCAAAACGCCACTTCTTCCCTTCCGAGCTCTGCCATGCGCCAAAACAGTAGTTTTCTCCCACATATGGGTATCAGCGTACTCAGGACAAATTGCACATCAACTTTTGGGGTCTAATTTCTCCTGTTACCCTTGGGAAAATACAAAACTTGGGGCTAAAAAACCATTTATGAGGAATAAAAGATTTTTTATTTTCATGGCTCTGCATTATAAACTTTAGTGAAGCACTTGGGGGTTCAAAGTGCTCACCACATATCTAGATAAGTTCCTTGGGGGGTCTAGTTTCCAAAATGGGGTCACTTGTAGGGAGTTTCTACTGTTTAGGTACATCAGGGGCTCTGCAAATGCAACGTGATGCCCGCAGACCATTCCATCAAAGTCTGCATTCCAAAACGCCACTTCTTCCCTTTCGAGCTGTGCTATGCGCCCAAACAGTAGTTTTCTCCCACATATGTGGTATCAGCGTACTCAGGACAAATTGCACAACGACGTTTGGGGTCCAATTTCTCCTATTACCCTTGGGAAAATACAAAACTGGGAGCTAAATATCATTTTTTTCACATGACCAGGGGCTCACAGTGCCTGAACAGCCCGGGGCCCTGGCTACCCTTAATCCGCCCCTGATTATCATGCATGAAGATGATTTTGCTCCTGAAGGCACGTTTCTGCTTTTTATACCATGGAAGAAAGTTGTCAGTCAGAAACTCTATTTACTTTGCAGAGGTCGTTTTCACACCTTCAAGAACCTTAAAGGGCCCTACCAGCTGTTTCCCCATGATTCCGGCCCAAAACATGACTCCTCCACTTCCTTGCTGACGTCGCAGCCTTGTTGGGACATGGTGGCCATCCACCAACCATCCACTACTCCATCCATCTGAACCATCCAGGGTTGCTTGACACTCATCAGTAAACAAGACTGAAAATTATTCTTCATGTATGTCTGGGCTCACTGCAACCGTTTCTGCTTGTGAACACTGTTTAGGGGTGGCCGAATAGTAGGTTTATGCACCACATTAAGCCTTTGAAGGATCCTACACCTTGAGGTTTGAGGGACTCCAGAGGCACCAGCAGCTTCAAATATCTGTTTGCTGGTTTGTAATGGCATTTTAGCAGCTACTCTTAATCCGATGAACATGCCTGGCAGAAACATTCCTCATTATGCCTTTATAGCACGAACATGTCTGTGCTCAGATTAAGCCACAAATCTCTTAACAGTACGATGATCACGCTTAAGTTTTCAGGAAATATCTAATGTTTTCATCCCTTGACCAAGGCATTGCACTATTTGATGCTTTTCAACAGCAGAGAGATCCTTTTGGCCTGCTTAATAATGTGGAACATCATTTTTAAGTAGCTTTCCTTTAATTAGAATCACCTGGAAAACTAATTATCACATGTGTTTAAGATTGATTTCAGTGATCCATTGAGCCCTAAGACACAATATCATCCATGAGTTTATTTGAAAAACAAAACAATTAAATCTTTATGTCACTTAAATCCAATTTGCATAATAATTTGGAACACGGTGTAAATTTGTGAAGTTTCAAAGCATTTTACACCAGCTTTCTGGAGTAAAAACTTTGATTACTCGGCCCCTTGGTATTTAATTAATTAAATGTTCTAAATAAACTTATTTTAATTAAAGGGAATAGCAGTAAGTTTATCGAACCATGTCAGCTGCAGTCTCCCATTCTCCTCCAGCTGCAGTGGAACCTGCTCAGCGGAGACGTCGATCCCAGTGTCTGGCTCAAGCTGATACTGTGCAAATGGTTACTGCTACCTTTCCAGACTCTGCCTTTGTAGCCAGCACTGATCAGCATCGAGCAGGCCTTTCTGGGACTGTTCTGCTTTTCCCATACTGAGCATGCCCATGAGACGACCTCCCATTAGAGGTCGGGGGTCACATGCTCAGGTCCTGTTGCGGCTCCTATTGGACCATTAGGAAGCGCTACTGCTATAAAAGGTTCGCATGGCCGCTCGGCCATGCGCTAGTGTAAACTTGCTAATGTGTGTGTGTGGATGTATGCCTGTCAATGGATGAAAGCTCCGAATCATTCTCATCCCTAGTGTTGTTGCCTGCTCGCAAATGTTGGAAGCTACTTAGTGCTAGACAGTGCTACTCTGCACATCCAGCACACAATTCAGCGTCTCTCAGCAGCAACCGCCAAAGCGGCACCATGCGCTTAGTGCGCTTTCCTGGCCCTGGTTAGGGTGGTTAGTGGCGTTGTAGGCACTTCTTGTGCGATAAATTATTAGTTCAGTTCTATCCCTGACACCACAGTAGCGGTGTCGAGTGTAAGAGGTCTAGAGGAACTCTTTCCCCATGTCTTGGGACAGAGTTCTGTGACTCTTTACTTGCGGTCTCTGTGCGGTATCGCGGCCCTGTGACGCAACAGGGTTCGCTTCCTTCATACCGGGTGAAGGTAACCAGTGTGTGTATTCACATTATACTGCCATCTAGTCCGCCATTTCTGTGCAGCAGGTGTCCTTTCTGCACAGTGGACCCCGGACTGCAAACACACCTCATATCCTCTCTAATTATTATTTGGTGTGTCCTGCCAGTTGATCTTCCTATACCGTTTATATGCACATGTAGCCCAGTGAAAGTTGAATGCATTGTTCCTTTATTGTATTCATTATCTCTACTATTATGTAGATTTATCGTTTATAACTTTTAGGACGCAGTCAGATGGCCGTAATACTCGTGCGAGAATTGTATAGCAATCCTCGGACTAGCTGTCGGTTTTCCTGACCCGAACATGGTCAGGAGAGCCGATAGTCAGTCCAAGGATCCTTAAGCGATCCTCACGCAAGAAGCATGGCCATCTGACTGCATCCTAAAAGTTATAAAGTATAAATATAAATTATAATAGAGGTAATTAATACAATAAAGGTACACTATAAGGGGGTTCAAACTTTGTGACAGATTCTCTTTGTGACAGCAAATCTTTGGATTAGTAGATTATAGAACATCCATTTATTTGAAGCAATTGAGTTGTTACAGGGATTATACCTTTGTATATTTATAAGAAAAGCCTCATATTTCAAAATAGGTCTATCATATGAAATCCTCTTTAAACAGTTTTATTATTCAGAGTCAAAGAACAAGCAGTGAAATCCGAGAATAAACATGGACTCTGTATTTCAAAATCCACATATTGATTCAGTGAGAACTCCATATCTTTTGTATATAAATCCCTAAACCAGTTAGAGCAAGGTTACAAGTATTTAATTTTATTTTTTGTAAGAAAAAACAAAATTGAGATACCCAAACAAGCAAATTGATATAATATCTTAACAAGTATAGCACAAATATCTAATTTGATATGACCAGAAATAAGCTTAGATACACATTTAGGAGACACAGGAAACACAGTAGATAAAGTCAACAAGGAGCCTCTTTAGTTGACACTTGGCATGGAGCACCTTGCAGAAGCAAAACATTAAAACAAAATTAATTAAAAGGGCAATTTTTTCACATAATCTATGATTTCATGCAGTAAAAAATATGAAAATATGGGTGTCCATTGTTTTATATAGATTACTAGATGGTGGCCTGATTCTAATGCATCGGGTATTCTAGAATATGTATGTATGTATGTATACAGCAGCCACATAGTATATAGCACAGGCCACGTACCAAACAAAATATAACACAGCACACGCAGTATATAACATTGCCCATGTAGTATTGCCCACGTAGTATATAGCAGCCACGTAGTATATAACACTGCCCACGTAGTATATAGCACAGCCAACGCAGTAAATAACACTGCCCATGCAGTATATAACCCTGCCCATGTAGTATATAGCACAGGCCATGCAGTATATAACACTGCCCACGTAATATATAGCACAGCCCACGTAGTATATAACACAGGCCACACAGTATATAACACTGCCCACGTAGTATATAGCACAGCCCACGCAGTATATAACTCAGTCCACGTAGTATATAGCACAGCCCATGCAGTATATAATACAGCCCATGTAATATATAGCACAGCCCACGCAGTATATAACACAGTCCATGTAGTATATAACACAGCCCACATAGTATATACAGTAACACTGCCCACGTAGTATATAGCACAGCCCTCGCAGTATATAACACAGCCCACATAGTGTATAACACAGCCCACATAGTATATAACACAGGCCACGCAGTATATAACACAGCCCATGTAGTATATAACACAGCCCACGTAGTATATAACAGCCCGCGCAGTATATAACACAGGCCACGCAGTATATAACACAGCCCACGTAATATATAGCACAGCCCATGCAGTATATAACATAGGCCACAAATAACAGCCACCGCAGTATCTAACACTGGCCACGTAGTATATAGCAGCCACACAGTATATAACACAGCCCACGTAGTATATAGCAGTGTGGGCACCATATCCCTGTTAAAAAAAAATTAAAATAAAAAATAGTTCTATACTCACCCTCCGTCGTCCAGCAAAGCTGTGTTGATGTGCGCTCGGCTGCCGCCAGCTTACGTTCCCAGAGATGCATTGCGAAATTACCCACAAGACTTAGTAGTCTCGCGAGACCGCTAAGTTATCTGGGTAATTTTGCAATGCATCGCTGGGAACGGAAGCTGGCGGCAGCCGCGCGCGCCTTGGCGGATGACGGAGGGTGAGAATAGCAGGTTTTTCGTTTTTTTATTATTTTTAACATTAGATCTTTTTACATCTCTTCATTTACATAGATCATATGTAGATTTACATAGATCATTTTGCATCTATAGTAAAAAGTTGGTAACACAGGGTTAATAGCAGCGTTAACGGAGTGCATTGCCCACGGCATAACGCGGTCCATTAACGATGTCATTAACCCTGTGTGAGCGCTGAGGCGAGTATGGAGCGGGTGCCGGGCACTGACTGGACTGAAGTAGGGAGGGAGTAATCGGACTGTGCCCATCGCTGATTGGTCGCGGCAGCCAGGACAGGCAGCTGGCGAGACCAATCAGCGACGCGGGATTTCTGGGACAGACAGATGGAAGTACCCCTTAGACAATTATATAGTAGATTTATGAATTATGAGTTGTTCATAATTATAATTATTATGGTGACTGATTATGCTATGTATATGTGTTGAGGAGAGCCATAAGATCAAATACTTAATTAACCTCAACACATAAGGTAATTGAGGGAAGCAACCTATAACATGTATTGTTTAACCTTACATAAGTTTTCCTCAGACAAAGTAAGACACTTAAGATGGCTGCCATCTCCTCTACCAGAGCCGTGTGCTCTGGTATCCAAGATGAACAATGAAGACACTGAAGATGGCCGCCATTTCCTGTTTCAGCATGCCGTGTGCTCTGGTATCCAAGATGACGCCCACCCTGATGACCTCATGGATCCACCCACAGCGACGCCCACCCTGATGACCTCACGGACCAACCCACCCTGATGACCTCATGGATCCGCCCATGGACTTGCTCATGCCCAACCCACTAACCAATGAAATACATCCGATCACTCCCATTTTAGAGCTAACCGAGCCCCCTTACAGGAGATATATAACATTGTGTTTGACTAATAAACTTCCCTTCTTGGAGCTGAGCCACACATTGATCAAGGAGAGTTACAGCTGACTGTGTCTGGTGTATTTCTTTAGTGCACATGATCAATATCCATTAGACCAGGAGTAGGCAACTAGAGAATTGAACATTATATTAATTGTTCAACCCTAATATTTGGCCGCCCAACCTGGGGCCAGCAGAGGAGAGCCCTGAACCCTGAAAACCGGCGAGTGGAACGGCTGGATGCACTGTGTACCCCGAACCTGGAGACTGATCACCTCCTTAACAGAACACGGTAAGTCTGCTGATTTTTACAATCTGTAGTCTTTACCTGTGTCCTTCGGGGTATCCTGTGCAGATTGCCTGACCGTGTCCGGTTTTCTTGGTATCTGTAAGACGGCAGAAGGGTCTCTCCGCTGATGGTCATTTAATTGCAAGAACCGTCTTATGTTTTTAGTTGCCTGCTGCCTGTTACATGTTGTGAAGAGGGGAGATGACTAGTAGGTTAAAAGAAGCAAGGTTTTTTTTTTTGTTTTTTTTTTTCACTTACAGAGGGATAGGCAAGTGATAAAACAGGAAAAACAGGTTTTTACAGAAGGAGATGGCTGGTAGTTAGGAAAAGCATTGTGTTTGGAACAGGAATAGCAGGTTTCTAGGAAAGAAGAAGCAAGTGTTTACAGAAGGAAAAGCATGTGGTAGGATGGGAAAAACAAGTTTGTTTTTAGAGAAGGAAAGCAAGCAAGTAGAAAAAAAAAAAAATAATAATAATTTTTGTCTGTGGTATACGGTTGTCGCCTGTGATAAGATTTTCAGTTCTGTACAAGAGAGACTAGGACCTGGAGTGATTGACTCGGCCTAGGGGGGCCCGGTAAAGCTTGGAGTGATTGACTCAGTTCGGGCATAATAAATTGTGTAGCGGCTCATCAAAGCTTGGAGTGATTGACTCAGTTTGAGCCAATTAAACTTATAGTTTTTCCTTTTTTTTGCCCCGTGACATCGAGTGAGTGACTCTGCACGGGGACCGGTAAGTTAGGGAGCAATTTGACAAAGTAGGGAATAATTGGTTTGTAAAGTACGGAGCACGGAAGTCAGACAGGGACCACGTGACAAGAAGCAATAGGAACTGAGTACTGCAGACTCAGTTCCCTTTAGAATTTCAGGTTTGAGTCATCTCCCCCGTCTTATTGTTTGTTCGGTGTTTGTTATCTTGATAGATAGATATATATATACTGTATATCTATAGAAAGATGGGGAAATTAATGCAGTTCTGCCGTATGGGCACTAAGCCAAATTCAGATGGCAAGTTAGACTCATGCACATTAGTGGAAATTGTGTGGAATGCCAGAAGGGGGATGGTTACAGCCCCTGGAGTGGAAGATTGTCTTGAAAGAAAGAAAAGGTATCCTAGAAGATAATGGATTGTTGTCTATTGCTAGGGCAGGAGAAAGAGTCTCTGAAAGTCTGTATAAAAAAAAAAAAAATTGGAAATTGGGTAGAAGAGAAAAGGAATAGAAAGAATAGAGTTTTGAGTTGTGTATTGCAAAAATATATCCTGTGAGCGGCCACCACCGTATAATGGTGGCCCAGAGCCATGTGCTAAATGTAATGGCGGCCATTTTGTTAATGGCAAATGTGTTAAATGTAATAGCAGCCAAAATGGTGGCCCAGAGCCATGTGCTAAATGTAATTCTGACGGCGGCCATTTTGTTGGTGGTAAATATAATTCTGACGGCGGCCATTTTGTTGGTGGTAAATAATAATTCTGACGGCGGCCATTTTGTTGGTGGTAAATATAATTCTGACGGCGGCCATTTTGTTGGTGGTAAATATAATTCTGCCGGTGGCCATTTTGTTGGTGGTAAATATAATTCTGACGGCGGCCATTTTGTTGGTGGTAAATATAATTCTGACGGCGGCCATTTTGTTGGTGGTAAAGGTAATTCTGACGGCAGCCATTTTGTTGGTGGTAAATATAATTCTGACGGCGGCCATTTTGTTGGTGGTAAAAGTAATTCTGACGGCGGCCATTTTGTTGGTGGTAAATATAATTCTGACGGCGGCCATTTTGTGGATGGCGAATGTGCTGCTCCTGGTGGTGAACATCTCAGATTAAGGCTACACACCACATCACCAAATCCTTGTTACCCAGTAATGACCACTAACGGCCAATACTATATTCCTTCGGGAAGTAAACAGGCTTTACCCATGTTTCCTATCTCAGTTGTTTCCAATGGGGCACCAACCCTTTCCCCTATCACTCCTGTTGTGAATCCAGCAGTCCTCCCACCTGGATCGTCCCCAGCACCTACCCTTTCTACTGTCACTTCCACTGCCAATTTAGCCGCACACCCACATGAGATGCTCCAAGCAGCGGCCTCTCCTCCCAATGCTTCCACAACAGCACTCTCACGCAGCCTACATAACCCTATGCCCAGTACCTCACAGGCTGTCTCGCAGCCAAGCGAACACCTGTATGGGACGGTGGCAACTGTATCAATGGGGGCTCAATGTGGGAGGAGGATACCAATAGCACAGGAAACACAAAGGGGAGGGAATGTTGGCAACCTATTTTTGAAAAAGAACTTCCTGAGGGACCCTTGTTAGTGGTGGGAAAGGGTGACATAACAACAATGGAGACAGACGCTATTGTTAATGCTGCCAATTCTCGGTTAGAGCACAATGGAGGTGTAGCTAGAGCTATAGTGGAAGCAGGAGGGGCAACTATTCAAGCTGACAGTCGAATCATTGTTGAGTCATGTGGTCAGATAGCTGTTGGGGACATAGCGGTGACTAAAGCTGGCAATCTTCCATGTAGAATGATCATACACACTGTGACCCCTACTTATGACCCTATTCATCCAGACGTTAGTGCTCAGCAACTTCATGCAGCAATAACTCGCATTAATGAGGACAGGACTGTTAAAAGCTTTTAAGACTGCCTGCGTCACCTGGAGCCCACACCATGATACTGGAGCTGCCCAAATAGAGCCCCTCATTCCAGGACTGTTACCTCCTCCGGGTCCTCATACACAAGGGACTACATCTGCACTCCCGGTGCCATCTCTACTCCCGCCTCAGGTGCCACCGCCAACAGTGCCAATGCTCATGTCTGAGGAGCCCGCCATCTATGTCAAGTTTACACCCCAGCAAGCTGCTACTCTTTTGAACCAAGTTCTAGATCCAGAAAAACAGCCGATGCCTTTCTACAGGAGCATGACGAGACATGGGACTCTGGTGTTGAGTTCTGCCAAGAACCTAAGACAAGGGCCTCGGATGAGTTGGCTGACCTATCAATTATTATTGTTGCCAAAGGTTTCCAGATGCCTCAAAGCTGATGCAGCCATTGTACGATGACCTCAAGACGTCAGCGTTTCCACTATGTACTAAATCCGTGGAAGCTTTCTACGCTCTTAAACAGGCCATACAGTCTGCACCAGCTCTTTGAATCCCAAATCCTGATATCATCTGAGGACATCCAATTCTCTTAATGGCTCCACACGACATAATTGCTATTGTTGGAACCTAAACATCTGTTGGTGCAGCATCATATGAGACTCCAATGTTGGCTCTTGGTTCCGGATAATGTCACTCTTGTCCGCTGCAGCATCTTCAAACTGTCCACGCTACTTCCTCTTTCCAGGGGGGATGTGGATGATACTGATGCTCTCGGAGAAGATGCCTCTACACACTCAGAGGTTCATGACTGTCTTGAACAAATGCATGAAGAAGTAGCCTCCCAGAAAAACGTGTCTGAAGACCCACTCCCACATGCTGACGTGACGTTCTTCACTGATGGTTCCAGATTTGCAGATAAAACAGGAAGGTTCCATACGGGATATGCCGTGGTTACAGATGACCTGATCATCTCAGCTGGATCGCTACCACCGCACATGTCTGCACAAGAAGCGGAACTTAAAGCTTTGACGCTGGCTTGTCAGGAAGCGACGGAGAAGGTGGTCAACATCTACACGGATTCAAGATACGCTTTTGGAGTGGCTCATGACTTTGACAGTATCTGGGCAGCCAGAGGATACCTAACGTCCAGTGGAACTCCTGTAAAACATGCTGCTACCATGCAAGAACTTGTGGTCGCTCTGAATCTACCTTCAGAGGTTGCAGTGATCGAGATCAAAGCTCACGGGAGACTGGATTCTCCAGAAGCAAGGGGGAACTTCTTTGCTGACAAAACAGCAAAAACCTATGCTGTGGATCCATTTAGGAAAGAGAAAGCAGCGGTGTACGTGTCACAAGACACTGAAGAAGGGACTAAAGCCTCTCTTATGAGGATTATCCATCTACATCAAGACAAGACATCAGATGATGAAAAGAAGTCATGGCAAGTAGGAGGAGCTAAAAAAGGATGAAGATGGAGTCTGGAGGGTGAACACAAAGGTCTACCCCGTAATCTGTACCCCTCAGTGACAGAATGGGCACACGTTATCACCCACAGAGGCAAGAATCAGATGAATGACCCGATTTGGAATACCTACATGGCACCTGGGATTTCTACTGTCACCCAAAAAAAAATATTTCAAGTCCTGCCTTGTGTGTGCAACATGCAATCCAGCACCACCTCAGAAAGTTACTCAGAAACATTTGGCTAAACCACTCTATCCCTTTCAGAGAATTCAGATCGCTCGTATTCAAATGCCAAAAGTAGGGAAGCACGAGTATGTACTGGTAGTGACTGACATGTTTTCAGGATGGCCCGAAGCCTATCCAGTAACCAACATGACCGCCAGAGTGACTGTTAAGAGACTGATGAATGAAGTAGTAAGCAGATATGGGGTCCCAGAGGTAATTGAGAGTGACCAAGGACCTGCGTTCACTGCAGCACTGACTAAGGAACTATGGACACTGGTGGGAGCGGATTTGGGTTTACATACTCCATATCACCCTCAGAGCAGTGGGAAAGTAGAAAGATTGAATGGCACCTTCAAAAATAAATTACTGAAAGCCAGTTAGGAGGTCAGACAGACATTTTGCCCGTTGACTTATACTCAGTCAGAAACACTCCAAGGGGTTCCACTAAACTCACACCATTCGAGATTCTTTTTGGGGGGCCTCCAAGATTGGGTCAATATTTTCCACAACAGCTAGCCTTGGGAAGTGATACTCTTGTAAATTATGTAATTGTTGTTACTAAAGAACTGTCAGTAACACATGTACAAGTTTTATCATCCATTCCAGGTCCAGATTCCAGTGAAGGTACCCATACTTTCTAACCTGGTGACTACATGCTGGTAAAGAAGTTCATCAGAAAAGACATTCCTGGAGTCGAGATTTAAGGGTCCCTACCAAGTGCTCCTGACTACTCCTACTTCGGTCAGGATTGCTGAGCGCCTTCTGGATCCATCTCTCACATTATAAACTTGTTAGACAGTTAGGGACAGAGTAGGATCTGACCTGCTTGTCAAAGTCCAGCTACAAAGGGAGGTTTTCCACAAGGGAAAACTTGTCTCAAACTGGTGAAAACTCCAATTCCCCCTCCCGGGCAAGACGGTCGGATCTAGGATGTGTACATCAGGGTTAGTCGCACATGTGTATTTTACTGTAAGTAACCATGGAGATGGGAGATTGGAGAGTAATAGATCCAGCAGGTAGGGAAGTCCCGAGGACACTGGTAACGCGCTCCGATATACCTCCGCAGTATACCCATAATTAGTCACACATTCTCTGGTGTCTATAGCATCCATATTGTCATGAAGCTTCTGATGTCATAATAACACTTAACATCGATGGGTTAGGGAACCACGGTGGGATCAAGATAAAAGAAAAGGTTAATAAAGTATTTAGGGGGGACTGTTGAGGAGAGCCATAAGATCAAATACTTAATTAACCTCAACACATAAGGTAATTGAGGGAAGCAACCTATAACATGTATTGTTTAACCTTACATAAGTTTTCCTCAGACAAAGTAAGACACTTAAGATGGCTGCCATCTCCTCTACCAGAGCCGTGTGCTCTGGTATCCAAGATGAACAATGAAGACACTGAAGATGGCCACCATTTCCTGTTTCAGCATGCCGTGTGCTCTGGTATCCAAGATGACGCCCACCCTGATGACCTCATGGATCCACCCACAGCGACGCCCACCCTGATGACCTCACGGACCAACCCACCCTGATGACCTCATGGATCCGCCCATGGACTTGCTCATGCCCAACCCACTAACCAATGAAATACATCCGATCACTCCCATTTTAGAGCTAACCAAGCCCCCTTACAGGAGATATATAACATTGTGTTTGACTAATAAACTTCCCTTCTTGGAGCTGAGCCACACATTGATCAAGGAGAGTTACAGCTGACTGTGTCTGGTGTATTTCTTTAGTGCACATGATCAATATCCATTAGGCCAGGAGTAGGCAACTAGAGAATTGAACATTATATTAATTGTTCAACCCTAATATTTGCATATTTAAGAAAAGTCACAGAATACAAAAAGGCTCCTTTTTTTCTGTACTTCCGTGCAAAATTGTCAAATTGAGCTATGATGCAAAGGTGTGAGTCTCTGAAATGGCAACCCTAGGGGTAAGAGAACAGACCAACTGGTAGCCAGAGGAACAGTAATGTAGGTAGGCCAAGAGTCAAGACAGTTGGTGGTTATAGTGGTTTTTGTAATCAAGAAGGTGGGTAGAATAATTTTTCAAAAAGACCACCTCAACTGGGGGCTGGTGATGAAACAACTGCTGTGGTGGTTTACATGCAAACCAATGAAAGAATAAGTAGTAGGTGGAGGATCCTTAAATTAAAAAAAAATTAGGCACCGCAAAAGTAATATTTTTCAGAATATTGTTTGTGCCATGCTCAGCAAAAGAGAGCCATTGGGAGCTTAGGGAGTTAAGTTCATGGCTTGAGTCTTGGCACAGATGAGAAGTATTTGGGTTCCTAGATCATGCGTTGACTTCTCTTTGGGGAACAATCTGTATTCTGCAGATAAATTGCACATGGTGACGGAGCATGTAAACTAAGAATAAGAGGGAGGACAAAGCAGAAAATTAAGAAGGTGATGGGTTAAAACAGATCAGGTTTTATTGGAGGGTTAAGAAGTGGTCTGTGGGAGGATGATTAGGGATAGGAGATCCATATGTTACAAACAGTAAAGAGAAATGTGCCAATAAAACTTCAGGAATTAGCATTTCTGAAAACAAAGAGAAAAAAATTCCAGGAGTCTAGCAAGCAAAATGGGAGAGCTTGAGGTCTTGGTACTAAAGGAACACACTGATATGCCTGATGTTGCTGAGATTTGGTCAGAATTTTCATATGAATGGGCTGTAATTCTTCCTGGTTTTAGGCTCTTTTGGAAAAACAGAGCAAATAGGAAAAAAAGTAGTATGTCTGTATGCTAGGAGTGATATGAAAGCGACTGTGAAAGAGGCAATAGGTGAGAGAAAAACATGTGAGGACGCTGAAACCTTGTGGGTGGAATCACAGAGGGAGATAAACAGTGAAAAAAAAAAATTTGGTGTGCAATTTATTAACTCCTCCAATATTATTGAAGGTTTGGTTGGTTGCCTGCATAGCCAGACGATGAGGGCTGCACAGAATAGTACAATAGTACAGTGGAGATTTGGGGATATTCTAACTACAGAGACATTGACTGGGGTCATGGCTCTGCTTCATCTGCAAAGGGGAGAAAATTCCTCAGCTTCTTGCAAGACAATTTTATGGGCCAGTTCGTGGAAAACCTAAGAATAGTTGATGGTTTTTGATAATTTCTAACAATTCTCACCTTGTTGGAAAAGTTGCTGTTTAGCAACCAGGCAACCCCCACATGTACTTATGCTGGCTAACAGATGTAAATCATTCAGCTGCAGCAATAAAAACTAAATTTCCAAGCACTAAAAAATTCTCGGAGGACACCGAGCGTGCTCAGGAAATCTCGAGTAACGAGTATATTCTCTCATCACTAGTAATGGGGAGTCGGTCACCGATAGACACTATCACAGCGATAAATCAAATTCCCCTTTGTTACCCTCGTAGTTGGAAACAAATTCTAAAATAACATTATTTAAATTTTTTCTATTCTTTGAGGTTAGGCTTGTGTTAGGGTGAGGGTTAGGGTTGTGTTAGGGTTGGGCTTAGGGTTGTGTTAGGGTTGGAATTAGAATTGGTTTTTTTTCAAAAGAAAAATAAAATTATGACAATATGATGGCTAGTGTTGAGCGCAAGTGCTCGCTACTCAAGTTTGCATTGGGTGCTCAAGTATGCAAGTATTGCAGATTCCCGCATGTTTTTATTTTGGTGCATAACAGCAGTAAAACATGTGGGGCAGGAACTCAAGCATGTCATTTGAGCACCCACGATATTTGGTGCATAAAAGAGCATCCAGCACACATTCTAGTAGCGAGCATTTACATTCAACACTATTGACGACATATTCAATATGACAATCTAATGTTATCAAATTCTGTGTCGTATCTGTGGGTTTAAAATTCCAACTATACCCCTGGATAAAATCACTGAGGCGTGTGGTTTCCAAAATGTGGTCACTTTCGGGGGGCTTCCACTGTTTAAGCACATCATGGGATCTTCAAACACGACATGGCATCCGCTCTCAATTCCAGTTAAATTTGCATTCAAAAGTCAAATGGTGCTCCTTCCCTTCCGAGCCCATATGTTTTCTCCCACATAAGGGGTATCGACATACTCAGGAGAAATTGCACAACATATTTTGTGGTCCATTTTCTCTTGTTACCCTTGTGAAAATAAAAGAGTTTGGGTCTAAATTAAATTTGTTGTGAAAAAAGTTAAATGTTCATTTTTTCCTTCCACGTTGCTTCAGTTCTCGTGAAGCAACTGAAGGGTTAATAAACTTCTGGAATGTGGTTTTGAGCACCTTGAGAGGTGCAGATTTTAAAAAGGTGTCACTTTTGGGTATTTTCTGTATAACAGCCGGACCAGCCTGCACCTGCCAATGCCTAACTTTCTACCAGCCAAACCCATCCATATTCGTGGCTCCTGTGCTCCTTTAGTGCCTGCTTACATCAGCTGTCCTTCCCGTTACACCCTTCCTGGCCATTCATGCCTCCTGTCCCATGGGGGTCAGCTGCCATCTACCCGAAGTCAGTCTTGGTGTAGCACCTGGTTACGTCTCCCTTGTCACTCCTATGATCGCAGTATCACCAGTCACCATGCAAAAATGATCAGACTAGGTGAGGCACCTAGTCACCCCCTCCAGGCTCTCCTTGGATCACAGAACAGTGGTGCTACCAAATAGTCCATTACAGCAGCTTTTAAAGTATGTTTTTCTATGAAACCAAACAAAGTTTCAGAATCAAACATAAAGGGCTGAAATCATACAGTCAGTGTCTGATACATGTTGCTTGTGGATTGAGCAGCATGTATCAGCTGTCAGGTTCCCTTTAAAAATTCTGTAACCTAGAACTGCACTGAACTATGCTGAATTTTCAGTGACCACTGGCAAGCAAGTACATGTGACATGTGGCTACCCACCCCCCCAATAGTGTAAATAAATAATGCATCAAACCATCTACTTTTGAGGGAGGGACCAGCTTCCCAATCCTGAGGGCAGTGAAAAGGGTCAAACAAACATTTTCTGCAACAACCTAGTCTTGTATGTTGAATTACATACCAATGAGGCTGAATGTGGATACTATTGGAATCATGTTAAATTATTTTTTATTGCATTTGCTATTTAGAATAGACAATCTACTGGAACTGAAGGCCTTGTTTTTTTGTATAATCAAAAGTAACTTTGGTAAAGAAATTTAACATTGAGGGTCATCCAAAGTATCTAAAGATGCAAGATACTAAAAAATACGTCATCATATATACAAGGCACTGCAGATTTTTTAAATTAAAATTTATAGGATGTCAGTCTCAGCAGCTGCAATTGCAATCAAGCATTTGCGATAACTGTCAATGAGTCTTTTACAATGCTCTGGAGGAATTCTGGTCCACTCATCTTTGCAGAATAGATGTAATTCAGCCACATTGGAGGATTTCCTAGCATGAACCTCCTTTTTATGGTCATGCCACAGCATCTCAGTCGGATTAAAGTCAGGACTTTGACTAGGCCTCTCCAAAGTCTTAATTTTGTTTTTATTAAGCTATTCAGATATGGACTTGGTGGTGTGTTTCTTTTGGATTATTGCCCTGGTGCATAACCCAAGTTTGCTTCACCTTGAGTTCACAAACAGATGATTGGGCATTCTTCTTCTGGATTTCAGAATTCATGGTTCCCTTTACCACAGCAAGTCTTCCAGGCCCTGAAGCAGCAAAACAGCCCCAGAATATCACACTACTGCCACATTTTTTACTGACTTTGTCTCGTCAGTCCACGGACTATTCTCTCCAAATTCTTGGCGATCATCAAGATATTTTCTGGCAAACCCAAGACGAGCATTTATGCTCTTATTGCTCAGTAGTGGTTTTCATCTTGGGACTGTGCCATGCAGGCCATTTTTGCCCAGTCTCTTTATTATGGTGGAGTCATGAACACGGACCTTAACTGAGGCATAGAGACCTGATGTTCTTTTGAGTGTTGTTGTGGGGTCTTTTGTGACCTCTTGGATGAGTTGTCACTGCCCTCTTGGGGTAATTTATGTCAAGCCACCATTTCATGCTTTTGCTCTTTGTGGATAATGGCTCTCACTGTTGTTCACTGGAGGCCCAAAGCTTTGGAAAATGACTTTGTAGCATTTTACAGACTCATAGATCTCAATTACTTTGTTTCTCATTTGTTCCAGAATTTCTTTGGATCATGGCATGATGTGTAGCTTTTGAAGATATTTTGGTCTACTTCACTTTGTCAGGCAGGTCCTATTTAAGTGATTTATTGATTAAGAACAGGTGTGGCAGTAATCAGGCCTTGGTGTGGCTATTGACTTTGAACTCAGCTTACCAAAGTGATTATAAACCATGGTTAATTTCTATATTAAATGGCGGGACAATCACTTTTTAACACAGGGCCTTGTAGGTTTGTATTTCTTTTTACCTTAATAACAAAGACCTTAATTTAACCCCTTAACGACCGCCGATACGCCTTTTAACGGCGGCCGCTAAGGGTACTTAATCCACAGCGCCGTTAATTAATGGCGCTGTGGAAAAAGTGAATAGCGCCCCCCAGAGTCTGATTTTCTCTGGGGTCTCGGTTGCTGAGGGTAGCCGAGACCCCAGAGAACATGATTCGGGGGGTTTTTACCGACCCCCAAGTTGCGATCGCCGGTAATTAACCGATTACCGGCGGTCGCAACAAAAAAAAAAAACGCGATTTGCCGTTTAATTTCTCTGTCCTCCGATGTGATCGCACATCGGAGGACAGAGAAATGTGGTCCCCGATGGCCCCCAATAGCCCCCCAATACTTACCTACCTCCCCCGGTGCTCCTCGTGTCTCCCCATGGGCGCCGCCATCTTTTTTCCGGGAAAAAATGGCGGGCGCACGCGCAGTGCGCCCGCCGCCCGGCACCCGGATGTTCTTTGGGGTCTCGGCTGCCGGGGGTAGCCGAGACCCCAAAGAACATGATCGGGGTCGGTTTGCACCGACCCCTGCTTTGCGATCGCCGGTAATTAACAGTTTACCGGCGACCGCAAAAAAAAAAAAAAAAAAAAAGCGATCAGTTATTTCTCTGTCCTCTGATGTGATCGCACATCAGAGGACAGAGAAATAGGGGGATTCGGGGACCCTATCATACTCACCCGGGGTCCCTGGGTCCTCTTCTGTCTTCTCCTGCCAGCCGGCTTTTTCATCATGGCGGGCGCATGCGCAGTGCGCCCGCCATCTGCTGCCATCTGCCGGCCGGCAGGAGAAGACAAGTTGGGGCTAAAATTAGGGTTAGGGTTAGGGTTAGGGTTAGGGTTAGAGTTAGGGTTAGGGTTAGAGTTAGGGTTAGGGTTAGGGTTAGGGTTAGGGTTAGGGTTAGGGTTAGAGTTAGGGTTAGAGTTAGGGTTAGAGTTAGGGTTAGGGTTGGGGCTAAATTTAGGGTTAGGGTTAGGGCTAGGGTTAGGGTTAGGCTACTTTCACACTAGCGTTTTTGGCTTCCGTCGCAATGCGTCGTTGGAGAAAAAACGCATCCTGCAAAAGTGCTTGCAGGATGCGTTTTTTCTCCATTGGCTTGCATTAGCGACGCATTGCGACGGATTGCCACATGTTGCATCCGTCGTGCGACGGATGCGTCGTGCTTCGGCGGACCGTCGACACAAAAAAAACTACATGTAACTTTTTTGTGCGACGTGTCCGCCATTTCCGACCGCGCATGCGTGGCCGGAACTCCGCCCCCGCCTCCCCGCACCTCACAATGGAGCAGCGGATGCGTTGAAAAAACAGCATCCGCTGCACCCATTGTGCGGCGCTTACAACGCTAGCGTCGTTACGTCGGCCCGACACACTGCGATGGGCCGAGTACGACGCTAGTGTGAAAGTAGCCTTAGGCTTCTTTCACACTTGCGTCGGTACGGGGCGGTCGCAATGCGTCGGCCCGATGTACCGACGCACGTTGTGAAAATTGTGCACAACGTGGGCAGCGGATGCAGTTTTTCAACGCATCCGCTGCCCAGTCTATGTCCTGGGGAGGAGGGGGCAGAGTTACGGCCACGCATCCGCGGAAATGGTGGACGCGACGTACAAAAAAAAGGTTACATTGAACTTTTTTTGTGACGACGGGGGCTAAAGTTATGGTTAGGGTTGGGGCTAAAGTTAGGGTTGGGGCTAAAGTTAGGGTTAGAGTTGGGATTAGGGTTAGGGTTTGGATTAGGGTTGGGATTAGTGTTACGTTTGGGATTAGGGTTGGGATTAGGGTTAGGGTTGGGATTAGGGTTAGGGGTGTGTTGGATTTAGGGTTTTGATTAGGGTTATGGTTAGGGTTGAGATTAGGGCTGTTTTGGGGTTAGGGTTGTGATTATCGTTAGGGTTGTGATTAGGATTATGGATCGGGTTGAGATTAGGGTTAGGGCTGTGTTGGGGTTAGGGTTGGAGTTAGAATTGGGGGGTTTCCACTGTTTAGGTACATCAGGGGGTCTCCAAACACGACAGCCAATTTTGCGCTAAAAAAGTCAAATGGTACTCCCTCCCTTCTAAGCTCTGCCGTGCGCCCAAACAGTGGTTTACCCCCACATATGGGGCATCAGCGTACTCGGGATAAATTGGACAACAACTTCTGGGGTCCAATTTCTCCTGTTACCCTTGTGAAAATAAAAACTTGGGGGCTAAAAATCTTTTTTGTTGGAAAAAAATATATTTTTTTATTTTCACTACTCTGCATTATAAATTTCTGTGAAGCACTTGAGCTTTCAAAGTTCTCACCACATATCTAGATAAGTTCCTTAGGGGGTCTAGTTTCCAAAATTTGGTCACTTGTGGGGGTTTCTACTGTTTAGGTACATTAGGGGTCTGCAAACGCAACATAACGCCCGCAGACAATTCTATCAAAGTCTGCATTCCAAAATGGCGCTCCTTCCCTTCCGAGCTCTGCCGTGCGCCCAAACAGTGGTTTACCCCCACATATGGGGTACCAGCATACTCAGGACAAATTGGACAACAACTTTTGGGGTCCAATTTCTCTTGTTACCCTTGTGAAAATAAAAACTTGGGGGCTAAAAATCTTTTTTGTTGGAAAAAAATATATTTTTTTATTTTCACTACTCTGCATTATAAATTTCTGTGAAGCACTTGAGCTTTCAAAGTTCTCACCACATATCTAGATAAGTTCCTTAGGGGGTCTAGTTTCCAAAATTTGGTCACTTGTGGGGGTTTCTACTGTTTAGGTACATTAGGGGTCTGCAAACGCAACATAACGCCCGCAGACAATTCTATCAAAGTCTGCATTCTAAAATGGCGCTCCTTCCCTTCCGAGCTCTGCCGTGCGCCCAAACAGTGGTTTACCCCCACATATGGGGTACCAGCATACTCAGGACAAATTGGACAACAACTTTTGGGGTCCAATTTCTCTTGTTACCCTTGTGAAAATAAAAATTTGGGGGCTAAAAAAATATTTTTTGTGGGAAAAAAAATATTTTTTATTTTCACTACTCTGCATTATAAACTTCTGTGAAGCACTTGGGCATTCAAAGTTCTCACCACATATCTAGATAAGTTCCTTGGGGGGTCTATTTTCCAAAATGGGGTCACTTGTTGGGGGTTTCTACTGTTTAGGTACATTAGGGGTCTGCAAAGGCAACATAACGCCCGCAGACAATTCTATCAAAGTCTGCATTCCAAAATGGCACTCCTTCCCTTCCGAGCTCTGCCGTGCGCCCAAACAGTGGTTTACCCCCACATATGGGGTACCAGCATACTCAGGACAAATTGGACAACAACTTTTGGGGTCCAATTTCTCTTGTTACCCTTGTGAAAATAAAAACTTGGGGGCTAAAAAATCTTTATTGTTAAAAAATATATATTTTTTATTTTCACGACTCTGCATTATAAACTTCTGTGATGCACTTGGGCATTCAAAGTTCTCACTACACATCTAGATAAGTTCCATGGGGGGTCTAGTTTCCAAAATGGGGACAATTTTGGGGGGTTTCTGCTGTTTAGGCACATCAGGGGCTCTCCAAACGCGACATGGCGTCCGATCTCAATTCCAGTCAATTTTGCATTGAAAAGTCAAATGGCGCTCCTTTGCTTCCGAGCTCAGCCATGCGCCCAAACAGTGGTTTACTCCCACATATAGGGTGTCGGCGTACTCAAGACAAATTGTACAACAGCTTCTGGGGTCCATTTTCTCCTGTTACCCTTGGTAAAATAAAAATTTGGAGGCAAAAAGATCATTTTTGTAGAAAAAATGCAATTTTTTTATTTTCACGGCTCTACGTTATAAACTTCTGTGAAGCACCTTGGGGTTTAAAGTGCTCACCACACATCTAGATAAGTTCCTTAAGGGGTCTAGTTTCCAAAATGGTGTCATATGTGGGGGGTCTCTACTGTTTAGGCACATCAGCGGCTCTCCAAACGTGACATGGCGTCCGATCTCAATTCCAGCCAATTCTACATTGAAAAAGTAAAACGACACTCCTTCCCTTCCAAGCTCTGCGGTGCGCCCAAACAGTGGTTTACCCCCATATATGGGGTATCGACGTACTCAGGAGAAATTGCACAACAACTTTTGTGGTCTAATTTCTCCTGTTACCCTTGTGAAAATAAAAATTTGGGGGCAAAAAGATCATTTTTGTAGAAAAAATGTGATTTTTTATTTTCACGGCTCTACGTTATAAACTTCTGTGAAGCACTTGGGGGTTCAAAGTGCTCACCACACATCTAGATAAGTTCCTTAAGGGGTCTAGTTTCCAAAATGGTATCACTTGTGGGGGGTTTCCACTGTTTAGGCACATCAGGGACTCTCCAAACGCGACATGGCATCCGATCTCAATTCCAGCCAATTCTGCATTGAAAAAGTCAAACGGTGCTCCTTCAATTCCAAGCTCTGCGGTGCGCCCAAACAGTGGTTTACCTCCACATATGGGGTATCGACGTACTCAGAAGAAATTGCACAACAACTTTTGTGGTCTAATTTCTCCTGTTACCCTTGTGAAAATAAGAATTTGTGGGCGAAAAAATCATTTTTGTGAAAACAAATGCGATTTTTTATTTTCACGGCTCTACGTTATAAACTTCTGTGAAGCACTTGGGGGTTCAAAGTGCTCACCACACATCTAGATAAGTTCCTTGGGGGGTCTAGTTTCCAAAATGGTGTCACTTGTGGGGGGTTTCCACTGTTTAGGCACATTAGGGGCTCTCCAAACGCGACATGGCGTCCGATCTCAATTCCAGCCAATTCTGCATTGAAACAGTCAAACGGTGCTCCTTCACTTCCAAGCTCTGCGGTGCGCCCAAACAGTGGTTTACCTCCACATATGGGGTATCGGTGTACTCAGGAAAAATTGCACAACAAAATTTGTGGTTAAATTTCTGTTTTTACACTTGTGAAAATTAAAAAAAATGGTTCTGAAGTAAAATGTTTGCAAAAAAAAGTAAAATGTTCATTTTTTTCTTCCACATTGTTTTAGTTCCTGTGAAGTACGTAAAGGGTTAATAAACTTCTTGAATGTGGTTTTGAGCAGCTTGAGGGGTGCAGTTTTTAGAATGGTGTCACACTTGGTTATTTTCTATCATATAGACTCCTCAAAATCACTTCAAAGGTGATGTGGTCCCTAAAAAAAACATGGTGTAAAAATGAGAAATTGCTGGTCAACTTTTAACCCTTATAACTCCCTAACAAAAAAAAAAATTGTTTCCAAAATTGTGCTGATGTAAAGTAGAAATGTGAGAAATGTTATTTATTAACTATTTTTTGTGACATATCTCTCTGATTTAAGGGCATAAAAATACAAAGTTTGAAAATTGCAAAATTTTAAAAATTTTCGCCATATTTCCATTTTTTTCATAAATAATCGCAAGTAATATCGAAGAAATGTTACCACTAACTTGAAGTACAACATGTCACGAAAAAACAATCTCAGAATCAGCGGGATCCGATAAAGCGTTCCAGAGTTATAACCTCATAAAGTGACACTGGTCAGAATTGTAAAAATTGGCTCGGTCATTAAGTACCAAATTGGCTCTGTCACTAAGGGGTTAAAAACTGCTTTTTGTGTTTATTTGTGTTGTTTTTGTATAATATTTACATTTGTTTGGTGATCTAAAACGTTTAAGTGTGACAACCATACAACAAATAGGAAATCAGGAAAGGGGCAAATGCCTTTTCACACAACTATATATATATATCTAATGTATATATACTGTGAGATTGCAGCCGGACAGGTCCGCTACGGGAGATATGTGTCACCAAGGTGGTTTGCATCAGTGAGGTAAAGCCTAGAGAAGCGGACTCCTGCACTTTAGTGCTGATAGTTTTTTTTTTAAATAGGGCAGTATGGGTATGGGTTCTTGAAAGAAGTCAGAAGAGATTGGTGGGACTGGCTGCTTCCTTATCTTCTTACCTTTCTTATCTCCACCCAGTGAGCTGAATGGCCTATTTAAGGCAGCTCAGCCACTTTAAGCCCCCGTCTCACTAAGCGAGATCGCTAGCGAGATCGCTGCTGAGTCACAAGTTTTGTGACGCAACAGCGACCTCAGTAGCGATCTCGCTATGTGTGACACGTAGCAGCGACCAGGCCCCTGCTGTGAGATCGCTGGTCGTGTCGGAATGGCCTGGACCTTTTTTTGATCATTGAGGTCCCGCTGGGTAGCATACATCTTTTATTATTACAGTCATGAAGCACCAATATACTTTGTATAAATGAGTGGTAAATACCAACTCTCTCTAGGCACTCCTCAGGTGCCCTTCTGGGACTACTCCAAACCAATAAATAAACAAGAACACGGAGGAAAGAAGTCCACTTAAACATATTTAGAAAACAATATTCAAAAGGTTTATTAAGTAATGACAATCATATACAAATACAAATATGTAAGATACAAAACATGGGTGTATTGTCAATACAGCCATATAGCAGAAGACACATAAAGGAGAAAATGCGGCAATGACCAAGTCAGAGGGGAAGCACACAAATAAACCTTTCGGGTGGCAGCATCAATTCGAAGTATAGAGAAAACGTATGACCAAATGCAGTCACTATGTCCAACTCACGTGGCTAAATTACCCAAAATACATGATCACATATTCATATATACATATAGTCGCTGCTTACCCATTGTGAATCAGGTATGGCCTCCCCACCTCACTCGGTCCCCCCGGACGCGCGTTTCGCGTAGCTTTTTCAACAGGGTTCTCCTTTATGTGTCTTCTGCTATATGGCTGTATTGACAATACACCCATGTTTTGTATCTTACATATTTGTATTTGTATATGAGTGTCATTACTTAATAAACCTTTTGAATATTGTTTTCTAAATATGTTTAAGTGGACTTTTTTCCTCCGTGTTCTTGTTTATTTATTGGGTAGCACACATCGCTGTGTTTGACACCTTACCAACGACCTCGTTGACGACTCAGACACTGAATCGTCATAATAGCTCCCATGTGACATCGTTGTACAGGTCGCTACAGGTCGCTGGTGAGATGTCAAACAGTGAGATCGCAGCAGCGATTGTTGGGAAGATCTCACTGTTTGACATCTCACCAGCGACCACATAGCGACGCAGCAACGATCCCTGACAGGTCGTATCGTTGTCGGGATCGCTTTAGCGTCTGTTGTGAATTTGTTCTTGGGCTCTGTTGTGAATTTGTTCTTGGGCTCCCTCTGGTGGCCTTTAGCTTTATGGCTGGTCTTGGCTGGGTTCAGCTGTTTCATTTTTGCTGCTAAGCGGGGCCTATTTAGGCCAGCTGGACCTTTACTTGTTGCCTGCTGTCGGTGTATTCAGTCCTGATTCATTGCTTTCCTGAATATTCCTTGTGACCAGTCTTCTGCTAGGAGAAGCTAAGTTTGCTTGTTTATTTGCTCATGATTTCCTTGAAAACATTTCTCAGTATATTATAAGTTTAGTCCAGCTTGCTTTAATGTGATTTTTTGCTCGCTGGTTAGTTCTGGGGTGCTGAGGTGCTCCCCCCACATCGTTAGTTGGTGTGGGGGTTCTTGCACCCTCAGCGTGGATATTTTTGGATAGGGTTTTTTACTGACCGCATAGACTCTTTGCTGTCCTCTGTCTATCTAGTGATTAGCGGGCCTCCTTTGCTGAATCTGTTTTCATTACTGCGTTTGTGCCTTCTCCTTTACTCACCGTTATTATTTGTAGGGGGCTGTTCTATACTTTGGGATTATTTCTCTGAGGCAAGTGAGGCTTTGTTTCCCTTTAGGGGTAGTTAGTTTCTCAGGCTGTGAAGAGACGTCTAGGATTTCTAGGTACGTTCCACGGCTGCTTATAGTGTGTGCGGTTAGGATCAGCATTGCGGTCAGTCTAGTTACCACATCCCCAGAGCTCGTTCTATGTTCCTACTTAGCTGGTCAGATTTGTGATCCTAAGCCACAAGGATCATAACAAGCGTCGCTAAGTGTGACGGGGCCTTTAGTCTTGGTCTGTGTTGACAGGTGGAAAGACCTGCTGTGCTAGCCAGTCCCGATCAGAGTCAGATTAAGCATTGTGTTATCTGAACGAATGAGCCATTTTGCTGTATGGACTATTTTTGCTTCAGCTTCTTGCCAGAAGGCTGTACATTTGTGTATAGTGTAAACTTAGGACATTTAATAAATCATTGAACAAATGTACCTTGAGCCTGTGTGATACACTACCATATGCCAAAGAGCTGATTTTCTACTATATATATATATATATATATATATATATATTATATCCATTGCTATTAAGTGTACAAAAAGGAAGCAAGGGCAGCACATAATAAAAAAAAAATGCTCCCCCAGCAGCCAGGCAGCACCCTCACTACCTGGTTGGGTGCATATATTACATATAGTTCATAAACCAGTTATTCATCAACAGACCCTGGTGCAAGCTCTGAGTACTTCAAAATACTACCTGTTCACACATTCCCTAATAGACCAGTGTGTTATTTGATTCATTCGCAAGCAAAAAGTCAGTGATTTAAATCGAGGAGTGGTCATGAAGATTACCCAAGAAAAGAGAAAACGTGTCATCCAGCTCATCGATAGCGATCTCTCGGCCAAGAAAATTGTCAAACTGCATGATGTGAGTGCCATGTCAATTGGGAGAATATGAAATAATGTCTGTCCATCCATTCAAAAGCCAAAAGGTGGATATTCAGGCAAAATAACGAATAGGTTCATCACAAGGTCTATCAGTTCTGGTGTGACAAATAAGGTAGTGAGGTGTCTCATATGCTTTGAAATAGTGAGATAAAAGGCATCCATGCAAGCACCATGTGATGCACTTTACAGATGTCTGGAATGATGGCTTGAAAAAAAAGGTGAAGAAGCCTTGACTTCAATATTGTCATAACAAGTGTTGGCACGAGTTTGAGAAAAAGTATGAAAACTGCACAGTAGAAGATTGGAATTGGATGATTTGGAACGATGAGACAAAAGTCAATAGAGTCTGGAATAAACAAAAGAAAATGGGGCTAAAGGATTGAGAAATTGAAGAAACTGTCAAGTTCAGTGGAGGAAGCCTGATGATATGGGTTTTTTTCACAGCCAAAGGCATTGGATACTTGACCAGGATCAATGGTGGTCTCAGTGCTGAGCTGTATGTGAGTATCCAACAAGACGAGTTACTTCATACACTCGAGAACTATGGGTATGAACAGGACGACATAGTGTTCCAGCAAGATAACGACCTGAAGCATATGTTGTGACTGGCAAAGAAATGGTACATTGACAATGAAGTAGAGGTGCTGGATTGGCCCCCACAGTCCCCACTCCTCAACCCAATAAAACACTTGTGGGTAAAGTTGAATACAAAGCTACATACATACCTAAATAAGTCAACCATTATGCACCAACCTTGAGAACGTGTAGAAGAGACCTCGGATCAGATTTTTGGTTGAGAGTTAAGACATGTTTGAATCTGATTGAGAGCAGCCCAGAATGATACAGACAGTGTTGAAAGCCAAAGGTGGATTTACAAAATAAGAAAAATTTAAATTTAGATTTTTAGTAGCAAAACAGTAACAATGCAATGACATGACAAGAATCTGCATTACTAATCATATGCTAAATAGTTGCAAGTCAAGTTTATGTATGAGATAGCCAAGACATTGTTACCCTCATCAGTGTATACTCGTAGTAAACAAAAACCTAACTGACAAACATGCGTGTTTAGACCCCCTAAAAAAAATATATAAAATTTTTAAAAGCAGCATCTAGAATCCCACTCCAGTGATTTTCACGTATGGATAAATAAACTGTAAAGTTTCTCCTAAGCATTACAGTGTTAATCATGGACAGCAGCACAGGACTGCACACAGATAGCATCCATCTTCTGTCCATGATTTTCATGTACTCATAGACTTGTATTAGTATTTTTCATCCGTGATGCCCGTAAAAAATCAAGATGTCTCCGTAAGTGTTGCACGGACACACGGTCCGCCAAAAACTATGGATATGTGAACACAGCCTCATAGATCATAATGGGTACATGAAAATCATGGATACGTGAAAAACAAACTTCTGAACGAGGCCTAATAGCGAAAAAAAAAACACATTCACAATGAGATATATCAGTGTACAAAGTCCCAGATGACATAAGAGCTACTGCAAGGCCAGGATTATAAGCAACAACCTGGCATGTCAGCACTTCTGTTTGCTTTATTTGAGGTTTGCTTATACCCCTGCTCCCAGAGCAGCCTCTGATGCTTTGTGTACTGATTTATTAATGTGTGAATGTGCTTTTCTTTCTAAAATGATACACGGGGTTTCCTGATTCAATATATGCAATGTTTTTATTTACAGCATTATATTTTTGTTAGTTGTTTGTTATTGGCGTTTACTGATAATATACAGAAATATTACTATCTGTCATTGCTCCGGTAATTTTACCCTATACACTAAATTAATTAGAATCTTGATTCCTGTAAGCGCGGTGTGCCTTAGACCTTGCTCACATTCATGTTGTTCAAAAGACATAAATGGACTCCAGCTCCACGACCACAGTAAATAATGTATTCTCAGTGCGAATGAGTACACAGACATCAGCGCAATTAAAATATCATGATAGACAAATGAAAATTCCATCTACGCATTTCAGGTAAATATACCATTAGTCATCATGGCATGTGCACACAAGTCAGATTTTTTATATGGCCTGAATTTCCGGCTAATTAATAACTTGATTAGATCTCCTGTTGCTGCACTTGTTCTGACACCATAGAAGAAATCTAGAACCGGAACATACAAACATTACAGATAATGAGATATTCCAGTGTACAGGAATTAGTAGCTCTATTTCAAAATGAATAATAGCGAGTACGCTATGCATGTTACAAACAATCACTTTTCCTCTGCAAAAAAAAATTCTCCTCTATTGCTAGACTGTATTTCTCGATGGCATACACCTTCATTGATGGCGTATTTCCCTGGTGTTGATTAATGAAGTGTTTTGAAGCTTGTGATATCCTTTTATTTGTACTACTGTAATTATTAATGCCATAGACATGTTTTCTGACCCGCATCATTTCCCGCATGGTGCAGCCTACAGACTTTACAACGCACAGATTTCCATTTAAAAAAGTACAGTAACTATTCCCCACTTTTGCGGGAGTACATTGAAAAGGTTGTTTCCTTTTTGATGAGAAACATTTTTTTCAGCTTCAATAATAAATATTATTACAGACAACTGGTATTTCTATGGGGGCTAAGGGTATGTGCACACGTTCAGGAATTTTTGCGTTTTTTGCACATTTTTTCACGATAAAAATGCTATAAAATGCATAAAAAATGCTTAGATATGCATCCTATCATTTAGAAGGCATGCCGCAATTTTTGTGCAAATGATGCGTTTTTTGCAGATTTTTTGTGGATTTCCAATTGTTTTGGAGTGTCAGGGAAAAAACGCAAAAAATCCACATAAAATCCGCAAAGAAAACGCATCAAATCCGCGCAAAAAACGCTAAAAAAAACACGAAAAAAATGCATGCAGAATTCCTGCGGAAAACCTCAGGTTTATGTCAGGAAAATTCTGCATGCATTCCGGACGTGTGCACATACCCTTAATCTTCCCTTATTTTAGCAAACTTGGTTATGAGTTGGTAGGAGGAGTTTTAAATATTTAATTGGGATAATCCATGTATTAACCCATTAACCCCCAAGCCTGTTTTCACCTTCATGACCAGGTCAAATTTTACAATTCTGACCAGTGTCACTTTATGTGATAATAACTCTGGAACACTTCAACAGATTCCACTAATTCTCAGATTGTTTTTTTTGTTACATATTGTACTTCCTAATAGTGGTAACATTTCTTCAATATGACTTGTGTTCATTTGTGAAAAAAATGGAAAATTTGGCACAATTTTTGAACATCTTGCAATTTTCAAACTTTTAAATTTAAACCCTTAAATCAGAGAGTTAAGTCACACAAAATAGTTAATAAATAACATTTCCCACATGTCTACATCAGCTCAATTTTTGAAACATAACTTTTGTTTTGTTAGGAAGTTATGAGGCTAACAGTTGACCAGCGATTTCTAATTTAAAATTTACAAAACTATTTTTTTTGGAACCACATCCCATTTGAAGTGACATTGAGGGGCCTACATGACAGAAAATACCAAAAAGTAACACCATTCTAAAACCTTCACCCTTCAAGTTGTTCAAAACCACATTTAAGTTTATTAACCCTTCAGGTGCTTCACAGGAATTAATGGAATGTGGAAGGAAAAAATGAACATTTAATTTTTTTTCAGCAAAAAATGTCATTTTGGCCTAATTTTTTTATTTTTGCAAAGGTAATAGGAAAAAAATGATCCCAAATTAGTTGTGCTATTTCTCCTGAGTATGCCATTACCCCATATGTGGAGGAAAACCACTGGGCACACGGCAGCGTTCTTAAGGGAAGGAGCGCCATTTCACTTTTTGAATGTAAAATTTGCTGTAATAATGAGAGGATGCCATGTCGTATTTGGTGAGCCCCTGATGTGCCTAAACAGTGGAAACTGCTATTAAATGACACCATTTAGGAAACTATACCCCTCAGGGAACCTATCTAGATGCGTGGCGATCACCTTGAATCCCAAACACCCCTTCACAAAAGTTAATAATATTGGCCTGTGAAAATAAAAGAAATCACATTATTCACACAAAAATGTTTTTTAGCCCCAAATTTGCATTTTCACAAGGGTAACAGGAGAAATTCCACTGTACAATTCATCGTGCAACTTCTCCTGAGTGCGCCGATAACCCATGTGTGGGTAAACCTACTGTTTAGATGCACGGCAGGGCTCAGAATGGAAAGAGCGCCATTTGACTTTTTAAATGTAAAATTTGCTTGAATAATTAGCGGACGCCATGTCATATTTGGAGAGCCCCTGATGTGCCTAAACAGTAGACACCCCCCACAAGTGACACCATTTTGGAAACTAGACCCCTCAGGAAACTTATCTTCATGTGTGGTGAATACAGTAGAATTCTTGTATATTAAATTAACAGGAAAAAGGCAGGGGAAACAATAAACAAAAATAAAATTTGTTTCTAAAAAATCTTCCGTTACTTGAGACAGATGAAAAGTAAGACTTTGAAAAAAGTGCATAGGGTGGTATGTAAAAAAGGCACCTTACTTAGGCAATAATTTATTAAATAAAGGACTAAAAAAAGTCTAAAGTAAAAAAAGATTTGCTCTTGTAAAAAGTTTCTTTTAAATGCGGAATGAAAGCTTGCAACATGCGCACATACATTATAAAATGCAGAACCATTTTCAATCATGTAGTCTATATAATTCAATGCACTGAATGCATTGTAAAGTATGTAAGCTGCACCATGCGGGAAATGATGCGGGTCAGAAAACATGTCTATGGCATTAATAATTACAGTAGTACAAATAAAAGGATTTCGCAAGCTTCAAAACACTTTATTGATTACCACCAGGGAAATACCGCATCAATGACGGTGTAGTCCATTAAGCAAATGCAGTCTAGCAATAGAGGAGGTGATGAGAAAGAAATAAAAAAAAATAGGGAAGCTTGGTGGATTTTTCGAACTAAACACCAGACTCCCACATGGTTTAAATCTTAGGAAAACATTATGCTACACTATTTATGTCAATAAAAAAAAAATCAATAAAAAATGTAAAAAAAGGAAAAAAAATCCAATAATTTTTTTCCTACAATTTTTTTTTTTTTGCTGAGGAAAAGTGATTGTTTGTAACATGCATAGCTTACTCGCTATTATTCAAGTTGAAATAGAGCCACTAATTCCTTTACACTGGAATATCTCATTATATGTAATGTTTGTATGTTTAAGTTCTGGGATCCAAGAAGTATAATTTCTACTTGTGGAGAGTGACATGTTAAGCATGTCGAGATGAGGAGACTTAAAGCCGCAATGCTTCTCTGGGAAACATGCAAATTGTCTCTTCAGAGAGGAAGAGAACTAGAACTCTAGTGCCACCTATTGGAAGCAGAAATCCTAACAGTCAATGTAAACTCTTTAACCCCTTAAGCCCCAAGGGTGGTTTACACGTTAATGACCGGGCCAATTTTTACAATTCTTTCTGACCACTGTCCCTTTATGAGGTTATAACTCTGGAACGCTTCAACGGATCCCAGTGATTCTGACATTGTTTTCTCTTGACATATTGGGCTTCATGATAGTGGTAAAATTTATTTGATATTACCTGCGTTTATTTGTGGATAAAATGGAAATTTGGTGAAAATTTAGAAAATTTCGCAATTTTCCAACTTTGAATTTTTATGCCCTTAAATTACAGAGATACAGTACAGACCAAAAGTTTGGACACACCTTCTCATTTAAAGATTTTTCTGTATTTTCATGACTATGCAAAAGGTGGCTACTTTGAAGAACCTAGAATATAAGACATAATTTCAGTTGTTCCACACTTTTTAGTTAAGTATATAATTCCACATGTGTTAATTCATAGTTTTGATGCCTCCAGTGTGAATGTACAATTTTCATAGTCAAGAAAATACAGAAAAATCTTTAAATGAGAAGGTGTGTCCAAACTTTTTGTCTGTACTGTATGTCACACAAAATACTTAATATGTAACATTTCCCACATGTCTACTTTACATCAGCAGAATTATGGAACCAACATTTTTTTTGTTAGGGAGTTATAAGGGTTACCAGCAATTTCTCATTTTTACAACACCATTTTTTTAGGGACCACATCACATTTGAAGTCATTTTGAGGGGTCTATCAGATAGAAAATAGCCAAGTGTGACACCATTATAAAAACAGCACCCCTCAAGGTGCTCAAAACCACATTCAAGAAGTTTATTAACCCTTCAGGTGTTTCACAGGAATTTTTGGAATGTTTAAAAATAAATGAACATTTAACTTTTTTTCACAAAAAATTTACTTCAGCTCCAATTTGTTTCATTTTATCAAGGGTAACAGCAGAAAATGGACCACAATAGTTGTTGTACAATTTGTCCTGAGTACGCCAATACTCCATGTGTGGGGGTAAACCACTGGTTGGGCACATGGCAGAGCTCGGAAGGGAAGGAGCGCCATTTGACTTTTCAATGCAAAATTGACTGGAATTGAGATGGGACACCATGTTGCGTTTGGAGAGCCCCTGATGTGCCTAAACATTGAACCCCCTACAAGTGACACCATTTTGGAAAGTAGACCCCCTAAGAAACTTATCTAGATGTGTGGTGAGTAGTGTTGAGTAGTGTTGAGCAATACCGTCCGATACTTGAAAGTATCGGTATCGGAAAGTATCGGCCGATACTGGCAAAGTATCGGATCTAATCCGATACCGATACCCGATACCAATACAAGTCAATGGGACTCATGTATCGGACGGTATTCCTGATGGTTCCCAGGGTCTGAAGGAGAGGAAACTCTCCTTCAGGCCCTGGGAACCATATTAATGTGTAAAATAAAGAATTAAAATAAAAAATATTGCTATACTCACCTCTCAGACGCAGCCTGGACCTCACCGAGGGAACCGGCAGCGTTCTTTGCTTAAAATGCGCGTTTTTCCTTCCTTCCGTGACGTCACGGCTTCTGATTGGTCGCGTGCCGCCCATGTGGCCGCGACGCGACCAATCACAGCAAGCCGTGACGTAATTTTCAGGTCCTTCTAGGCATTCAGTATTTTAAAATTACGTTCCGGCTTTGTGATTGGTCGCGTCGTGGTCACATGGGCGACGCGACCAATCACAAGCCGTGACGTCACGGGAGGCAGGAGATGCGCGCATTTTTAAAATTACGTCACGGCTTGTGATTGGTTGCGTGCCGCCCATGTGACCGCGACGCGACCAATCACAGCAAGCCATGACGTAATTTCAGGTCCTGATGCCTATTTCTGCATTCAGGACCTGAAATTACGTCACGGCTTGCTGTGATTGGTCGCGTCGCGGTCACATGGGCGGCACGCAACCAATCACAAGCCGCGACGTAATTTTAAAAATGCGCGCGTTTCCTGCCTCCCGTGACGTCACGGCTTGTGATTGGTCGCGTCGCCCATGTGACCGCGACGCGACCAATCACAAAGCCGGAACGTAATTTTAAAATACTGAATGCCTAGAAGGACCTGAAAATTACGTCACGGCTTGCTGTGATTGGTCGCGTCGCGGCCACATGGGCGGCACGCGACCAATCAGAAGCCGTGACGTCACAGAAGGAAGGAAAAGCTTGCATTTTAAGCAAAGAACGCTGCCGGTTCCCTCAGTGAGGTCCAGGCTGCGTCGGAGAGGTGAGTATAGCAATATTTTTTATTTTAATTCTTTATTTTACACATTAATGTTGTATTTTACACATTAATGTTGTTTCGATACCGATACCCGATACCACAAAAGTATCGGATCTCGGTATCGGAATTCCGATACAGCAAATATCGGCCGATACCCGATACTTGCGGTATCGGAATGCTCAACACTAGTGTTGAGCATTCCGATACTGCAAATATCGGGTATCGGCCGATATTCGCTGTATCGGAATTGTGATACCGAGTTCCGATATTTTTGGGATATCGGACATCAGAATCGGGATCCATATTCATGTAAAAAATAAAGAATAAAAATAAAAAATATGGATATACTCACTCACCGATGGCCCCTGGCTCTCAGCGGTGCAACCGGCAGCCTCCGTTCCTAAGAATGCAGTGAGTGTAGGACCTGCGATGACGTCGCAGTCTTGTGATTGGTCGCATGACCGCTCATGTGACCGCTCATGTGACCGTGACGTCATCGAAGGTCCTTCACTCACTGCATTTTTAGGCTGCCGGTTGCACCGCTGAGAGCCAGGGGCTGTCCGAGGGTGAGTATATCCATATTGTTTATTTTTATTCTTTATTTTTTACATGAATATGGATCCCAGGGCCTGAAGGAGAGTTTCCTCTCCTTCAGACCCTGGGAACCATCCAGGATCGCTCACTATTACGTTCCGATATTTGTGTCCCATTGACTTGTATTGGTATCGGGTATCAGTATCGGCGATATCTGATATTTTTGGGATATCGTCTGATCCAATCCGATACCGATACTTTCAAATATCGGAAGGTATCGCTCAGCACTAGTGGTGAGCACTTTGACCCCCAAGTGCTTCACAGAAGTTTATAATGCAGAGCCATAAAAATAAAACATCAAATTTTTTCACAAAAATGATCATTTTGCCCCAATTTTTTATTTTTCCAAGGGTAAGAGAAGAAATTATACCTCAAATTTTGTTGTGCAATTTGTCCAGAGTACGCTGATACCCCATATGTGGGGGTAAACCACTGTTTGGGCGCATGGCAGAGCTCGGAAGGGAAGGAGTGCCATTTGACTTTTCAATGTAAAATTGACTGGAATTGAGATGGGATGCCATGTTGCTTTTGGAGAGGCACTGATGTGCCTAAACATTAAAACCCACCACAAGTGACACAATTTTGGAAAGTAGACCCCCTAAGGAACTTATCTAGATGTGTGGTGAGCACTTTGACCCACCAAGTGCTTCACAGAAGTTTATAATGTAGAGCCGTAAAAATAAAAAATAATATTTTTTCCCAAAAATAAATTTTTGCCCCCAATTTTTTATTTTCCCAAGGGTACCAGAAGAAATTGTACACCAAAAGTTGTTGTGCAATTTGTCCTGAGTACGCTGATACCCCATATGTGGGGGTAAACCACTGTTTGGGCGCATGGCAGAGCTCGGAAGGGAAGGAATGCAGTTTGACTTTTCAATGCAAAATTGACTGGAATTAAGATGGGACACCATGTTGCGTTTGGAGAGCCCCTGATGTGCCTAAACATTGAAACTCCCCCATAAGTGACACCATTTTGGAAAGTAGACCCCCTAAGGAACTTATCTAGATATTTTGTGAGAGCTTTGAACCCCCAAGTGTTTCATTACAGTTTATAATGCAGAGCCGTGAAAATAAAAATTATTTTTTCTTCCATATAAATTGTTTTTTAGCCCCCAGTTTTGTATTTTTCAAAGGGTAACAGGAGAAATTGGACCCCAAATGTTGTTGTCCAATGTGTCCAGAGTACGCTGATACCCCATATGTGGGGGAACCACCGTTTGGGTGCATGGCAGAGCTCGAAAGGGAAGGAGCGCCATTTGGAATGTAGACTTAGATGGATTGGTCTGCAGGCGTCATGTTGCATTTGCAGAGCCCCTGATGTACCTAAACAGTAAAAAAAACACAATTGACCCCTATATTGGAAACTAGACCCCGCAAGGAACTTATCTAGATGTGTTGTGAGAACTTTGAACCCCAAGTGTTTCACTAAAGTTTATAACGCACAGCCGGGAAAATTTAAAAAAATTTTTTACCACAAAAATTATTTTTTTAGCCCCCAGTTTTGTATTTTCCCAAGGGTAACAGAAGAAATTGGACCCCAAAAGTTGTTGCCCAATTTGTCCTGAGTACGATGATACCCCATATGTGGGGGGAACCACCGTTTGGGCGCATGGCAGAGCTCGAAAGGGAATGAGCGCCATTTGGAATGCAGAATTTGATGGAATTGGTCTGCAAACGTCACTTTGCATTTGCAGAGTCCCTGATGTACCTAAACAGTAGAAACCTCCCAAGGGTGATCCCATATTGGAAACTAGACACCACAAGGAACTTATCTAGATGTGTTGTGAGAACTTTGAACCCCCAAGTGTTTCACTACAGTTTATAACGCAGAGCCGTGAAAATAAAAAATAATTTTTTTCCCACAAAAATGGTTTTTTAGCCCCCCAAATTTTTATTTTCCCAAGGGTAACAAGAGAAATTTGACCCCAAAATTTGTTGGCCAATTTGTCTTGAGTACGCTAATACCCCATATGTTGGGGTAAACCCCTGTTTGGGCGCATGGGAGAGCTTGGAAGGGAAGGAGCACTGTTTTGCTTCTTCAACGCAGAATTGGCAGGAATTGAGATCAGACGCCATATCATGTTTGGAGAGTCCTGATGTGCCTAAACAGTGGAAACCCCCCAATTGTAACTGAAACCCTAACCCAAATATACCCCTCACCCTAATCCCAACCACAACCCTAACCCCAACCACATCCCTAACCCCAACACACCCCTAACCCTAATCCCAACCCTAACCACACCCCTAACTCCAACACACCCCTAACCCTAATCCCAACCATAACCCTAACCACACCCCTAACCCTGACACACTCCTAACCCTGACACCCCCAACCCTAATCCTAACCGTAAATGTAATCCAAACCCTAACACTAACTTTATCCCCAACCCTAACTGTAGCCCTAACCCTAACTTTAGCCCCAACCCTAACTTTAGCCCCAACCTTAACCCTAACTTTAGCCCCAACCCTAACTGTAGCTCCAACTTTAGCCCCAACACTAACCCTAACTTTAGCCCCAACCCTAACCCTAACTTTAGCCCCAGCCCTAACCCTAACCCTAACTTTAGCCCCAACCCTAACTGTAGCCCTAACCCTAACCCCATCCCTAACCCTAGCCCCTACCCTAACCCTAGCCCTCAACCTAACCCTAGCCCTAACCCTAGCCTTAACCCTAGCCCTAATCCTAGCCCTAACCTAACCCTAGCCCTAACCCTAATGAGAAAATGGAAATAAATAAAACATTTTATTTTATTATTATCCCCTAACTAAGGGGGTCATGAATGGGGGTTTGATTTACTATTTATAGCTGTGTTTTAGCGGATTTTTATGATTGGGAGCCGTCACACACTAAAGACGCTTTTTATTGCAAAAAAAATTTTTTGCGTCTCCACATTTTGACAGCTATAATTTTTCCATATTTTGGTCCACAGAGTCATGTGAGGTCTTTTTTTTGCGGGACGAGTTGTCGTTTTTATTGGTACCATTTTCGGGCACATGTCATTTTTTAATCGCTTTTTATTCCGATTTTTGTGAGGCAGAATGACCAAAAACCAGCTATTAATGAATTTCTTTTGTGGGGGGCGTTTATACCGTTCCATGTTTGGTAAAATTGATAAAGCAGTTTTATTCTTCAGGTCAATACAATTACAGCGATACCTCATTTATATTTTTTTTATGTTTTGGCGCTTTTATACGATAAAAACTATTTTATAGAAAAAATAATTATTTTTGCATCGCTTTATTCTGAGGACTATAACTTTTTAATTTTTTCGCTGATGATGCTGTATGGCAGCTCATTTTTTGTTGGACAAGATGTTTTCAGTAGTACCATGGTTATTTATATCCGTCTTTTTGATCGATCGCGTGTTATTTCACTTTTGTTCGGCAGTATGATAATAAAGCGTTGTTTTTTGCCTTTTTTTTACGGTGTTCACTGAAGGGGTTAACTAGTGGGATAGTTTTATAGGTCGGGTCTTTACGGACGTGGCGATACTAAATATGTGTACTTTTTATTGTTTTTGTTTTTTTTAATTAGATAAAGAAATTTATTTATGGGAACATAATTTTTTTTCTTTATTTAGGAATTATTTTTATTTATTTATTTTTTACACATCTAAATTTTTTTTTTTCATTATCACATTGTCCCGGGGGGAAGGGGGGGGGACATCACTATATAGTGACAGATCGCTGATCTGACACTTTGCAGAGCACTGTGTCAGTTCAGCGATCTGACGTACACTGCTCCAGGCTTACAGGCACCTGCTCTGAGCAGGCGCTTGTAAGCCAACTCCCTGCAGGACCCGGAAGTATCCCAGTGACCACTTTGGATCAGGGGCCTGCAGGGAGGAGAGGCTCGGTACAATGTGAGCACATCGCGTTGTACCGAGGGTTTCAGAGAAGCCCGCAGAGAGCCCCCTCCCTGCGCGATGCTTCCCTATGCCCCCAGAACGCTGCGATCATCTTTGATCGTGGTGTACCGGGGGTTAATGTGCCAGGAGCTGTCCGTGACCACTCCTGGCACATAGTGCCGGATGTCAGCTGCGATAGTCAGCTGACACCCGGCTGCGATCGGCCATGCTCCCCCCGTGAGCGCGGCCGATTGCATATGAAGTAATATCCCGTCGCTGGGAATTAAGTCCCAGGTCACTTCGACGGGATAGTACGTCATATGGGATTAAGGGATTAACGAGACTTGTCACTTAACTTAGGATAAACTACCCATAACATGCATTTGGCACCAGCTTTTTCAAAGGGGCTTTCACAATATGAATGTGAACCTAGCCTTATTGTAACAGTATCAATTATTGTTTTTGAAGAGTTTTAGCATGGTTTCTCTTTTTTTGTGTGTGAATAGATGTATAAAGTAAATTTTGTATATTTTAGCTATTTTTTTTTACATTACAATATGTGCTGAAAAATTTTTGAAATCTGATTTGAGTGTGATGCATCAGCACTAAATAGTCTGAGTTGGTGAAGTGAAGAGAGAAAAATGTAGGCAAAAATTAAGTTTATGGGATAAAATAAATAAAAATTGGCATGTGCATATGCCCTAAAAATTTCTGGTGCAAGCAATTATCTTCATAAGTCACATATTTAGTGAAAGGAAGACCATCTGTGTGTAATCTATCACATGGTCTGTCAGTATATACACACCTTTTCTAAAAGGCCACAGAGGCTGCAACACCATTAAGAAAGAGGCACCACAACCAAACACCATGAAGACCAAGGAGATTTGCAAACAAGGAAGGGACAAAGTTGTTCAGACATACAAGTCAGGGTTGGGTTATAAAAAAAAATAACCCAATCTCTGAGCACCATCAAAACTATTATCATCAAAAGGAAATAACATGGTGCCACAACAAACCTGCCAAGAGAGGGCTGCCCACCAAAACTCTCAGCCCAGACAAGGAGGGCATTATTCAGAGAGGCAGCACAGAGACCAAAGGTAACCCTGAAGGAGCTGCATAGTTTAAAAGCAGAGACTGGAGTATCTTTCCATATGACCACAAAAAGCCGTACACTCCATAGAGGTGGCCTTTATGGAAGAGTGGAGAGAAAAAAAGACTTTACTTACACACAATAATTGTAAGGCTCATTTTGAGTTTGCCAAAAGACATGTGAGAGACTCACGAAATGTATGGAGGAAGGTGCTGAAACCAAAACGTTTTGGCCACAAAGGTAAACACTATGTCTGGCGCCAAATCAACACAGCTCATCACCTCAAGAACACTATCCCCACAGAAAAACATGGTGGTGGCAGCATCATGCTTTGAGGATGTTCGACAGCAGAGACAGGGGAAATGGTCTGAGTTGAGGAGAAGATGGATGGAGCAAAATACAGGGATATTCTTGAGCAAAACCTGTTTCAGTCTGTCAGTGTTTTGAGACTGGGACGGAGGTTCACCTTCCAAGAAGACAGTGACCCAAAGCATGCTGCTAAAGCATCACTCCAGTGGTTTAAGGGGAAAGGTTTAAATGTTTTGGAGTGACCTAGTCAAAGCCCACACTGTAATTAAAATGAGAATCTGTGGTCAGACTTGATGATTGCTGTTCACATAGGAGAACACCTAACTTGAAGGAGCTAGATACTAACTTTAGGGCGGCGAATAGTTATACATACTGAAGTTTTCAGGTATTGTGTCCCATTTGTTGTTTGCTTCACAATAAAAAAAACCTAATTTTAACAGTTGAGGGCATATTCTTTTCATGAACTGATGCAAACCCTTAAAATAACCAGTGAAATTCCAGGTTGTGAGGTAGATAAACAAAAAACATGTCAGGAGGGGGGGAATACTTTCTCAAACCACTGTATATATGAGTAAAATATAGGGGAACAACATAGAAGTGTTATGTCTTTTTTATTATTTTACCTTTGTACACATTTGGAGTAGACAATGAACAGAGACCGAGGAGCTGTCATAATCAAGGATCACTTTACTTAACCTTTTGTTTGTAGTTTCATTGAGTAATAACCTAAGACTGATGTAGTTCATCTGTGGACATCTACCTGATATACAAGGACTTTTAAAGAGATGGGTGCCAGTATCAACCTAATTTACAAATAGTGTGTTTTTGCCATCCCCCTATTTCAATCACAAGGTAAATATTAATAATTTATAGAACCAGTCTGGTTAATCATTTGTAAATGGAGCCAGACAACATATATATTCACAAGATTTTCACGTATTCTCCAGGCTTCTGAGAGGTCCTCCCCAAAGAGCTGCAGCCATGAAGTGGGTCACTCTGATTTGTGTGCTCCTCTGTACGATAGCTACTGAGTCAAGACATTTGCAAAAGAGGGATGTAGGTAAGTGAGGATTGTACTAAGTACTAACCAATATGTAATTATTATCAATGCAAACAAAACTTCACTAAACTATTCTTTGTCCAACACATAGAAAATAGTATGTGCTGCACTGTTACATTACATCCTGAAAAGACCATCCTGAAAATGTACAATTTTACAAGTTTAGTAGTCAATACTATGTATTATATTTTGTTATTATCTTAAGGGTTGATGCAAATTTAACTTCACAGTTACTGTATGTGACTAATGGCTGTTGCCAGAAACGCGTCAGTTCTTAAAATGTCACCAGTACTGGTTCGTTATTTTATGAACTTCTCATAAAGACTAAGATATTTTAGATATTTTAAGTTATTTCTGTTTAGATGTGCCAAATTTCTACTTTTCCACTAATGAGAATTATAATTTGCATGAAATTTATATTTATATTCTTCCCTGTCTTTTCATTTTTTCTAGAGCATCATCCCAGGCTCATTGGTAGCATGTATGTTACTCTCGGCCCAGAAAACTTTAAACACATGTAAGTATTTTTTATCTGTTTTTCCACAGTTTCTATCTTTTTAGCTATTTATAATTTATCCACTTTATTATGGGAACCTAAAATAATCATTGAAGCAGGGTGAATTTGGGCAGCAAAATTAGACATTAAATTATATGGCCTTTATACATCTCATCATTTAATTTGTCTCTACTAAGGGGCTGTTCTGCACAACCCACCAGCAATTAGGATAATTGACTCATTTGCAATCTACTAAAAACTAGGAAATGCTATTAAGTTTCTTTTTTACTATGCCATAGAGCAAAATATTATTTCTGTCCCAGTAGACTGGATAACAATAATATAAGCTCTTTAATTTCCATATAAATGTACACCCTTCTGCAAATATATTTACAATACTAGCAAGAATCGTAAAAATAAAGTAGTATTCAAAGCTGATTCCTTTAATGTGCTGCCATTTTGAGCGTCATTAACTTCATACTATTATTTTGTAGACTGCTTGCTATGACCGCTCAGAACTTCCAGAAATGTTCACTTCAACAACACATGAAACTGGTTCAAGAACTTTCCACCATTGCTGAACATTGTGTAGATGACGAAGATAAAGCAGATTGCAAGAAACCAATGGTATGAATGTTTGCTAGCGATAATTCCACAACATAGCTTTTACTCTGAAACCCCCACATTGAAAGTTATAATCATATAGCATGAAGATCCAAAGTAATCTTCCATATTTTACATATAGATTGGAGTCAGCTTCCATGTCACAAGCCAGCTGGATCTCTACAGAAAAAACAAATCAGTCTAATGTGAAAAGTTTTTTTTTTTAAATTAAAAGGTTGTCCCAAAAGCAACACAATACATTTTAATTAAGAGATCTTGTAATAATAATAAGCTACACAATTGGCTGTTATTTCCCCCCCCTGTGATCTTATAAAGGTGCCCCTGCTATGTATGGTGTAATGAATGTTTCTGACCATGCAGGGACATGTTCTGCACATAATACATCTTTTGACCAGGGAATAAAGAATAAGCCATTATACAGATGACATAGGAATGGCTAGCAGCTGCTGCTTACTGTGAGGTAAAACATTACTCAGCCTGTTTTATCACAGGAGCGAGTGTTTTAGCCACATCTCCAGTCCCCTGAGCTCATCATAAATCAAATCAGTGAGGTAGGAGCTGCAGATCATGCTGAGCTCACTTGTCATGGACTTAGTTTATGTGAGCTCAAAGTGAGGGAGGCACGGCAAGAAACACTCTCTCCTGTGATTAAAACAGGCAGAGTAATGTTTTGCATAGCAAAATAAGAATTCGCTGTGCTCCCATGTTGTCCTGTTTGTATACTCTCTTTTGCTTCCTCCTCTGCCCATGAGCTGTGGTATGATCAGACCATGTCCCTGCATGGTCAGACACAGCCATTACACAGTACACAGTACACAGCAGGGGCACATTTATAGGATTATCTCAGCACAGGAACATTTTTTAACACATCTAATTGTGGAACTTATTATTATTCCAAGATCCATTGACTAAAATCAGGGCCGGAGTCAGCACCCGGCATACCCGGGCAAGTGCCCGGGCCCTAGCGAGATGGGGGGGCATTTTGACAAGAGTGAGCAACTTTTTACTATTGATGCTGCCTATGTAACATCAATAGTAAAAAGATATAATGTTAAAAATAATTTTAAAAAATCGTGCTATTCTCGCCTTCCGGCGGCCCCCGCAGCCTTCCCGATCCTCGCGATGCTCCCGGCAGCTTCCATTCCCAGTGATGCCTTGCGCAATGACCCCAGATGATGTAGGGTCACGCGAGACTGCTACATCATTACAGGTCATTGTCTTGCAAGACATTACTGGGAACAAGAGCATCACTAAGGCATGGGCTGGATCCGGGGGCTGCCAGATGGTTAGTATATAACTATTTTTTATTTTAATTCTTTTTTTAACAGGGATATGGTGCCCACACTGCTTTATACTATGTGGCTGTGTTATATACTAGGTGGCTGTGCTATATACTATGTGGGCTGTGTTATATTCTACGTGGGCTGTGCTATATACTACATGGGCTCAGCTGTGCTATATACTATGTGGGCTCAGCTGTGCTATATACTACGTGGGCTGTGTTATATACTACGTGGCTGTGCTATATGCTACGTGGCTGTGCTATATCCTTCATGGGCTTTACTATATACAATACTATGTGGCTGTGCTATATACTACATGGCTGTGCTATATGCTATGTGGGCTTTGTAATATGCTACTTGGCTGTGCTATATGCTTCGTGGGCTGTGTTATATACTATGTGAGCTGTGTTATGTGCTACATGGCTGTGCTATATGCTAAGTGGGCAGTGTTATATGCTACTTGGGCTGTGTTATATGCTACGTGGGCTGTGTTATATGCTATGTGGGCTGTGCTATATGCTATGTGGCTGTGCTATATTTTACGTGGGCTGTGTTATATGCAATGTGGGCTGTGTTATATACTACGTGGCTTTGCTATATACTACATGGCTGTGTTATATACTACGTGGGCTGTGTTATATACTACGTGGCTGTGCTATATGCTACACATTTTGCACTTTTACAAATGTTCTTTGTTAATACTTTCTAATGTTTGCAGAAACAAAGACAAAAGTGAACGGCACTACCCGAAACTTGTTGATTAAATTAAAGCTGGTGTATTAAGTCATTTTTGTCCAAAAGACAGCCACATTATAGAATTCTGGGCGCAACTCCATGTAAAATCAGATTTGTTCCATAGTGTGAAGAGAAGAAAAAATGGAATGCACTCACCGATCTCAAAAGGCAGCTTTTATTGAATCTTCATAAATAAAACTTCAGGCCCGGGGGAAGAGGAGTGGAGCTCGGGCGAGCAGGAGGAGATGACAGCCGTTTCGCGCAGTGCTTGCACTTCAATGGGTCTGCATGAGTGAGGGCTGGGCGGTGAACAAGATATGTCAGCTAGCAGACACATCCCCCACCCCCGCCCTCCCACTTGCCGAGAAATACACACATTAAAAAGCACTCATTAAAAACAAAAGAGAAAAGCCAAAATTGCACACCATAAATGACATAGGGAGATAACCATAGGAGTTGCTGGCAAAAAACAAAACAAAAAAAAACTTCTTATCTAAACAGCTAACAGAGCCATTACCATTAATAAAATCACCAAAAAGACTTTGTGAATACATCTGAATACATATAAATACAAAACCTCACTATTTGGCAGCAATATTACAGGAAAAATTGCAGAGACATTTTCTTACAAAAAAAAAAAATTTGCAGAGATATTTTTTTTACAAAAAAACAGACATATCCACTCTGTCGTTGAAGCCTAGAGGACCCATTGCGCCAGTGCGCATGATCCATCTGGCTTCATGCCTCAAGAGGAGATAATCCCAGTTGCCCCCCCGCACGGGTGAGTTAACCCTTTCAATACCCGCAAATGTCAACACTGCGGGATTACCATCATGTCTATCCTTAACATGGGAAATCAATCTAGGAACACCTTGCCAGAAAGCACAGATTTTGAATGTTCATGGAATCTGACATATAGGGGACCGATAGTCTTCCCTATATTAAAATACTTACTCGGGCAGAAAATAACATACACCACATGGTCAGTTTTACAAGTTATGAATTCATTAACTAGATGATCTATATCTCCCATATGTAGCGACCGCAATCAATGGAAATGAAAGATAGATTCAGACAGAGGGGTTACCCCGAAAATTTAGTCCAGTCAGCTCTAGACAGAGAGGTAGATAATGAGGAGGTTGGACTAATGCGTGATAAGAGGAAAATGAATAAGGGTAAAAGATTTGCATTCTGTTTTCGTTTTAGTGCTATGGATAATCACATACGCTCATCTATTAGAAGGAATTGGCATTTATTAGAGCGTGATAAAGATATAGTGGATATTGTAGCCAGGGGTCCTTTGATATCTAATAGAGGTAGTATGAGATTGAGAGACAGATTGGTCAGGAACCGAATTGTGAAAAGTAACAGCAATTGGTTGCGTTCTAGTATTCCCAAAGGAAACTTCAAATGCGGACATTGTCCTTTTTGTGATCAACATATTACGGAGCAGTCGCTACATATGGGAGATATAGATCATCTAGTTAATGAATTCATAACTTGTAAAACTGACCATGTGGTGTACCGTATGTTTTCTTATTGTAAGTATTTTAATATAGGGAAAACTATCCGTCCCCTATATGTCAGATTCCGTGAACATTCAAAATCTGTGCTTTCTGGCAAGGGTGTTCCTAGATTGATTTCCCATGTTAAGGATAGACATGATGGTAATCCCGCAGTGTTGACATTTGCGGGTATTGAAAGGGTTAACTCACCCGTGCGAGGGGGCAACTGGGATAATCTCCTCTTGAGGCATGAAGCCAGATGGATCATGCGCACTGGCGCAATGGGTCCTCTAGGCTTCAACGACAGAGTGGATATGTCTGTTTTTTTGTAAAAAAAATGTCTCTGCAATTTTTTTTTATTTTGTAAAAAAATGTCTCTGCAATTTTTCCTGTAATATTGCTGCCAAATAGTGAGGTTTTGTATTTATATGTATTCAGATGTATTCACAAAGTCTTTTTGGTAATTTTATTAATGGTAATGGCTCTGTTAGCTGTTTAGATAAGAAGTTTTTTTTAGGTTTTTTTTTGCCAGCAACTCCTATGATTATCTCCCTATGTCAGTTATGGTGTGCAATTTTGGCTTTTCTCTTTTGTTTTTAATGAGTGCTTTTCAATGTGTGTATTTCTCGGCAAGTGGAAGGGCGGGGGTGGGGGATGTGTCTGCTAGCTGACATATCTTGTTCACCGCCCAGCCCTCACTCATGCAGACCTGTTGAAGCACAAGCACTGCGCGAAACGGCCGTCGTCTCCCCCTGCTCGCCCGAGCTCCACTCCTCTTCCCCCGGCCCTGAAGTTTTATTTATGAAGATTCAATAAAAGCTGCCTTTTGAAATCGGTGAGTGCATTCCATTTTTTCTTCTCTTCACACATTCTAATGTTTACTTTAAAAAGTTTTCCATTAAAAGATTGTCATATTCAATGTATGCAGTTTTTCCTTTGCAGCAAGTTTAGCTAACAATGAAATGCCTACTGGTAACTGAGGTCACAAAAATTGGCATATAAGGGGCTGACTTATATAAAGCCCCTCTGCTCTATGGTATTGTAGAATTTACAATAGCTATCGCTCATGTAAGAAGTGAAATCTGGCATTGTACTATACCTATATTTCTCTGCTGTATCTGCACATCATTAATCGTGGTATGTGTTAAAGGGGGGGGGGCCCACTGAGATTCTTTCGCCCGAGGCCCTCAAAAACCTGGAGCCGGCCCTAACTAAAATGTACTTTACTTTAACAGTAGAACAACCCCTTTAAGCATTCCTCAGAGGTTTTTTTCACATTGTCTTCTTCAAATGACACATCTGATTTATTTTCTTTCATGCTTTTACAGAGTACAATTTTCTATGATAAAGTATGTACAGGATCAGACGAAATGCAAACTTATCCCTGGAAAGCTGATTGCTGTGGAAAGCAAGACCCAGAAAGAGAGAAGTGTTTCCATGACCATAGAGATACCAACATTGAGCCATTTAAGAAACCAGATGCTGCTGCTGCTTGTAAACTGCAGACAGAAGACCCTCATGAAGCTTTCCACTAGTAGGTGTTTGCATTCATTTTTTTAATGAATTTTCTTATTCCTTTTGTCATTTGTGTGTAATGTGTATATGTAGTATACCTATTGGTGCAGTCGTTCATATCACCATATAAATCTATCATAACATGTTTCATACTTGCACATCTGTGCCCAGAAGTGTAATTTGAAGCTAAGGAGCAGTAAGTCAAAATCTGCAAAAAACCTCCCTTAGGCTAGTTTCACATTTACGTTTAAAACGCAAACGCAGGTGGTGAAAAAAATGCATGTAAATGCGTGCAAACGCTGTGTTTTTTAGACGCATGCGTTTTCTCAAAAACGCGGCGTTTTGACGCGTTTACATGCGTTTTTTCCTGCGTTTGCGTTTTTGAAACGCATGCTGAGAAGTGTGTGACAGATGCCAATCATCAAAATCATCTAGAAAACCCACTAAAAATAGAAATAGCTAGGGTTGGGGTTAGGGGTAGGGTTAGGGTTTGGATCCCTTTATCACCTTGATGGGTTAGGGTTGGGGTTAGGGTGAGGGTTTGGTTCCCTTTATCACCTTGATGGGTTAGGGTTGGGGTTAGGGTGAGGGTTTGGTTCCCTTTATCACCTTGATGGGTTAGGGTTAGGGTTTGGATCCCTTTATCACCTTGATGGTGGGGGGTGGCTTATCAGTGTGTATTCTTGTTTTTTTCTATTGAAACGAATGCGTTTAAAATGCAAACAAACGCATGTGCTTAAAAATGCATGCGTTTACATAGACAGCAATACATTTTTTGCGGCAAAAAAACGCCTCTAGAAATTACTACATGTTGCATTTCTGCAACCAAACGCAAGCATAGAAACGACGCATGCGTCGTCAAACGCGGCAAAACGCATACAAAAAAAACGCATGCGTTTTTAATGTTAAATATAGGGAAAAAAATGCATGCTTTTTTTGCGCTAAAACGCAGCGGTAAAGAACGCAAATGTGAAACCAGCCTTAAAACCATATATATGTGGCTTCATATATTGCCAAGAGACTGGATGCAACTAAAGCATCTGCACCCACTATTGCTACCTCTTGGACATCTGCATGAGAAATTATATCTAGCCAGAAAATAAATTAGCTATAAAAAGTTATGAAATGTTACAATATACTTTGTATTTCAGTTCCCCACAGTTTTAAGACCTCTGCTTCCTATCAGTGAACAGAAACAATTCCCCAAACCTGTCCTCATCATGTTCAATATCTGCTGACAGCAAGCAGAGATCCTGAAACTGATTAATAACTAATAGAGAAAGTTGCATAATTTTCAGGAGATGAGGTTGGCGCTTTAGCTAGGATGTAGATGGCTATCCTAACCATATGGTTTGTTTACTTTCAGCTACACTGATACTGTTGCTAAGAGACACCCATCTCTCTACCCCCCGGCAGTTCTGGGGCTTGCTAAACAATACAGCCTTATTATGAATGACTGCTGTGCAGAAGAAGAGAAGGAGAAATGTTTCGATGCCAGGGTATGGTGTGCAACGTTTTACTGTAAAATTGTATTAATTTATAATCACAACCATATCTACCGAAAGGACCTGACCCCTGTATACCCTGTGTGCTCTGTATACATCAGTGTTCTTCTTTCCATGCTCTTTGGATTGTTTACATGGAGATCTCCGAGGAAGGGGAATGTGGACAAAGAAAGCTCTAAGTAACCTAGTCCAGGAGCACTTCCCTGCAGTTCAGGAAATAGACTATCAAAAACCAAGTAGCTTGAGAGGACACAAAATGCCAGAACCCATTTAAATTTCACAAGACTTTGTAATATGTTTCTTATTTTTTTCCTCATTATTTTGTTTTGTAATTTTCCAGTTCATTGACGTTCAAAAAACCACACTTTATTTAGAATATCAACAGAAACATACTTGCCATGTTCTTAAATCATTCCCACCAGAGAGAGTCTACTATGCCAAGTAAGTCACAGACTACTCGATTATTGATTGACTGTTATTGCTATTTATTCATAATTCAAGGGTTTAGCTAGTAGGGGGCTAGTAGGGCACCTAGGGGCTGAGTGCCAGGAAGGGATCAAGTAGGCCGTAGGAAAAAGAGCCACTTTCCCAGTTAGCCACTACCTACCTTTATCATATTCTGTTTCATAATTTGTCATAATGTGATATAGTGTACCTAGAAGAAACAGAAATACTACAGGGGTGACATAAATGTGAACTGTATCTACAACAAACTTTGCATAAGTTGATAGTATATGGAACTTTTTAGAGACCTTAGAAACTTCTTACCTATAAACAGATTAGATGATTAGTGTCTTAACACGAGGGTCATATCACTGGGACTCCCATGGGTTCCCATGTTCCTAGTTCGAGTATCAGTGCACATATGCGTCCTCTGATTCATTTAAATATTTTCAAATAGTCCTTAAATAGAATCGCATGGTGTTTTCACAACATCCTATTAATTCAAATGGGGAACACGAAACTCCCATTCTAATGGTTGGTGGAGGTCTTAGTGGTGGAATCTTCAGCATCCAAACATTTATCATGCATTGTGAAGATAGGTGAAAATCTGCGATCTTGAGAAAACACCTATAACCTGTTAATATTTCCTAATTTGCATTTCTCTTCTTCAGAAAACTTGTTAAATTTGCTAAGAAATTCCCTGGCTCTTCTTTTGATGCTGTACATAAGCTCACGCTTGAATCAGTGCATTTGAGTAAGGACTGCTGTAAGGATGATGTGGTCGAATGTATGACTGAGAAGGTAAGACAAGAAAGACACAAATGCTACAGCAAAGAAAAAAACTTTGAGTTTATGGATAGGTTTCGTAGGATAGTATATTATTATTTTATTATTTCCAATAGTCATGGGGACAACGGGACCTCATAGCAAGAGTCCTATCACAGCACCTAAGCACTAAAAGAAGGTCAAACCCCTCAACCTTGTAAGACATGGAAAGGGATATCTGTTGCTGGACTTACAAAGTTATTTTGCCGCTCCTGTTATTTTGCCGCTCCTGAAGCCTCTTATTCTTCTCACCCACTAATAAAACTAGTAAACTTTGATCAGATCCCGGGCACAGCATTTCAGAACATGTCTTCTTCTAGACCACTGTAAGTGGGTAAAGTGCAGCCATAGGACTAATCCTTTATGTCTCTATCTGGCAGATGGAATACATCCAGCATATCTGTGACAATCAGGAAAAGATATCACCCAACTTGAAAGCTTGTTGTGAAAAGAGTATACTTGAGCGCACACCCTGCATGATTGCCTTGCCCAAGGACGACATCCCAGCAGATCTGCCTAAAGAAATGAAAGAGTTTGTAGAGGCCGACGATGTGTGCAAACATTATGCAGATGAAAAAGATGTCTACTTAGCAAAGTAAATATACTTAGATTCAGATGTAGCATATTTATACAATTCTATACTAATAGCAATCTCTATTTTGGTTAAGCAAATTCAGATTGGGTAATGGTGGAAACTCCACAAAACATAGGAGATTTATTTACTAATGATATATATATATATATATATATATATATATATATATATATATATATATATATATACATATATATACCCTGTACATTACACTCACTGGCCACTTTATTAGGTACACCTGTCCAACTTCTTGTTAACACTTAATTTCTAATCAGCCAATCGCATGGCCGCAACTCAGTGCATTTAGGCATGTAGACATGGTCAAGACAATCTCCTGCAGTTCAAACCGAGCATCAGTATGGGGAAGAAAGGTGATTTGAGTGCCTTTGAACGTGGCATGGTTGTTGGTGCCAGAAGGGCTGGTCTGAGTATTTCAGAAACTGCTGATCTACTGGGATTTTCACGCACAACCATCTCTAGGGTTTACAGAGAATGGTCCGAAAAAGAAAAAAAATCCAGTGAGCGGCAGTTCTGTGGGCGGAAATGCCTTGTTGATGCCAGAGGTCAGAGGAGAATGGGCAGACTGGTTCGAGCTGATAGAAAGGCAACAGTGACTCAAATCGCCACCCGTTACAACCAAGGTAGGCCTAAGAGCATCTCTGAACGCACAGTGCGTCGAACTTTGAGGCAGATGGGCTACAGCAGCAGAAGACCACACCGGGTACCACTCCTTTCAGCTAAGAACAGGAAACTGAGGCTACAATTTGTACAAGCTCATCGAAATTGGACAGTAGAAGATTGGAAAAACGTTGCTTGGTCTGATGAGTCTCGATTTCTGCTGCGACATTCGGATGGTAGGGTCAGAATTTGGCGTAAACAACATGAAAGCATGGATCCATCCTGCCTTGTATGGAGCATCTTTGGGATGTGCAGCCGACAAATCTGCGGCAACTGTGTGATGCCATCATGTCAATATGGACCAAAATCTCTGAGGAATGCTTCCAGCACCTTGTTGAATCTATGCCACGAAGAATTCAGGCAGTTCTGAAGGCAAAAGGGGGTCCAACCCGTTACTAGCATGGTGTACCTAATAAAGTGGCCGGTGAGTGTATATATATGCAAATACAGTGGGTTTGTATTTGACAATGAATACAGTAAAATGTAGGTTACAGATTTATACAGTGGGTACAGAAAGTATTCATACCCCCCTTTAAATTTTTCACTCTCTGTTTCATTGCAGCCATTTGGTAAATTCAAAAAAGTTCATTTTTAAAAAAAATGAATGTACACTCTGCACCCCATCTTGACTGAAAAAAACAGAAATGCTGAATTTTATGCAAATGTAATAAAAAAGAAAAACTGAAATATCACATGGTCATAAGTATTGAGACCCTTTGCTCAGACACTCATATTTAAGTCACATGCTGTCCATTTCCTTGTGATCCTCTTGAGATGGTTCTACTCCTTCATTGGAGTCCAGCTATGTTTAATTAAATTGATAGGACTTGATTTAGAAAGGCACACACCTGTCTATATAAAACCTCACAGCTCACAGTACATGTCAGACCAAATGAGATCATGAGGTCAAAGGAGCAGGGCAAGGAGATCAGAGACAGAATTGTGGCAAGGCACAGATCTGGCCAAGGTTACAACAGAATTTCTGCAGTACTGAAGGTTCCTAAGGCTACTTTCACACTAGCGTTAACTGCATTCCGTCACAATGCGTCGTTTTGCCTAAAAAACGCATCCTGCAAAAGTGTTTGCAGGATGCGTTTTTTCACCATTGATTTACATTAAGCGACGCATTGTGACGGATTGCCACACGTCGCACCCGTCGTGCGACGGATGCGTCGTGCAGTGGCGGACCGTCGGGAGCAAAAAACGCTACATGTAACGTTTTTTGCTCACGACGGTCCGCTTTTTCCGACCGCGCATGCGCGGCCAGAACTCCGCCCCCACCTCCCCGCACCTCACAATGGGGCAGCGGATGCGCTGGAAAAATGCATCCGCTGCCCCCGTTGTGCGGCGGAGACAACGCTAGCGTCGGGAACGTCGGCCCGACGCACAGCGACGGGCCGAGCCCGACGCTAGTGTGAAAGAAGCCTAAGAGCACAGTGGCCTCCATAATCCTTAAATGGAAGAAGTTTGGGACCACCAGTAGTCTTCCTAGACTTGACTGTCCAGCCAAACTGGGCAATCGTGGGAGAAGAGCATTGGTGAGAGAGGTAAAGAAGAACCGCAAGATCACTGTGGTTGAGCTCTAGAGATGCAGTAGGGAGATTGGAGAAAGTTCCATAAAGTCAACTATCAGAGCAGAGCTCCACCAGCTCTGCTGTGATAACCCCAAGGCCATTATCTCAGTAAATTTGAATAATTAACAAAAAAAAACTTGCAAAGGCTTCCTAAGTTTTTAAAAAGGTCCCTTATTTTGCTGACTTCCAGAAGGCAGTCACTGACACACTCCACAAGGAGGTTAAGCCATAAAAGGTCATTGCTAAAGAAGCTGGCTGTTCACAGAGAGCCGTATCCAAGCGTATTAATGGAAAGTTGAGTGGAAGGAAAAAGGGTGGTAGAAAAAGGAGCACAAGCAACTGGCATAACCACAGCCTTGAAAGGATTGTTAAGAAAAGGCCATTCAAATATTTGGGGAAGGTTCACAAGGAGTGGACTGCTGCTGGAGTCATTGCTTGAAGAGCCACCACACACAGACGTATCCAGGACATGGGCTAAAATTGTCACATTCCTTGTGTCAAGCCACTAATGCCAATAGACAATGCCAGAAGCATCTTACCTGGACCAAGGAGAAAAAGAACTGGACTGTTGTTCAGTGGGCCAAGGTGTTGTTTTCAGATGAAATTAAATTTTACATTTCATTTGGAAATCAAGGTCCCAGAGTCTGGAGGAAGAGTGGAGAGGCACACAATCCAAGCTGCTTGAGGTCGAGTGAGGTTTCCACAATCAGTGATGGTTTGGGGAGCCATATCATCTGCTGGTGTAGGTACACTGTGTTTTATCAAGACCAAAGTCAGCGCAGCCGTCTACCAGGAAATTTTAGAGCACTTCATGCTTCCCTCTGCTGACAAGCTTTTTAGAAATGGAAATTTCATTCTCCAGCATGACTTGGCACCTATCCACACTGCCAAAAATACCAATACCTTGCATAAAAACAACAGTATCACTGTGCTTGATTGGCCAGCAAACTAGCCTGACCTTAACCTCATAGAGAATCTATGGGATATTGTCAAAAGGAAGATGAGAGACACCAGACCCAACAATGATGACAAGCTGAAGGCTGTTATCAAAGCAACCTGGGCTACCGTAATACCTCCGTAGTGCCACAGGCTGATCGCCTCCATGCCACGCCGCATTGATGCAGTAATTGATGCAAAAAGAGCCCCGACCAAGTATTGAGTGCATGTACTGAACATATATTTCAGAAGGCCAACATTTCGGATTTTAAAATCATTTTTCAAGCTGGTGTTATGTAGTATTCTAATTTACTGAGATAATGATTTTTTCATTGGCTGTAAGCCATAATCATCAGCATTAACAGAAATACACACTTGAAATAGATCACTCTGTATTCAGTTGTCCTATTTATAAATATATTCCAATAATTTTTTATTTTAAATCTACTTGAAGGAAATTTTACTGTGACATATATGTACATAATGATAATGTAGTTTACAGCATCTAATATTGTTTTAATATTTATGCTCTCTTGTAGGTTCCTTTTTGAATTTGCAAGAAGGCATCCAGAATTATCCGACCTATCCTGTATGAGAGTTGCTAAAGGCTATGAAGCCCTGCTCAAGAAGTGCTGTGCAGAGGAACATCCTGCGGATTGTTACAAGGCTGCGGTAAGATGTCTTTTACCTAGACAATCACCTGTCAAAATAAAAAACAGGTAATAGAAATAATCTACTTTTGGTTTCTTTGCAGCCTCAACTGTTTGAAGCCAGAATCAAAGCAATCCAAGCTCTAGCAAAGCAAAATTGTGACGCTTATGCAAATAATGGACCTGATGTTTATCATGCTGAGTAAGTTTCCATCAGTAATTCTGTGACTAACTTAACTATTGTTGGGGTCAGACAAAAAAGATACAAAAAATTGTTCTGTTAATAGAATACATAGTGATTATAGGTATTATTTTGACCTGGTTGATATTTAGATATGCACTTGTATTCTGTGGAATATATTAATAATTCTATATGCTGAATGTTTAATTACTGTGATTAAAGCCCAAGAGTCTACTGCATGGAGCATTAAACTAAGTTTATTGATTTGACCTTAGAGTCAATCAAAGTGATTGTAAGTGATTGCTGTATGATTGTACAAACACTGTCTAAAAACATGAATCCTAGTTTTAAGTAATTTGATAAGAAAATTTCCTAATGTAGGAGATATTTTTTTGCTTGTCAGAGTGCTAGGACGCTACGTACCAAAAATGCCACAGATGTCAGATGAAACTCTAATTGGAGTCACAGGTAAAATGACGAAATTTGCTGGCAAGTGTTGTGCACTTCCTGAGAACCAAAGACTGACTTGTGCAGATGACAAGGTATGTTGCTTTCATGTGTTCGGTCCAAAAGTCCTAGGTGCGGTCCTAGGTACTGATTCTTTTAATTTCATGGATCAGGTCACATTAGAAAATAATAATTCAAAAAAAGCTTTTAAACCTTACCAATGGAATTGGCGTAGATATAGTGAAGGGTCCATGAAAATCATTGCACAAAATTTTCACAATCTTATAGAAATAATCCAGAATGTCCCCTCAACATTCGTGCACACTGGGTACATATATTCAGTGCAGGATAACAATGATCCCGAAAATTGATTCTCAAATAAAGAAATAAATCTTTAATTGAAACTTGGATATGTATATTTCCTGCCAAAGAGCTCCATAGGTGTCTACCAACATACAAATCGTACAGAAAAATATGTCAGGTTCATTCAGACTCCAAAATTATGCTTCTAGCAGTTAATCAGTTTATACCGACAGTGCCCAACAGCCACTTATGGATGCCATACAGCTAAGTGCAGCCTTCATATGCAGAACTCTGCTGGCTATATAGAAGAAATGGCCCATTTTGACGAAACAATAATCAGGGAATGAGTGTTCATAAGAGCACTTGTTCCTTAGTCTAGGATCATCCAAATATTCCACCAAACTCCTGATTAACTAGAAAAATATTTGTTCATCGTGTGCAATGATTTTTAAACAGGCTTAAAATATGTATTGGCATCACATTCACCCTGCCAATAACAAGTAGCTTCATGGGGACAGAATGATAGCTTTCATGATCTTTCTGTGCATATAGAATATTTGTTGGCCTATGTTGAGAGCCGATTGACTAATATATAGTCGATTGGCAATTATTTAATGACTGCAGTTGGCACTTCTAAAGGGACCATAAGAGTCCTTCCTAGGGCCAATTACATAAATTCTTCCAAGAAAAAAACCAAGCACAAGGTGCACTACTCAATTATAAATATTATAGACAATGGGGTGCAATATCAGTGGAGAAACTGTAACATGCAAAAAGAGAAAAAAAGAACCACTGTAGGATATGCACACCACCACTGTTATGTTAAAAGGGAAAAACATTATTAACAATTGAAGGTTAAAACAAAATTAAAACCATGTGGGTCCCCCCCCCCATGCAATTAACATACCACATTGGTAACAATTCATGGCCCCTAAAAATACATGCCCTTAATGCATCAAACATGACAATAAATACAGCAGCATGATCAAATAGAAAATAACGATCAAAATCCCAGTATGTGGTAAACACAATACTTATCCCTTTAAATATATGTATCACAATGTTATAGAGTAGACCAGGCAACACACTCAATTAAATAAATAACACCAAGCAATTGCCTATCACAGCAATACCTATACTGCTGGGTGACAGACAAGCCCTAGGGTGTAAGCTAAATAAATAGATGAAGGTGCCGAAATCGCACCTCACTGAACCTGCAACATGGGCCCTGCATGAGAAAAACATGAGGACCATCTGGAACCCGTCCGAGACAGGAAGCAAGGGAGAAGAGGAGCAAGGGGGGAGGAGGAGACCAGTACCTCACTCATATCGCCGTCAACAGAACGGCTTCATCAGGGGAAGTAGCACTAGCAGTTAATGCACGTATTAAATACCTTAAATCATTAGTGGTCAGTGTGTGCCAGTAAGTGTCAGGCAGGAATCGGAAGTTACGTGGTACCAATGTGGTATGTTAATTGCATGGGGGGGACCCAAATGGTTTTAATTATGTTTTAACCTTCAATTGTTAATAAAGTTTTTCCCTTTTAACCCCTTAGTGACGGAGCCAAATTTTTTAAATCTGACCAGTGTCACTTTATGTGGTAATAACTCTGCAACGCTTCAACAAATCCCAGTGATTTTGAGACTGTTTTTTCGTGACACATTATACTTTATGATAATGGTAAATTTAGATCAATAGGTTTTGTGCTTATTTATAAAAAATCACAAAAATTTGAGAAAAATGTTAAAAAATTAGCAATTTTCTAAATTTGAATGATTTTCCCTTTAATCCTGATGGTCATACCACAGCAAAACATTAATAAATAACATTTCCCTCATGTTGGCTTTACATCAGCACCATTTTTAAAATGTTATTTTATTTTGTTAGCATTTTAGGAGGTTTAAAAATGTAGCAGCAATTTTTCATTTTTTCAGGGAAATTTACAAAATTTATTTTTTTAGGGACTTATCCATGTTTGATGTGACTTTAGGGGTCTCATATATTGGGAAACCCCCAAACGTGATACCATTTTAAAAACAGCACCCCTAGACATATTGAAAACTGCTGTCAGATAGTTTATTAACCCTTCTGGTGCTTTACAGGAATTAATGCAAAGTGGTATGACAGAAATGAAAATGTGTATTTTTACCACCTAAATGCCTCTAACTTGTGAACAGATTACTAGAGCTGTTAGACTGTAAGGCCGCTATTTGGTCGTGAATTGCCATCGCAAACATCAGGACCACCAAATAATGATCTGAGGGCACCAGTTTGGATAAAGAGGAAGCCCCCAGACTCTGTTAACCAATTATAATGATGTAGTCACTATTGACAGCAGCATCTAAGGGGTTTAACAGATATGGACGGTGCAAACAATGATCGTGGCTGATGCAGCAAGTTGTCAGCAATAGTGCACAACCGACAGCTGCTGGATTGTCACCTGTATGGGGATGCTATTCTCTTATATCTCAGGTCAGTTAAAAGACGTATTGGCTGTCACTAAGGGGGTAACATAACATTGGTGGTGTGCATATCCTACAGTGGTTCTTTTTTTCTATTTTTATAAATTAAATAAATTCTTGTCTCACGCACAACCCAAAAACTTCTCAGAATGCTTTGGCCCCAATTCTTTAAGACAGGTGTTTTGTATGCCAGTATCAGTGACGGAAACATTGGAGTAAAATGTGTCGCATTCATACCAGGTGTGCTCCTTTTATTGACTTTGGCGCATCTTCAGCTGCCCGGCACTAGCTTTAGAAACCTATACAAGCCAGGCCCGACATACATTTCTTATGTAATTTATGCCACTTTTGTTTAAATTATGATGAGTTTGTTGTTCGTGCTTGACCCTGCCCCCAGTTTCTGCCCACTTTTCAAAAAATAGTTGGAATAGGCAAAAAAAAATTGGAGAAATCAAACAGTAACTTTGATTTGTACGAAAATCTGAGTAACATTCAAGCAGTTTTACGACAGAGTAACGGCCCTTTTGAATACAGTGCACATAATCCACCTTATAAATTAGAAACATTTAGATACTAGAAAACCCTGTTAAAAAGATGCCAAAAAATGCCCAACAATGATCAGAAACGCTGTGTTTGAAGGCACCCTAAGGCTATGTGCACACGTTGCGGATTAGGCTTAGGAATTTCTGGTGCGGATTCTGCATCTCTTGGCAGAAAATGTAGGTGCGAATTTGACGTGTTTTTTGTGCGGATTTTGTGCGGTTTTGCTGCGGATATTGTGCGGATTTTTTTGCGGATTTACTGCGTTTTTTACCCCAGCGAATTTCTGTAATGGAATGGGTACAACAACGCTGCAGATCCGCAAAAAAGAAGTGACATGTTACTTCTTTTAATCCGCAGCATTTCTACACGGAATTTTCTGCACCATTAGCACAGCATTTTTCTTACCATTGATTTACCGTATATACTCGAGTATAAGCCGACCCGAGTATAAGCCGACCCCCCTAATTTTGCCACAAAAAACTGGGAAAACTTATTGACTCGAGTATAAGCCTAGGGTGGAAAATGCAGCAGCTACCGGTGAATTTCAAAAATAAAAATAGATGCTCCATACTGTTCATTATGGCCCCATAGCTGTGCCATATAGTGCTCTGCACCATTCATAATTGCCCCATAGCTGTGCCATATAGTGCTCTGCACCGTTCATAATTGCCCCATAGCTGTGCCGTATAGTGCTCTGCACCATTATTGTCCCATAGCTGTGCCATATAGTGCTCTGCACCATTATTGCCCCATAGCTGTGCCATATAGTGCTCTGCACCGTTCATAATTGCCCCATAGCTGTGCCATATAGTGCTCTGCACCGTTCATAATTGCCCCATAGCTGTGCCATATAGTACTCTGCACCATTATTGTCCCATAGCTGTGCCATATAGTGCTCTGCACCATTCATTATTGCCCCATAGCTGTGCCATATAGTGCTCTGCAACATTATTGCCCCATAGCTGTGCCATATAGTGCTCTGCACTGTTCATAATTGCCCCATAGCTGTGCCATATAGTGCTCTGCACAATTATTGTCCCATAGCTGTGCCATATAGTGCTCTGCACCATTTATTGCCCCATAGCTGTGCCATATAGTGCTCTGCACCATTATTGCCCCATAGCTGTGCCATATAGTGCTCTGCACCATTATTGCCCCATAGCTGTGCCATATAGTGCTCTGCACCATTATTGCCCCATAGCTGTGCCATATAGTGCTCTGCACCGTTCATTATTGCCCCATAGTTGTGCCATATAGTGCTCTGCACCGTTCATTATTGCCCCATAGCTGTGCCATATAGTGCTCTGCACCGTTCATTATTGCCCCATAGCTGTGCCATATAGTGCTCTGCACCGTTCATTATGGCCCCATAGCTGTGCCATACAGTGCTCTGCACCATTATTGCCCCATAGCTGTGCCATATAGTGCTCTGCACCATCCATTATTGCCCCATAGCTGTGCCATACAGTGCTCTGCACCATTATTGCCCCATAGCTGTGCCATACAGTGCTCTGCACCATTATTGCCCCATAGCTGTGCCATATAGTGCTCTGCACCATTCATAATTGCCCCATAGCTGTGCCATATAGTGCTCTGCACCATTATTGCCCCATAGCTGTACCATATAGTGCTCTGCACCATTATTGCCCCATAGCTGTGCCATATAGTGCTCTGCACCGTTGCCCCATAGCTGTGCCATATAGTGCTCTGCACCGTCCATTATTGCCCCATAGCTGTGCTGCTGCTGCAATAAAAATAATAAAACACATACTCACCTGTCTTGCTTGCAGCTCCTCAGCGTCCCGTCCCGGCGTCTGTCCGCACTGACTGATCAGGCAGAGGGCGGCGCGCACACTATATGCGTCATCGCGCCCTCTGACCTGCACAGTCAGTGAGGAGAGACGCCAGGAAGATGGCGCGGCGCCCGGCGTGTGGAACGAGGACAGGTGAACATGTAATACTTACCTGCTCCCGGCGTCCCGCTCCTTCCCCCGGACAGCTGGTCTTCGGTGCCGCAGCCTCTTCCTCTGTCAGCGGTCACCGGCACCGCTGATTAGAGAAATGAATTATGCGGCTCCGCCCCTATGGGAGGTGGAGCAGCCTATTAATTTCTCTAATGAGCGGTCCCACGTGACCGCTGAACAGGGGAAGAGCTGCTGCACCCGGAGACCGTGGGACGGGCAGGGGGAGCGTCAGGATCGCTGGGACTAGGTAAGTATGCCTCGGGCGCCCTCTCCCCCTCACCCGCCGACCGTGACTCGAGTATAAGCCGAGGGGGCACTTTCAGCCCAAAAATTTGGGCTGAAAATCTCGGCTTATACTCGAGTATATACGGTACATTGTACTGTATTTCACTTGCGGATCTGCAGCGTTTCTGCACCGTTAAAAACACTGCTGATTCGCAGGAAATCTGCAACGTGGGCACATACCCTCAGGCTAATTACAAGTTGGCATTGCTAAATAACAATTGATACTGAATACAGAAGGCACAATTTATTAGATTTTTGGTTATAATCTACACTGATAACAGTTTTTCATCAATTAAAATATACTTATTTTTGCATTTCCAGCTGGATATATTACTAGGAGAAATGTGTGAAAGAGAATCACAAACATTCATAAACGACCAAGTTCATCATTGTTGCATTGACTCTTATTCGGACAGAAGACCATGTTTTACAAACCTTGGTCCTGACCCATCTTACAAAGCACCAGAGATTGATGTAGCTCACTACAAAGGTGGTGCTGATATCTGTGAGGGGACAGAAGAGGAGCAGAAACGCAAGAGGCTTGGGTAAGTTCATTAATTACATCTGGAGCCAATGTTATTATTGCTTATGTTCCCAACTTACTCTTTGATAAAAACCTATCTAGATAAGTAACATCCAATTCTTGGGTGATGCTACATTTCATAAATTCTATTATAATAGAAAAAGATCTCGAATTGTAGATGAGTCGGGGTGCCAAATATCCTAGCCCTTTTTTTAGGCTTGGGCGATGCTGAATATGTAATGTACAGATATTCTTTTAGTTTGTTCTGGTTGCCTTTATTGTTCTATCCTTTTCTAAATAAATTGCAGATTGTTGACTCGTGTCCTGAAAGACAAGCCTGATACCCCACGAGAGAACATAAATCAGATTATTGGAAAATTCAATGAAATAAGAGTGAAATGCTGTGAAGCAGAAGATCACCAAGCCTGCTTTGACAGTGAAGTAAGTTTCTTGTATTATTGTTCACTGTGACTGCAGCTATTTTACATCTAGCGTGAATTAATCTGCATTTACACTCAAAGATTATAGTGAATGAGAGTTTTTAATAATTAGTTATAATTTTTCAGTGTGTGTAGGCTCCTGCTCCCTTGAAGAAAAGGCATTCATTGGGTGAAGTGATCTTTTGTATAAGATCACTGTTCTCGTCAATGCATTGTCCACTTATAAGAAACATGGAAACTTATTTCAGTGCACATCGTTTACCACGGTCTGCCTGTGTAAACAGGCTAATAAACAACCAACGATTGGAAAAGCTTTACCGATCAGCGGTCATTCAGTGCTGCCGGTCAGTCCATGTGAACAGACCTATTAAATAGGTTGCTTTACTTTACTATAATTGAGACTATTTTAGATCTAAGGTGAGTTAAGGTGAGTTAAGGTCTGTTTACAGAGAAAGATCGCGGATGAGTAAATTTTTACCGATCGGCGTTGGTTTGGCTAGATACCGTATACTAGATTGCTTAGTGCACATAGGCTACACAGGACTACGCAACACCGAAAATGGAAAAGATCATTTCACCCGAAGAATGAGAACTTTTAATTTGGTGATCACCAGACTGTGTACACGGCAAGATAATCGCTTTTTGAAGAACACTCGCTCACAATTATCTTGCAGTGTAAGTGAAAACTATCGTGGACTTAAATCATGACATATTTTGTATTTAAACCCATTAATAAGTTTCTGTTTCTAGATATAAGACTTTTAAACTTAAAGGGTAACTAAAGTGTAATCTGCAGTTTCCTCCTATATATTTGACATAATTTTTTGATTCACTGCTTTGAACTCAGCTCGCCTCAATACACTTTGGCCTACTGGCTGTCTGAGAATCTGCAATAACTTTTCTGCTGATCAGAGGAGATGTTGAGCAAATGTAATGTCATTCTCTTCCTCTGTAAAACAGAAAAGATACAGTATAAGGGCAGCGGGATAGACATCATTATAAATACCAAAGGATAAGAGGGTCTACTGTGTATGTCGCCTGCGGGAAGGGACACTGTACAAGACTAGGAATTAGAGAGTGCAAAAAATAGAGAGAATGTGAATCACGTGGTATGTGACTGCTCACACTAGCAATGGAGAATAGAAACTTGAGGGCTCAAACGAAACTACTTGACTGCTTGATACATATTTGCAAAAAAACAAAAAGCACAGACAAGAAACTGTAATCTCGCTGCATAGTATGTCTCAGGTCATATAATTTATTAGGCTTTCTTATATAGCTCCATCACATTCCACAGCGCTTTACAGACATTGTCACTGTCCCCAAAGGGGACAACCAACGGAAAACCTGAAGAAAACCCATGCAAACACAGGGAGAACTGTTGTGAATTCTGCTCTTGGACTCCCTCCGGTGGTTGTTGGTGGTAGTGCAGTTGTCTCTGGGTTGTAATCCAGGGCAGGTGTTTCTGCTGATTGCAGCTCTACTAGGTATTTAGGTGTGCAGGATCCATGAGTCCCTGCCAGTTGTCCATTGTTCTTGGAGGGATTGCATCTCTGTCTGGCTCCTCATGCCCTGCTGTCAATTCAGCTAAGATAAGTGTCTGGTTTTTTGTCTCTGTAGCACATATTCTGTGTGCTTTACATTTCAGTGCAATTTATTGTGTTTTTGTCCAGCTTAGACTTTGTTTGGATTTTTCAGTCATGCTGGAATCTCTGGAGATGCAGATATACATTCTATGTCTTTAGTTAGATGTAGACTATTTTGTATTATCTGCTGTGGATATTTTTAGGGTTTTAATACTGACCGCTTAGAATTCTGTCCTATCCTTTTCTATTTAGCTAAAAGTGCCTCTTTTGCTAAATCCTGCTTTCTGCCTGCGTGTGTCGTTCCTCTTATCCTCACAGTCAATATTTGTGGGGGGCTGCCTATCCTTTGGGGTTCTGCTCTGAGGCAAGATAGAATTGCCATTTCCATCTATAAGGGTATTTAGTCCTCCGGCTGTGTCGAGGTGTCTAGGACGTGTTAGGTACACCCCACGGCTATTTCTAGTTGCGGTGTCAGTTTAGGGTTGCGGTCAGTACAGGTACCACCTACTCCAGAGAGCGTCTCATGCGGCTCCAGGGTCACCGGATCATAACAGTACAACTGGCCAACAATGAGTTAAATGCATCTCAGAAGAAGGGAAGAAAGGTGTTGAGTAGTGTTGAGCGATACCGTCCGATACTTGAAAGTATTGGTATCGGAAAGTATCGGCCGATACCGGCAAAGTATCGGATCCAATCCGATACCGATACCCGATACCAATACAAGTCAATGGGACTCAAGTATCGGACGGTATCCCTCATGGTTCCCAGGGTCTGAAGGAGAGGAAACTCTCCTTCAGGCCCTGGGAACCATATTAATGTGTAAAAGAAATAATTAAAATAAAAAATATTGCTATACTCACCTCACCGAGGGAACCGGCAGCGTTGTTTGCTTAAAATTCGCACGTGTACTTCCTTACGTGAAGTCCCGGCTTGTGATTGGTCACGTGCCGCCCATGTGGCCGCGACGCGACCAATCACAGCAAGCCGTGACGTAATTTTAGGTCCTTCAGGATTTTAAAATTACGTTCTGGCTTGTGATTGGTCGCGTCGCGGTCACATGGGCGACGCGACCAATCACAAGCCGTGACGTCACGGGAGGCTGGACACGCGCGCATTTTAAAATCTGGGAATCCGGCCTTGCTTAATGTAGACTCCTTTTTTCAGGCTCTATGATGAACCAAATTCTGTGGATCATGCTGAGAAGACCTTGTTGGTCCTGTCTCAAGGTCAAGAAGCGGCAGAATTGTATTGTCAGAAATTTAGAAAATGGTCTGTGCTGACTAAATGGAATGAGGATGCTTTGGCGGCAATTTTCAGAAAGGGTCTTTCTAAATCTGTTAAAGATGTTATGGTGGGGTTTCACACGCCTGTTGGTCTGAGTGATTCTATGTCTCTGGCCATTCAGATTGATCGGTGCTTGCGGGAGCGCAGAACTGTGCACACTGTGGCGTTGTCCTCAGAGCAGATACCTGAGCCTATGCAGTGTAATAGGATTCTGTCTAGAGCAGAACAACAAGGATTCAGACGTCAGAATAGGTTGTGTTTTTACTGTGGCGAGGCTTCTCATGTCATTTCAGTCTGCCCTAAGCGTACAAAGAAAATCGCTAGTTCAGTTACCATCAGTACTGTACAACCTAAATTTCTGTTATCTGTGACCTTGATCTGCTCATTGTCGTCATTTTCTGTCATGGCGTTTGTGGATTCAGGCGCCGCTTTGAACTTAATGGACTTTGAATTTGCCAGGCGTTGTGGTTTCCCCTTGCAGCCTTTGCAGAACCCTATTCCTTTAAGGGGCATTGATGCTACACTTTGGCTAAAAATAAACCCCAGTTTTGGACACAGGTGACCATGTGCATGGCGCCAGCCCATCAGGAAGATTGTCGTTTTCTGGTGTTGCATAATTTGCATGATGCTATTGTGCTGGGTTTTCCATGGTTGCAGATACATAATCCGGTGTTGGATTGGAAATCTATGTCTGTGACTAGTTGGGGTTGTCAGGGGGTTCATAATGACGTTCCTTTGATGTCAATCTCCTCTTCCTCCTCTTCTGAAATTCCAGAGTTTTTGTCTGATTTTCAGGATGTATTCGATGAGCCCAAGTCCAGTTCCCTTCCACCGCATAGGGACTGTGATTGTGCTATTGACTTGATTCCAGGCTGTAAGTTTCCTAAGGGCCGACTTTTCAACCTGTCTGTGCCTGAACATACCGCCATGCGGAGTTATGTTAAGGAGTCTTTGGAGAAAGGGCATATTCGACCATCTTCTTCACCGTTGGGAGCGGGATTTTTTTTTGTTGCTAAGAAGGATGGCTCCTTGAGACCCTGTA